>NW_006774722.1:180415-186319 GCF_000442215.2 Lipotes vexillifer
CCAGTTTAAAGGACTCCCCCGCCCCTGCTGGGCCCAACCCAAAGGAGCTCACGGGGACCTCTGACCTCTGCTTAGCCGATGTCATGGTTCAGCCAAGTCACACTTGGGGTCTTGTTACCGGAGTGAGTGCTTTACTGGTGGAGAAGCAGCAGTCAAGACAGCGGCTCTCTTTTAAGATGGACAAGAGGGATTTGAGGGACTGGTTCCCAGCAGCCCTGCCCGAGACTCGGCTCACTTTTAACCAAGCTCCGCCAGGCCATGAAGGGGCAGCGAGGAACAGAGCTGTACCAGACAGGCCGTGCATCCTGCCCGGTGGCTCACTTGCTCCCAAGTCCAGTGTCAGAGTCGGAATCAGAATCAGCTGCTAATGGCCCACTCCTCTTTGGAGTCGCCTCCACTCCCTCTGAAAAGCAAGCTGTCAAGTGTTGAAGGCGTAAACCACCAACAGAGGGATTTCATGCATTGGGGAAGACGTCAGACAGGTGGGGACGTCCGGGGATGCCAGGACAAGGGGGTTGCTTGGACCACTGATTAAATTCTTGGTTTCTCTCTCCCTAAACAAGCACATAGTGGGGCCTAAATGCACACAGGTTGCCAAAAAGTTTCGTTTTTTAATTAAAAGATTACACACTTAGAAAAATGTTTCTTAAAAATACAAAGAAGAGGAAAAAAATTGCCAAAAGTCCTGTCACTGAGACACAACACTGTTTCACGTTGGGATGACCTGTCTCTGGGGAATCACTCCAAGCCAGTCCAAGGATGTACCCAGTGTGACCTGATGAGACCTCATGTTACCAAGTCTAAGTTCATACTGTTCGCCGTACAACAGGCCAATACATCGAGAGACCAGGGGATGGGGCAAGGGATAGTGACTTTATTCACCACCTTCCTCAAGTTAGAATGCAGGCTTTTTTTTATAATGTTTGTTTGTTTGTTTTAAAGAAGATGTTGGGGGTAGGAGTTTATTAATTAATTAATTAATTTTTGGTCGTGTCGGGTCTTTGTTTCTGCGCGAGGGCTTTCTCTAGTTGCGGCAAGCGGGGGCCACTCCTCATCGCGGTGCGCGGGCCTCTCACTATCGCGGCCTCTCTTGTTGCGGAGCACAGGCTCCAGACACGCAGGCTCAGTAGTTGTGGCGCACGGGCTCGGTTGCTCCGCGGCATGTGGGATCCTCCCAGACCAGGGCTTGAACCCATGTCCCCTGCATTAGCAGGCAGACTCTCAACCACTGCGCCACCAGGGAAGCCCCAGGTTTTTTTTATAGGAAAAGGGAGGAAGGTCTGGCTGGCTGTTTCAAACTTCTTGGTGCAGGAATCCTTTGTTCTTGTAGCTGTCCACATAGGTCTGGTCACAATGTTCCTATAAATCTCCAACAAGACAAATGGTATTCTCGGTTCCGCAACATTCAATCTCTATATGAGTGGAAAAGTGTTATAACTTTCAAGGTCTGAGCCTAGGGTTAAGTCGGGTAAGGGGCTATCAGGCTCTTGGCAACATTCTTTTACAAAGGTTCAGAGCCAGCGTGACGAAGCATAGGTCACAGAGCACAGGGTTAGAGCTAAAGGAATAGACCCACTGTGGAGTCAGCTTTGTTCTTCCCTGTTACGCTCGCCTGACCTCACCACCACGACTGCTGCTCTACGTTTTAAATGATTCCTGAGCCTTCCACTATGTGGCTCATAACGTCGCCGCCCAGATGATGTCAATTGATATTAAATTAAATGAATGGATGAACAAGTGAACAAGTAAATGAATAAATACACGAAGGCAAGGAGGGAAGAGAGGCCTGGTTAGGACATTCATACAGTACAGAGAGGTACAAAACGGAAAATGCTTCTGTCTCTATGTCTGTCTGTCTGTCTCTTTATCTGTCTCTTGCTCTCTAACCACCCGTCTCTGGTTATAAATACAATTGCACATGATCTCCTTTAATCCTCACAACAGCCTTATGAGGTAACTGGCAGCTCTGCTATTTTTTGATGGCAAAACAGAGGCTCTGAGAGGTCGCCTGCCTTTGCTCCCAGCCACACAGGTGGTCCATAGCAGAGCTGAGATCGCACCCAGATCTGTCCAGCGCCTGCCTTTCTCCCATCAAGCTGTGTGTGTGTGTGTGTGTGTGTGTGTGTGTGTGTGTGTGTATGGAAACAAATTCCGCATCAGGATGTAACTTCAAGGCTCTCTTGCTCTCTATAGCCTTCGGGACCAGCAACCTTGGCATTTCCTGGGAGCTGTTTAGAAGTGCAGTGCCTCAGACCTCCTCAATCAGGAACTGCATTTCCACAAGACCCCTAGGTTATTCTTGTGGACATTACAGACTGTCAAACACTGGTCTGCAGCACCTCTCCCGCTGCTGGACGGGATTAGGGTACATTGAATCACCGTTTTCCCTGGGAGGAGGGAACCACTTCTTTCCCTGGAGACCACGCCAGGTGATGCTGTCGCCCTGGGGCTGAGCGATGGAGCCGCGGCACTGTCTTCAGCTCCCTGGAGCCTTCGGAGCTGCTTCCATCACTGGCACAACTTGGCAAAGAATTGAGACTGAACGGTCAGATCTGGAAGGATGACTGGGCCGTGGTTGCCCCTGGCAACCCCCAGAGAAGTCTGCAACCCATCGGGGCTTTCTCTCTCCCACTAAATCACAGAGGATTTTAAGGTCCTTCTCTTGATCAGCCTTCTGCAATGAGATCGGGGAGGGTTGAGGGACTCACAGGAAGGAGAAAGGCCACCAGAGGGCTGGTCCCAGCTCAGGTGTGGGTGTTCCCAGGTCCTCGTGTAGGACCAACATCTATTTGTCAAAGAGCGCTTGGGTCCTGGAGAGAGCCGTCAGGTGGGGGCCATCGAGCTGCAGGGTCCAGCTCTGAAACTTAGTAATATGGTGAATGTAATTGTATAGAGTTAATAAAATGTTTCCAACTACTAATAAGAGCCATCGTATTACATGCTCTCCACACGTCTGACATATGCAGGGCTCTGACCATATTTATAGAAGCATAAAGCTTTTGCTCAGAGCTTCACTCAATCCGAGTCCCAAATCCAATAGCTGTGAAAACTTACCCAAGTGTGTAACTTCTCCATGCCTCACTCCCTCCTCCGTAGAACGGGGGATTTAGAACACGAGCACAAATATCCAGAAACAGGAGAGCGCCTGATACCTTGTGGCGCATCACACACTGGATGTGGCTCGGGGTGTGGCAAAGGAGCAAACTGCTGACACACCTGCAACACTGATGGGGCTGATGCCGCTGTGGGAAGGAAGCCAGACACAGAAGAGGACAAACCGGATGATTCCACTCACAGAAAGTTCTACAAGAGGCAAAACTCAATCTCATAGTGACCAGTGGTTGCCTGGGTTGGGAGGTGGGGGGAGGGTTTCCTGGGGTGAAGGGCATGTTCTGAATCTTGCTCTGGGCGTGGCTTCGAAGGGATGTGCATTTGCCAAAACTGATTAAATGCAGCACTTAAACGCTGTGCATTTTCTTGTCTATGAATTACACCTCAATAAAGGTGTTTTAAAAGTATCAACAAATAGTTCAAACGATATATTTGGGCACCACAATTTTAAAAATTTTGTAATCTAAGTATGACATAGCCTTAAAACGGAATTCTATAGTCCTTTAAATAAATTCACAAATTTAAAGCACTTAGCATAGAGCCTGGCACATAGTAGGCCCTATGCAGGTGATAGAAAATCATCCTGATAACCTTGAGGGAGTGCCTTTATCCCTGTTTTACAGATGAAGAAACTGAGCACACAAAGGGTGAGTGGCTGACTCTATCAGTGTCCTGAGGCCACTGTAACAAACTACCACAAACCAAGTGGTTTAGAACAACAGAGATTTATTCTGTCACAGTTCTGGAAGCTACAAGTCCAAAATCAAGGTGTTGGAAGAGTCACGATCCCTCCGAAGGCTCTAGGGGAGAATCCTTTTGCAGCTTCTGGTGGCTGCCAGCAATCCCTGGTGTGTTCCTTGGCTGGTGGACCCATGGATCCAATCTCCACCCCCAGCATCACATGGCTTCTTCCTTGCGTGTGTCTGGGTTTCTCCTTATCCTGCCCTAATCCAGAGTGACTTCACCTCAACTAACTACATCTGCAAAGACCCTATTTCCAAATCAGAGTCGCATTTACAGGTACCAGGTGTTAGGACATGACCATATCTTTTGGGAGGACACAATTCAATCCGTGACACTTATCCAAGACAGCGCAGCTACTCAGTGACAGAATCTGGGTGCACGCCCAGGTTCGCCTGGTTCTGGGACCCCTACTCTGAACCACAGCCCTTTCCATCACTGCTGCGCTCATCCAGTGAAGAGGCAGCTGCAGCGGGCCAGGCCCTGGGGACCTGGATTCCATCCTGGCCTCAGGGAGCTCAGGTGAGCTGTGGAAGAGAGATGCAGAAGGGCGGTACCACGAGTGCTCATTCATTTCTGGAACACGAGCACCCCGAGGATGGGCCAGGCACTGTCTAGGGGAGGGGCAGGGGAGGTAGGGCAGCAGGGGTATGCAGGAACGGGCTGGGGTGGGCATCAGGGCGGGTGTCACAGGAGAGGACACTAGCCCTGAGGCTGGAGGGTGAGTTGGGTTGTGTGGGGCTGGGAAGAGGTGTTCCGGGCTGGGGGATGGGCGTGAGCAAAGGCTTGGAGGGGGACACTCGCGACCTGGCCTGGTGCGGCTAAGGTTGGGAGAGATCGACCCACTGAGGTCAGCAGGTGGCCTCCTGTGGACACCCCCGACCCCTCCATCCCCCACCCGAGGGGCCTTTCCTTCAGAACTGTCGCGATGAACGTGAGTGACTGAAAGCAGTTGCAGGGGTGTTGCCCTGGGACACCATCCAGATCTGGCACCAGCCGCTGGATCCTGGGCATGTCGTCATCTTTCCAAGTTCCGCCTGCAACGTGGGGACAGCAGTCTTCACTCCGCAACCTCAGAGGGTGTTTGAAGGCTCCAAACAGGACTTGGGCAGTATCTGGGCTTAGGGAAACAGGAACATGTCAACAGCGGTATGGAGAGAGAGCTTGTGACTGTGATCTTGTTTGGAAATAGGGTTTTTGCAGACACAGACAAGTTAAAATGGGTTCAAACTAAATTAGGGTGGGCCCCTGTCCAATATGACTGGTGTCCTTATAGGAAGAGACAAAGAGAGATGGAGACACACAGTGAGGAAGCCATGTGACAGTGGAGGCAGACTGGAGTGACACGTCTACAGGCCAAGGAACACCAGGTTGCCAGGTGCCACCAGAAGCCAGGAGAGAAGCTTGGGACAGACTCCCCCCTCGGAGCCTCTGGAAGGAACCAACTCTACAGACACCTCGATTTTGGACTTCTGGTCCCCCAAACTGTAAGAGAATAAATTTCCGTTGTTTTAAGTCAACCAGTTTGTAGTACTTTGTTATAGCAGCCCCAAGAGGCTGATTCAAGTGCAAGGAAGGACAGAAACAAAGCTGGTAGTGGTGATGGGGAGTGACAGTGAGACAGAGCCAGCGGGTGCCTGAGAGAAGAGCATCCCAGGTGCAGAGGCAGAAGCTTCGGGAAGCGTGTGACCAGAGCAGAGTCAGGGACCAGGAGAGAAGGGCTCGGAGTGGGAAACTGGGTCAGCTCATGCGGCACGGTGCTGGCCAATGGAAAGACTTTAGCTTTTACTGCAAGTTTTAAAATAGTCTCTCAACACTTCTGCCTCTTCAGCTTAATAACAGCTTTACTGAGATATAACTTACATGCCATAAAACTCCAATTCTTTCCAGTGTGCACTTTAGTGGTTTTTAGTACATTCACAGAGTTGTACAACCATCACCACTATCTATCTAATTTCAGTGCATTTTCATCACCCCTCAGAAGAAACCACATGGGCTTCCCTGGTGGTGCAGTGGTTGAGAGTCCGCCTGCCGATGCAGGGGACACGGGTT
>NW_006774722.1:186440-191897 GCF_000442215.2 Lipotes vexillifer
ATGGCCGTTGAGCCTGTGCGTCCGGAGCCTGTGCTTCGCAACGGAAGAGGCCACAACAGTGAGAGGCCCGCGTCCCGAAAAAAAAAAAAAAAAAAAAAAAGAAACCACATGCTTTTACTCTGAAAATTGAACAGGGCCATACGAGGCCATACGAGAAAGAGTGGTGTGAACTGACTTCCATTCTAGCGGGATTACTGGGCTTGTGTGAAGGTGAAGGCTGGGAAGACCAGGGCACCCAGTTAGGAGGCTGTGGCAGTAACACAGGTGGTGGCTTAGACCAGGGGGCAAGATGCACGGGATGAAAAGTGGTCGAACTGGGACTTCCCTGGCGGTCCAGTGGTTAAGACTCCGCGCTTCCACTGCAGGGGGCGCAGGTTCGATCCCTGGTCGAAACTAAGATCCTACATGCTGCGCGGCGTCGCCAAAAAAAAGAAAAGAGAAAAGTGGTCAGATAAAGGATGCATTTAGAGGGACTTCCCTGGCGGTCCAGTGGTTAAGACTCCATGCTTCCACTGCAGGGGGCGCAGGTTCCATCCCTGGTCAGGGAACTGAGATCCCACATTGCCATGCGGTGAGGCCAAAGAAAACCAGGATGCATTTAGAAAACAGGGTCAGTAAGCTGTGCTGACAGGTGAGTTATGGAGGAGGAGAGAGAAAGGCATCATGATGACCCCAGAGCTGAGCCCCTGGAAGTGTCCCGCTGACACTGAAGGAGACCCGGAGACTGTGGGAGCACAGGTGGGCAGGCAGGAGCTGAGGCTGTGACGCGTCAGTTAGGACATTTGTTACCCAGTCAGGTGTTGAGATGGTCACTGGATACACTAGCCAGGTATCAGGGAGAGGCCCAGGCAGAAGGTGGAAATCCCAGAATCTTCTGGACACGAGGCTGGATGAGCTCCGCAAGGGAATGAGTAAATATGGACAGAAAAGAGAAGAGATCCAAGAATGAGCCCTGCCCTCCCCACAACCCCCTCCCCAGCATTTACGAACAGCAAAGGAGACCAGGAAGAACCAGCCAGAGAGGTGGGAAGGATGTTAATGGTGATTACCCCTGAGTTGTTGTAACAGGGATGATTTTTTCCTTCTCTTACCAGAATTTCTTACTGTGAGAGTGTCTTATTTTTATAAACTTCTAAAAACTAATTCCTTCATATAAAATGACTTCTTTCATGGACACCTATGGGATTATCCACTCAGCATCCCATTTCTAGGAATAGAAATTCTTTGTCCTCCCTCCCGAACCCCCCACCATCATTCACTTGGTGCCAGCAGAAGCACCCTTATTATAATATGACCCCTCCCCCCGACCTCCTGCTCTTCTTTGATTGGTCCAGAAACGAGCACAGGATCCAAGCTGAGCCAATCAGAGTCCTTCCCTGGGAAATGCTCTTTGTGTACCTAGATGGGAAATTGTAAACCTCGGAAGTTGTTGACAGCCGTGTAGTCTTCCGTGTGGCCCTGCGAAGCCAAGGAAGCTAGTCTTTCTAGAAAGAAAATGAAGCAGATGTGCCAAGAGGAGAAGTTCCCGAGCCCTGACTCAGGTTCCTAAGGCCCAGCTGCTCGCTGCCCTTGCAGCCTTCTATCAGATTCCCTTGGTATCTGAAGCTGGTTCCGCTTGGGTTTCTATCACTTGAGACCAAGAAGTGTGGTCCACGTTCCTCCACAAGCTGTGTGTATGGCACTCCCTGTGTGCCAGGTGCTGAGGAAAATGTCTCAGCTGGCCTCCAGGAGTTTCTACTCCAGTGGAGTACAGACCTCCTGCCTCATGGCACTTACGGTCAGCACTTGGGGGCGCACAAGGCACTTTCCTGCACATAATCTCTTGATCTTCAAGTCAACCCTGTGGATTGAAGATACTGAGTTTCAACAGACCTGCCCGGTCCCATGCCTGTAAATGACAGGTTGTTTTTACCCAAAGTTCTCGATTCCTCTTACTGCTTCCCGACTTCTGGAAACTTCAGAAAGGTGGGAAATCTTTCCCACATCGTGGGCTCCCTGACTCCTCAGGCAGTGATCTCTCTTCTGCCAACACCTGCCTACACAGTGCCGAATTCAGTGCCAAATTCCAGGATCGGGCAGAGTCGCTCCCCGCTAATTCGCAAATCGCTGGCCAGGCCCAGGTTGCATCATGGGGAGCAGATGTGCCCAGCTTCTCACTGGCTTCATGGATCCCTCCCAGACCCGCCTCACTAATCGGCAGTGAGGCGGTCACGCCTTTACCACTCCCCAGGGATTACAGTCGGAGTGGCCTGTCTAGACCCTGCTCCAGCTCTTTTGGTTTTCCATGACCCAGGCCCTAACTTGAACCCGGGGCACTGATACTGGAACGCCCATTCTGTGCTGTAAGTCACAAGCTCAAAATCAGCCCGGTGGTTAGGAGTGTCCGACCGGTTGGATTCTCTTAAGTGTAGGAGACAGTGGGTCTCCTTGGTCCATGAAAGTAATGGCGCTCCCAGGGGGCTGGCTTTATGGAGGTTGTCTGCCTCGTGAGATCTGTGGGGACAGCTAAGCATCTTGTCCACCTGCTCACAGCTCCCTCCCCCAGAGTGTCACTATCAAACTCTGCTCCCATGGAGCTGAGGGAGATGGGAAACAAACAGAGAGGACAGCTATACATTAAGACAGTCAAGCAAGGGAAGGTAGGACACAGTGGCTGGGAGGAGGACAGTGTGGGTTGGGTGGTCAAAGAAGGCTTCCTGGAAGCAGTGATTTAGGTTGTGAGGTCTAAATTATAAGCAGGAGTCAGGCATGTGACCATCTGGAAGAAAAGCGTTTCTGGCGGAGAGGGCTGCAAGTGCAAAAGCCCTGTGGTGGAAGGAAGCTGGGGGAGTTGAGGCGTGGGCAGGTCTGTGTGGCTGGAGTGAGGGACCCCAGGGACCATTATGGGGAATGATTTTGCAGAGAGACAGAGGGCAAATGATGCAGGGTTTGGAGGCCTGGGGAAGGAGTTTCAGTTGTGTCCTAAGACGGTGAGAAGCCACTGGAGGATTTTAAGCAGGGGGTGACAGTGGCCACTCTGACTCCCCTGTGAATACTAGAATGGAGGGTCTAGAGAAGGACCAGCAAGGCAGCCAGGGCGACTGTCCAGGGCAGGGAGGGTGGTGGCTTGGGCTACGGTGGCAGAGGGGAAAGGTGGCTGATCCAGGCTATATTTTGGAGGAGGAATTTTGGAATATTTCCTGGGCAGGAAGGGAGCAGCCAGCATCAGGGTACAGCCCAGGTCACTCCCTACCTGCATACATCAAAAAGAGCTTCTGTCTCACTCTGGAGAACGAAAGGCAAGCCAGAGGGAAAACTTGGTTTTCTCCATCTTTTGGGGGGGGCGGGGGTGGGGGCGGGGATGAAAACAAACTTTCCCTAGACCAGAAGGTGACTGTTCTAGGACTGCAGGGCAAGGTGTTCACTGGCACTGCCTCTCCGGAGGCCATAGGAAGTGCCCATCAAAATAGAAATGGCTCAGCAATTCTACTGCTAAAAATTTATCTTTCAGGTATCCTAGCCCATGTACACAAAAATTTAAGTACAAAGATATTCACTGTAGCCTTGTTTGTGAGAGACTGGTGTCACCCTGAACATCTGTCAGCCCCTAGTTTAAAAAACTAGCCTCCCAGGACTTCCTGGTGGTGCAGTGGTTAAGAATCTGCCTGCCAATGCAGGGGACACAGGTTTGAACCCTGGTCCGGGAAGATCCCTCATGCCGCGGAGCAATGAAGCCCGTGTGCCACAACTACTGAGCCTGCGTTCCGTAACTACTGAGCCTGCGCTCTAGAGCCCTCCCCATAATGCCTTTCACAGAGCTGGTGATTAAAGGTTGATTGACAAGAGACAAAATCCAGCTCCTGCAGTCTCGGGGCCCTCTGTCTTTCAGACTGGGGTCTTCAAGGCTTGGGGAAGGGGTCCAACTTGATCTAAGGAGTGACCCAAGAGAGGGGAGCATGAGGTGAACAACTAGATGGTGGAGGGAGAAAACTGGCTTGGAGGAGACCCCTCCCCATTCTGGGGCAGCCGTTACAGCCCAGGATGTGTCAGGACATCTTGGGACATCCAAGCATTCCCAGCCTGGGCCAGGGGCGGGCAGGAGAAGCCGCTGGCATCTGGGGCGCCCTTGGGTGAGGAGGGGCCAACCCCCTGCTGTGGGAGCAGGAGGGATGAGCCCCACAGGCCTGAGAGCTGGGAGGAGGGCAAAGCCACCCCAATTCAGGCACACCCCACCCGCCTGGGAGGCCGCCGGGGGTCACACTTCCCGGCTGGCAATGCCTGGGTGCGCGCGGCAGGCTCTCCCGCAGCATCAGCGGGGGTACGCAGGCCGAGCCCTGGTGAAGCCCGAAGGGACCAGGTCTCCCCGGGCCGCATGCCCAGAGAGGGGGCACAGCAAAGTCTGAGATGGTTCTGCACCTCACCCCGCTTCCCCCACCAGTCCACGTGAAGACCCTGCCTCGGGCCGAGGGTTCATAGGCCGACAATCGTGTGGATTCAGGGAGGGGCTTTTCCTCCTTGCAGTCTTCTGTTACTTATTCTGTTTTTAATTTTAATTTAAAAACGGAACATAAAAAACCTTAACGTGCTGTGGGAAGCGCTGCTTTTGTACCGTGGAGAAGAGGTGGTAGATTCCCCAGGATGCGGGGGTGGGTCGGCCGCCACCTGATGGAAGAGTCCCGTGTTTCTGGTTGACATGCAGCCAGGGTGCTAGTACCCCCGGCCAGCCCCCCTGGAGGCCTCTCAGCTCCTGGCCTCATCTCCAGGGCCCAGGCGCAGAAACCCTGGTCTAGCTCAGGAATTTGTCACCCAAGGCTGTGCTGTGAGCACAGTCTATGGAGGCTTTTACTTGTGGGCACTTTAGGAGATTTTCAAAAATCACGTTAACAGAATGCAAATTTGGGCACCAGAACACAATACGCAGGAGAAATCCCGCGCTGGCTTATCCTCATACACGGCTTTTGCACAAGGTGCTCTCTCTACATGAAACCCCCCTGCAACCGCTGCCTCCTAACAGCCCACACCTGGCAGGGCCTGGCAGGGATGTCTTCCTCCAGGAAGGCATCCCCTACCTCTCAGATCTTGGTGCTCTTAGGGCCACCTGTACCCACTACCTGGTTCCGCGTCTGCTGTGCTCCAGCCTCCCTGCTGCACATAAAACCCCACACACCCGCGAGGTTATCCTTGCAAGCTCTCAGCACCTATCTGTCAATCAGGTGACTTCAGAGGGCAACATGCACACCTCTCTCTGTAATCAGAAACACACCTGCTCCGGAGCTGAGACTCAAATGCATCGATTTCCATAATTGACTTTAAAAGGCAAAAGTCACATAAATGAAAATTGCCCCTAGGTACACTGGGCCAACTCACGGGCAGCAGCTGCTTTTCCTCTGGAAGGAAACAGGTTGGTGTTTCTTCTACTCAGCACCACATAAAATCAACCAAGTTAAGCCAGGAAAATCATGTGGGGAAGTAGGGAAA
>NW_006774722.1:191930-234163 GCF_000442215.2 Lipotes vexillifer
AGGGAAAGAATAAGCTTTGGACAACTTATCAGTCAGCTTAGGAGACTTTTAGCTATAAAGAAACAAATTTCTACCAGAGATGCTTTAAATAATACACATCTTTATAAATTCACATGGTTTAAGTCCAGAGGAGGGGTGGCAATGCTAGAATGCTCATCCAGGGACTTGTGGAAACCAGCAACAGGATCCTTCTACCCTCCACAGGTCAGCTTTGGTCCTCAGACTTGTATCCTGGAAGCGTAAGAGGGCTGCACTTGCTCCAGCCATCACCTCCTCATCAACTGCCTCCAGATGCAGAGAAGAAAGGTTTCCATCTAGTGTCTCTTTTCAAGATTAAAGAAGCCTGTTCCCAAAACCCCGTCAGTTACATCCTCTCAGGGCTTGTGGGCCAGAACCGAAGCCCAAGCCCTTTCCTGGCAACACTTGGTGAGGGGGATTGATTGCCCCAAATGGCTAAGACACAGGCTGGCAAACTACAGCTTGGGGCCAGATCCATCCATCACCTGCTCTTGTAGACGGCCACACCCATGCACTTACATATTGCCTATGGCTGTTCCCATCCTACAATGTCAGAGGTCACATGCCTAAAATACAGAAAATGTTTTCCCGCTCCCTGGTTTAGACTGACAGGGGTTGCTTTGTGAAAGGTAGGGGCCATCCCTGAGCAGTAGGCTTGTCCAGTGAGAAAGGGTGGGGAGCAGGGCGGAGTGGTTTGGGTAGGAACCCAGCAGTGCTTCAGAAGAGCTATATGTCTTTGGGGTGCCCCTCGGCATCCTGAGGCTCATCTCCCCTGTCTGTAAGAGTTAAAATCTTCTGTGGCAGCCGCAAGGATTAAACGAGGGGATAGACTGAAAGCACCTGGGACAAAATAGACCCTAGAGTGTTTTTTATACTCCCTTCAAGAATTTTCTAATGGATTTTAGGCTGTTAGATTCTCTCCCCAAAAAGAGGCTGCCAATGGGATTTGTGGTTTACTAATTAAAATCAAAACATTGCTTCTGCTCTTACAAAAGTCGAATTACCCAAACTAGAATTGGTTTTAGGAGCTTTCTTAAAATCAGAAAGAGCTGACAATAAAAACTCCAAAGGAGAATTGTGCAATGTGACCACAGCGGGTGGCAAGGAGTGGATGGGATGTCTTTTCTCAAGGTGTCAGAGTCAAGGGCTGTCTCGCTGACGGGGATCTTTCTGTGGGCTGCAAGTGGGAGCACTGACAAGATGTAGCACCAAGGGTGTCCATGGCGACAAGCATTGAAGATTGGGATCCCAACTCTGTGCCCCAAGAACCTTTATTAATATCACAGCCACCCCATGTTTTGAAAGAAAATGACTGCCAAAGAAATGATCTCATTAATTTGTTTGTTTTCCTGTAAAAAAAAAAAAACAGTCAAGAACATACGTATTGGCCAATCTGGACTTCTGCTGAGACCAGAGACCAAGGGACATAAGGCAGGGAATAGGCTGTGGGTTTAGACGGACTGGATTTGCACCCTGGTTCTGCACTTTTGGCTGTGTCCACCTGGGCAGGAGACCTCTCTGAGACTCAGTTTCTTTATCTGTAAAATGGAGATCACAACAATGTCTCCTTCCTAAGTTTCTCAAGAAGATTTGATAAGACTAATTAGGATTACAGATGGTGTTAAAGTGACCAGTACAGGGTTCATATGTAGTATATGCTCGACAAATATTAGATATTATATTAGATAATTAATATAATATATTAGATAATATATATATAGCTCTGTCACTGCAAGGTAGATATTAATTCCATCTTTCAGAAGGGGAGACTGAGACTCAGAGAGATTAAGTAATTTATCCAACGGCACACAGCCAGGAAGTGGCAGAGCCAGTGTTGGTGCATGGGTCTCAGTGGCTCCAGAATGTCAGTGAGTAGACACCAGACTATGAGACCGCGGGACAGAGACAAGGAAACCCCACGGAGCTGTGGTCACCCTGGCCCAAAGCAAAGAGCTGGGGGCCGTTTGCATTTGGGCCACCTTGTCCTAGGAACTCTTGACAGCACTGACAGTAGCTCACAGGGGCACATGCCTGAGCCCACCCCAAGGTGGGGACCCACAGGGATCCTCCCAAGCAAGCAGGAGAACCTGGGAGAAGCAGCCGCAAGGAGCCACGGGGAGCCTGGAGGACCTCCTGGTAGCCAGCAGAGGGCAGCAAACACATCAGTAAGGGAGGGCAGCCTGGCTGGGGAGCCAGAGCTGTGCTGTCAGCACAGGACCCCACCCAGACGCCCGGTCCCCCTTGTGTGTGCCCTGACATAGGAACAGCAGAGGGGACCCTCATGGCCTTGACTGAGGGCCAGAGCTGAGGCTTTGCCTGATCACCACCAGCCTTCCCTCTCTCCTTTGGGAGCAGGCAGTGGTAGGACTCTGGCCCTGCACAGAGGGTGTCCAGTCACATGGCGGGAAGGGGGCAGGGGGCAGGGGACATATCCCAACCACCACCACCCTGGGGCTTCTCACACCTCCAGACAATTCCCGAGGGCGGGATGTGCAGGTGTATAACGCCCAGGAGCAAAATCCCACAAAGCAGGCCCAGCTTTTCCCATTTTAGAGACGCAGAGGCTGAGGATTGAGGAAGAAAGCATCAGACAGAATCATGGCCCCCAGCGAGGCCCACATCCTAATCCCTGGACCCTGTGAATATGTCACCTTACACCTCAAAAGGGACTGCGCAGATGTGATCGAGTTAAGCTTCCTGGGATGGGACAACCCTACAACCCTGCCCGCCCACCGGAGGCCGTGATGCTCACACACACTCACACACACGCCCCTTCTCGCACAGGCTGCTCAGATGGCATCTGCCATCCCCTCTGTGGCCCCCTGCCCTGGTGACCCCAGATCTTCAGACCTGCCAGGAGAGCTCTGGGAGCCCTGGTGGCTGTCACTTGTTTGACCCTCACGGTGATCCCGGGCGGCAGGGACTCTTATAATCCTCCTCCCACAGGAGGGACCCCAAGGTGCGGGGAGCCCACGGGCTTGGCCCGGGCTGCTGGGTGGCAGAGCTGGGCTCCACCCAAGCAGTGACTCTGGAGTCTGAGTCTGTCTGCACACACGTTCCCCCGCCCTTGCCCCCCTGACACCAACAGCAGCACAACAGCAGAGCCACACGAAAGGGCTGTGGTCCCCGGCGTCCGTGTCCCCATCAGCCCCCTGCAGTAACTCAGCGCAGACTCGGTGCCTTAGCACCACCCACATGGACCTTCAGCAGCCGCTGCTTCCTTTCCCGTGTTCTCGTGTTCTCCTTGAAGCTTGGCCTCACTGTGCGGCTCTGTGTCTGGCCCTCTGTCTCTGTCTCCCTCTCCGTCTCTTTGTCTCCCTCTGTGCATCTGGGCGTCTCCATCTCTCTGCCTTTCCCCTTATCTCTCTCCACCACCCCTGTTTCTGTCCCTCCGTGCGTATTTCTCCATGTCCCCCTGTCCCTCTCTATCCCTCCATGCCCGGCACTGTGTCCACCTGTCTGTGTGTCTCTCCAGCACTGTGTCTGTCTGTCCTGCGTCATCTTCCCACTCAGCCTCCATCTCTGGTCTCCACGCACGTTTCTGCGTGTCTTTCTCCACCCCGGCCCCAGCCTGCATCGTCCCGCGGAGGGAACAGGCGGCCAGGGCCCTGCACAGATTCTGTGGACGTCTTTTGAAGCTCCCTGTGGAAATGCAGTGTCCGCGGTCCTCTCGGGTCCCCTTCAATATGCACCAAGTCCAGGGCCTTGGTGGAGGACAAGGGGGCCCAGTGAGGCCCCGGGGACACTGGCTGGAGTCTCCCGACCCGAGACTCTTATGAAGGGCTCAGCCCAGCCGCTTCCAGCTTCCCTGCTCCTGGCCCGGCTTCTCGGGCTCCCGCCCCGGCTTCTCAGGCGGCCACCTCCACCATCGCCTCTGTGACCCCCCCTCTGTGGAAGCCCCGTCCTTCCTTTCAGACAACGGGGAGTAAGGGGCAAAAGGAGACTTGGGATCAAAGATCATAAAATCCTGCCCTGGAATTTGCTGGAAGCAGAAAAGCCCCCCATAAAAGTCTTCCAGTCCCTCCTATTCAGTTTCACGAGCCAGTCGTCTGGGTAATTGCCGTGAGCGCCCTGGCATCAAAGCAGCAGTCCCCAGGGCCCCGCCCCACCCTGGAGGGTGGTCAGCAGGGGGACAGCCAGGGCGGAGGGCGAGTTTCCTCTGCCTGTGGATGCCAGGCACTGAGCGACAACGTGCCGTCCACCATTACTATCAGCGGGAGGGTGGCCCTCCCTGCCGGGTCCCCGTGAGTGACCTGGGACACAGGAGGGCAGAGACTTAGGACCTCTGCTAACTGTGACCCTCCACCACAGACCCCAAGGCCCTCATCAAGCTCGGTCAGCACCCTGGTCTGGGCTGCACCCCTCATTTCCCCCCACCAAATCCCTCCCCCTCTAGGTTCCCTCACCAGAATAAAAGTCCGTTCTGCTCAAATGAAGTGGCAGCTCCTGACGGGCTTGAGGGCGCGATGGGCCGGCAAGACTCAATTTTCACCCTGTCATCCCCTGCATGAGGCAGCCCCTTGCTGCTCACCCTGTGGTCCAGGACAAGCAGCGTCAGCAGACTTGTGAGAATTATGGAAGCTCAGGTCTGGCCCCATTGCTGGGGCCACGTCTGGCATCAGACTCTGCATTGTAACAGGATCCGTGGTTCGCGTGCCCATCGCAGCTTGGGAAGCACGCCGGTTATACCATTTCGTTTGCTCATCTTTGGACCCCAGTCCCTCGACTCAGAGCCTGCCACGGGGACGCTCCATATAAGTGCATTTTCTCTCTTAGTTATCTTCCCCCACTTCCTGTGCTTCTCTCAACCCCGGCTTCTCTAACAAAGGAGAGGCTGGAGGAAAACCCCAAAGTCTCGGAGAGGGCAAGGCCAGAGGCCCAGAGGTACGCCTCATCTTCAGCCTGCTGCGCCCACCCTCAGGCCGGGGTCAGAAACACGTCCTCACGAGAAATGGGCACCCGGTCCTTTCCACGTGCAAATTATGGGCACATATTTTTTCCTTAGAACCAATTTTACAGAAAAGGCAAATCTCGGTCTCTCTCCTTTCGCTGTTCATCCTACAACATGGATGAACCTTGAAAACATTATGTTAAGTGAAAGAAGACAGATCCGACTCTAGCTGCTATGCTCCTTCCTGCCACATGGAGGGGATGGACACAGGGCTGGCAGATAAAATGCAGGATGCCCAGTTACATCTGAATTTCAAATAAATGGCAGACACTTCTTTAGGATAAGGATGTCCCACATACTGCATGGGATATACTAAAAAAGTATTCATTGTTTATCTGGAAATCAAATGTAACTGGGAGTCCTGTATTATTCTTTGTTATATCTGGCAACCCTAAATGGACAGGATTGAGTACGTAATTATTTAATAAGAATTTCAAGGTGGCGACAGGAAATTTTAAACCGAGCATGGAGACCTTGTGAGCAGGGGGCCCTGCATGACTGACCGAGTTGCCTGCCCACAAATAGGCTACACTGAGCTGTGACCATCTCCTTCCTGTCATGTGGAGGTAATGTCCTGACCACTCCCACTCTCTGCCATGCTGGACAGGGGATATGGTGCCTTGATGGATGACAGAATTTAGGTGACCTCTTAAGAATCCAGGAAAAGAAAGGTGAGCTCAGCAAGTTTATCACCTGCTCCGAACCCCCGTGAAGTCCAAGAGATTCAAGTCGGCATTTAATTGTACCTGTGTTTTCTCTTATGCGCAGTCTCAAATCCCTCAGGAAAGCAGCTTTAAATAGCAATAATTCCTAAAGGAGCCATGGTCGTGGGATTAAGGAGGGGAAATGGAGCTTCTATCACTTCTGTAATGATTGAGTACTTTTTAAAACAAAGCTGGATGTTGGGAACACAGATACCATGTGTTTAGATAACATTAGTATCTAAAGTTCTATAAAAAAAAGGCAAAGAGGTGTGAGCTACAGCCTGGCTCTAATAAGTGTCCTGCCATGCAGCCTGGAGTGACTTGAACCTTCGTCTTTACATCCCACCTGGATGACCATCCAACCACAGGAGCAGGCATTCGTGTTTTCCCTAATCAGTTCTAAATGTTAACATTGGTTAACCAACTTTAAAAGCTAACCAATGAATAAAGAGCTCATATCCAGAATATGTAAAGAACTTGCACAACTCAACAACCAAAAGACCAACAGCCCAATTTAAAAATGAGCAAAGGACTTGACATTTCTCCAAAGAAGATGTACAAATGGTCAACGGGCACGTGAAAAGGTGCTCGACGTCGCTAGTCATTAGGGAAATGCAAATCTGAACCACAAACTCACACCCACTAGGACAGCTATAATTTTTAAATATGGAAAATCACAAGTGTTGGTGAGGAGGTGGAGAAATTAGACCCTTTGTACATCGCTGGTAGGAATATGAAATGGTGCATCCGCTGTGGAAAAAGTCTTGTGGCTCCTCAAAAAGTTAAACAAAGAATTACCAGGTGATCCAGCAATTCCCCTGCAGAGTATATACCCCAAAGAATTGAAAACACGTATTCAAACAAATAAATGTACACGCCTGTTCATAGCAGCACCGTTCACAATAGCCGAAAGGTAGAAACAGCCAAATGTCCACCAACTGATGAATGGATAAAAAAGTGTGGTATATAAACACATATGTGGAATATTACTCAGTCATAAAAAGGAATGAAGCACTGACACAGGCTACAACACGGACGAACCTTGAAAGCCTTACATTAAAGGAAAGATGCCAGACACAAAAGGCCACATATTGTATGATCCCATTTGTATGAGATATCCAGAATAGGTAAATCCATAGAGACAGAAAGCAGATTGGGGGTTTCCAGGGGCTGGAGGGAGGGGAGAACAGGGAGTAACTGTTTAATGGGTTCGGGGTTTCCTTTTGAGGTGATGAAAAGGTTTTGGAACTAGATAGAGGTGGTTGTTTGCACTACACCATGAATACACAAATACCACTGGATTGTTCCTTTTAAAATGGTTAATTTTATATTATGTGAATTTCACCTCAATAAAATTATAGGAACTATTGCTTGGTGAAAATCATGAAAATGTATTTAAAATTTTTATTATGACCCCCAGCCCTGAACTGCCACACCCCAGATTCTGTTGAGCTCTGCGTGTCTGCTCAGCAAGGAACTATGCATGTTGCGTGTAATTCTTTGGTGACATTTGCCAGCCAGGGACCAGAGCTAAGGAGTATTGGGGTTTTCAAGCTTTCAAATGGTGCTGCTACTACACCCCAAAGCAGAGAAATGAAACAAGTGTTTGTTTCATCTACCTAGAGTTACCTGGGTTTCCTTCAATCTTCTTACCATGTGAAAAACATCTCTTCAGAGAAGAGTAGAACAAAACATATTTTCCTATTTAAGAATTCCTTTGGCTCTTTCTTTGGGTCCCCTAGGACTACTCATTGGTTTTGTTTATTGAATTTGTTAACAGGGTATTTTTTGAGCAGTTTACTTTATTCTTACCATTCTATCTTTGAGTTGATACCTTGGATTTTGGACAATTCTTTTGACTCTGAAAGTTAGTTTCCGAGCGATCATAAAATTATGATGAAAGGAGTCCTAAGTAAATTGAAGTTGTGAAAACAGTCACGTGGCCTCCCCCGAGCCCAGGCCTGTATGAAGAGAAACAAGGAGCAAGGCCAGGTGAGGCCTGGGACACCTGCCCACACCTGACCCGGGGAGGAGGGTGTTAAGGGGTTTGGGGACAAGCTCACCAGGGCAATTTCTCAGAGGAAAAATGGGGCACTTTCACAAGGAAAAAACAGGGAAATGAACACCGGCACATAAAAAGAGTAGATATCTGACTCCACCAACTGTAAAGTAGGCAAAAGAGGGCTATAACACCAAGCAAGATGACATTTCTTAATTGAGACATAATTCACACACCATAACATGTATCATTTTAAAGTGTACAATTCAGTGGTTTTTAGCATGTTGACAAGGCTGTGCAACTCTCACCACTATCCAGTTCCAGAACTTTCATCACCCCCAGAATAATCCCTACACCCACTAGCAGTCACTCCCCATTTTCCCTCCCCCAACCCGAGTCCCTGGTGCAACTTAATGTTTTAAATCGTGGTAAATGTCATTGCGGATTGTGTGAGATTCCCATTGTGCTTTTGAAGGATTGACCATAGTTTAAGGGACCTGGCATAAACACCGGATAGACACACTCTCCCTTCGTGATGGAAACAGCCCCGACCCAGATGATTTCTGGGTCAGTGCCAGCCATATGAACCTGGCAGTGTGTGTGTTATAAAGCCAGTCCCTTAGGAGCCAGCGGTTTAGAACAAAAAGCCAAGCCGATCACAGTTCTGTTCAGGTCAGACGTGGTGCTTGACCAGATCTCTGCACAGAGAGACCAGAAAGAAATCATGCCTCGAGCACTGTGCAGATCTAAGAAGCCAGGAGCCTGGGGCTGAAAGCCAAACAAGAGGCTCCTGGGGTAGTAGAGAGAGAGTGCTAGGTGACCGGGCTCTGAGGTCAGGTCGACCTGGATTCAAATCCCACCACTTGCCTGTGTACGACCTTCATTTCTCTGGGCCTTAGTTTCCTCCTCTGTAAAGTGGAAATGATCGTACCACCACCCCAAGGGATCAGTGTTGTAGGAGCAGATGAGCTCATGCACGGGCCTCGCTCTGTCAAGCCCTCAGTTCCTGTTTATCCCCACCTCTGTAGACTGCACTCTTGTGTCCATTTTACAGATGGGAAAACTGAGGCTCAGCCAGGGGAGGAACTCATCAAAGAGCACCCGCCCATATCATGAGGGCTGTTTAAAGACACCCCAGCTCTCTCTTTCTGAGGGCACTTCCCTGCCTTCTTGGAGTTGGGTGTGGCCATGCGATTTGCTTTGACCGCCTTCTTTTTGGCCTCTGGTCTGGCTGCTGGTCATATCTGAGAGGGTGGCTGCTCTGTCTGCCTCGGTCCCTGGGTGACCATGGTGAGCACCATCCCTCCGCCATCCTGCAATGGGCATGTGCTATGGATGAGAAGTGTCGTTTTAAGCTATTGAGAAGCTGGGACTGTTCGTTACCACAGCATAACCCAACCCACCTTGACTGACAGAGTCACATGAGCGAGAGCTAAGATTCATACCCTAGTCCGTACCCAGTCCGTATTCATACCCAGGCCTCAGTCCCCAGCTCCCTGCCTTGTTGGAGAGTCTGTGGCTTCCTCAGGCCCACAGCCGGTGCTTCCGAGGCCTGGCATCGGCAAGTGGCTCTGAAAGCCCACTAAGGGCCATGAAGAAAGATTCAGCAGGTGGAATTCTGTGATGACCCCTCAGCATAATCCTCTGCATCCAGAGCGGGGCCTGTAGACAGTTATGTTACGGGGCACAACTGACCTTAAGAAAGGAGCCGGTCCTCAGTGTGCCTGACCCAACCAGGTGAGCCCTGGAAAGAGATGAGGCCTTTCCTGGACAATGCGTACAAGAGATTTAACGTGTGGGAGAGTCTCTGTTGCTGGCTTTGAAAGTGGAAGGGGCCACGTCACAAGGAATGGGACTGACAGCCAGCCAGGACACAGGATGTGCATCCTTCCACCGCAAGGGACAGAGCTTGCTACAACCTCGTGTGCTGGGAACAGACATTAGAGCTTCTGAGGAGAGGACCAGCCAGCCGACACCTCGATTTCAGCCTGGGGGTCCTTGAGCGGGGAACCTGGTCACACTGTGAGCTCCTGTCCCACGGAAAAGAGAGCCAATAGATGGTGCTGTCTCAAGCCGCTGTCTGTGGCCATTTGTTATGCAGCACTGAAAGCTGATACAAAAGCGGATCCTTTCACATATCCACCGGGCCGGGAGGAAGTTCAATGAAGCCCCAGCTTCTCCCACTGTCCTTGGGGTCTCTTCACCCAGCACATCCCAAGACCCCTCCACCCTCCCCTGCTTTTCTTCCTGCCACTATCCTAAATCCCCTGTTACCCCCTTCAATACCTTCTGGACAAATGTGTCATGTGACTTGGGGCTCTCCTCGCAAGGGGTGAAAAAATAAAAAAACTTAAGCTCTCAAATGCAGGCTCCCAGTCAGAGCTGGACATACCAGGCCGACTTGGCACAAGGAATGCCAGCTCCTTGCCAACGTAGTTGAAAGAGGGTTTTTAGTCTCGAACAAAGCTCTCCCTTTGAGGATTAACTGCCAACAGGGAGTTCTTTGTTTTGAGTAGAATTTAAGATGATTGCTGAGATAGGAAAGGGGAGAAAGGTGACACCGCCAAGATTGCACCGTGTAAATCCTGGATTATACAAAACATCATTTTTTTTTTAACTTGTTGGCAAATATGGACGCATATCACGCCGACACTCTGAAACATCCATTTGATTTGGGGGCCTGTCCCTGGTCTCACGTTTCATGGCAGGTGATCCCTTCAAAGATATGCACGGACATATGTGGGTCCTCGCAGAGAGGAAAGGCCTCTTCTCACTTGTCAGCTTTTTATGTTGTTAGAAAAAAAGGAAAGCCATCCTCAAGATACAGCCCCGGTGTTGTTTCCCAAGGTGGAAAACTTTGCAGATGGGAAGGAGGGATGGGTAACTCTGACACGGGGCTAAAAGCCTTTGTTTAGGAACAATCCCTGGCCTGGTGTTCACGCCGTTTAATACACGCTGCCCTGCGCCTTCTGCTCTCTGAATGCAGCCTGCTGGGGTGAAGGGACGTGCTTCGGCACGGCACTCTCACACCTCAAGGCTTGGTCCCCATCTTGCTCTGAATAAACTTCAATGTCCTACTCTGGGGCCAATGTCCTCATGACCTGGCTTTCCTGCTGCATCTCTGACCCATATCCCGGCTCTCTGCTCCACCCAGCCATCGCTGTGCCTGGAACACTGCCGGCACATTCCTGCCCCAGGGCCTTTGCACAGCTGCTCACTCCACCTGGGCTTTTGTTTTCCCAAATACCCACCTGACTGACTCCGTTTCTTCTAGCTTGTGCTCAAGAATCTCATCTCCCTGGAGAGGCCTCCCTGGCGCCCCCATCTCTCTTCTCTACTCACGGCTTCAGATCACAGGTTTCAGTTTTAATTCTCTCTCCACCCCCTCCGGAGTGTGAGCTCCACGCTTTGAGTCACAGCACGCCTGGCCTCCTCGTAGGATTTGGGCCAGCAGAGGGACAATTACAATAGACGGTGGACACAGCCAGATTCCCTGTCCTCCTGGGGCTCCTGCCCTGGGACACGTCCTGGACACTGGGCTTTGGGAGAGGGTGTGAGTGTCACAGGCGAGCATGGGGAGCTGGCCGTTTTCCCCACCTCCAGCCTGCATTTGTCAAGAGCCCCAGACCCTGCTGACCCCCCTCTGTTAATGATTTGGGGGCCGCTCCATTTGTCAGCTGTGCGTTTTGAAGCTTGCGGGCATGGGCTCCAAGCTGTGGTCGCTCCTCCGTGATCTCAGCTCAGGGAAGGGAGTCAGGACACAGATAATCCAAAACAGCTGAAAAGCCCAGCGGCGACGCTGGTAACACTGGCTCGCGCAGGCGACTGTGCTGGGTCCCACCACGGGGCTCCGTCCCAGCCTGGACCGCCACGGGCAGAGCATTGGACACCTGCTCTATCCTCATTTCTAAACGAACTTTTTGTTTTAACGAATCCATCTTTCATTGTATGTAAAGCTTTTCTCCTTTACTTGCAAAATAAGCCTAACTATTATAGTGGGAAGAAAAGATGTTCTCTATTTTTTTTTTATGAAATTGCATATCATTTATTTACTAAGTTAGAATTTACGTTTAGTAAATGTGGTTCTGTGAGTTCTGACAAACACCCACAGCCATGTAACCACTCCCACAATTAAGATGCAGAGTTCCACCCCTGCAAAAACTCCCTCTCCCTCCTACATCAACCCGGAGAGGCTGCCGGGCTGTAAGGACAGGGCAGGGGTTCTGCCCTCTTGCACACCCTGAATCCCACTGCTCAGCACAGTGACTGGCATATAGTAGCTGCTCGATACACGTTAGTCGAATGACTCAGTGAATGACTCTGGTGTTATTGTTATGATCAGTTTACAAAAGAGGAAAGGAGGCTTAGAGAGCATAAAGCACCATGACAAATAAGAGACAGATCCAGGATGTAACCACAGGTCTATTGTTATTTACATCTTCAGCCCCAATCAGCGGCTCTCAGAACCAGAATCCCCTTGGGTGGGACTCCAAGGCCCACCTGGGCCAGACCTCTCGGCACAGCCTCATGCGAATCCAGCCTAATTACTTTGAAACACTGACTTCTGTCTCCTTTTGCTTCTCAGGTTCATGGGCATTCATGTAAAGAGTGCTTGGGAGTGGGAAGGAGGCCAACTGACCCTCCTCACCACAGGGAAGAGAAAGGAGTCCTAAACTGGCATTCTGCATCCTCAGGTCCAGCCCTGACTCTGGCACAACTTGCTATGTGACCTCATGCAAGTACCTTGGCTTCTCTGGGCCAATGACAAAAAACCCTGCTCACGCTGGGTTAGGGAAGGAAAAGGGAGATGTTTCCCTGGCTAATCGAGGTGCTGGGAAGTCTATTGATTTAGACGTAGCCTGACCCAGGGGCTCTGACTGTGTCACCCAGACTCAAGCCCCCCACCCTTTACCTGGATGAGTGGCTCGGGTAAGGGGGGTGCCGGGGCCCCGCGTCTCTCATCCTCCAGCTTGGGCTTGTTTACCAGCAGAGGCAGGGGCCCAAGAGCTGGAGTGGAAGTGTGCAAGGCCTCTCATGGCCTAGGGCTGGAACCGCATGCAGACCCGTCCAAAGCAAGTCACAGGCCAGCCCAGATTCCAGGAGGTGGGACAGACCTCACCTGTTAGTGGGAGGTGCCACCCAGTCACAGTGCAAGCAGTGAGGCTGCAGGGAGTGACGGGGAACACGGCCCCTTAAAAAATCTACTGCAAGGAGGAGGAATGCAAGAACCCGCGCAGGGGTTTCTATTTCTCTCAGCGCCCCTGAGTGCAGGAGAACCTCCAACGTCACTCATGTTCCAGGTCCAGCTGCAGTGAGAAATTCTCCCTCTGGCGAGGTCTCCCTGCCCCTGCCTCTGCTGCATCCCCTCATCTCTTTGCTGGGCAAACCTGCCTTCGTGCAGCTGAGGAAAGACCCACAGGGGCCCTGCCGGGCTCGTGCAATCCCGGCGCCTGAGGCTTCGGGCCGCTGGTGCCAGCGCGCGCTGACTCACCGGTGGCCAGAGCATCCCTCGGCTTGGCGCTTACTTTCTCAGCCACCAAGTTGTAAAAGCTTCCGTGGCAATCGCCAGGAGAGCCCTGTTGCCCTTTCACGGAGCTGCTGTCTGGGTTGGCCTGGCCAGCAAGGATCCTTCTGGATGTGCAGTAAATTCTGACCTTTGGTTCAACCCAGCTTAACGAGTGTGTGAGGCTGACAAAGGCCTGGCCGGGTCCCCAGAGCTGCTTTGGGGCGAGGCCTCTGGTGGCTCCAGGGCCAGCCCTACCCCGTGATCTCGTGCCCCTCCCACTCCCCACAGAGCAGGGGGCGGGGCGCAGCTGTGGGGCGGCAGTTTGGGAAAGAGACCGTAGCTCTTCTGGAAGTGGGAGTGGAAATGCCGAGAGCTGGGGAGCCCGTGTGAGGTCAGCCAGCTGGGGGTCCTGCGGAGGCCTCGGCGGGGCTGGGCGTCGTGGAGCCGCTCCCGCGGGTGCGTACACTGCGGCTGTTCAGGGGGCAGCTCTAGGTCGCCTGGCTTCCCCACCTGCCACTCACCCGTTCTGTGCGCACAGGGGTCATCGGCAGGAAGGGGTTAAGGCCACTCACTGCCCGGGTCACTGTGAAGGGGAGGAAGAGGCACGTAGACGCACTCGGTAAATATCACATCTGATTGTTCTTGGGGCTTTTCCACCTTTGGATGAGAGAGCTGTGTCCTCGCTGCATCCTGATGCGGAGAGGCTCCGAAGACAAGCCTCGAGAAGAGAACTTAGCCCCTCTCCCAACAAGGAGAGCGGCCACGGGAAGGCAGGGCCGTGCCCAGGGCCACCCGGCTAGAGGGCAGGGCTCGATCTCATGACACAAACAGCACCCACCAACCGACTGCCCACCCGCCCACCGTTCCAGGACACGGGCTGGAACTTCACCCGCGTCCTCTCAGCTCATCGTCACCACCCCGTGCCCCTCTCGTAGATGAGGAGGTGCGATCCGGCAAGGCACAGCCCTGACCCGGGTTCTAGAAGCCTGTAAGTACGTGACTAAGTGTGGAGCACTTGCTTAGACGAGGCTGCAGATGGGGGCAGGGCTTTGGGGCTCAAGGCTGCTCTGCTCCTGCAAACGGGCTCTGTCCTCCCCCCCACCCACCGCGATCTAGAAAAAGTCTTCAGAAAAGGGCAGCTCCCACTTAGGGGACCCAAGGCGGCTCCTGAAAACAGCTCTCAGCTGACCCCCATCTCATCTTCCATGCCCGCGTAATGATAGTGATAATAATAACAACAGAAACAACAAAAACAGCTACGATTTGCTGAGACTTGACAGTGTGTGCCAGGCATTAAGTATTCTAGCTGCACCAGCCCAGTTTCTCCCCACCTCAGCCTTAGCAATGAGGTACTGCCTTTAACTCCCATTTCACAGAAGGGAACACTGAGGCCGAGAGGATAGGCCGCTGGCTCCAGGTCCTCAGCCAGGAAGTAGCAGAGCCGGACTCAGACCCAAACCGCCCCCGCCGCCCCCCCACAACCCCGGCCAAGGCCCTCACACCCCTCCCACTGCGAGGAGGTGCTGATGAGAACGCTTTCCAAGGTGCAGTGCTGCAGTTCACTTGGTTCCTGTCTCGGAGCTGGAGATGCAGCTGTAGAGAATCATGGGTGGGCTCTAAGGAGGGGTGGTGCCATGGCTGGGAGCACAGGTTCTGGAGCCAGGCTGCCTGGGTTCCCATCAGCTGCACTCAGGAGCCACTGTGATCCTCCGTTTTCTGAAACAGGCAACAGAGATGATGGAGACGTTCTGGGGATTTGACGAGATGATAAATGTAAAGTGCTTAGAATTGTGCTTGGCACAAGGTAAATGCTCAACAAATGATTATTACCTGATCTGGTCTGTACTCCTTGTACAGGGGCAGTGTGTGGAAAATCCTGGAGGCAAAACAGAACACAACATGCTCAGGGAAGGACAAGCAGCTGGAGATGGGGCAGCCAGATTACAGACATCCTCAGGCTGTGCCACGGACACTATCTCAGGGCAAAGATGAGCCCTTGGGGGGTTTGTGCAGGGCCTTGATGGGGGCACCTGTGCATCTTTAAAAGTCCATCTGGCGGGCTTCCCTAGTGGCGCAGTGGTTGAGAATCCGCCTGCCGATGCAGGGGACACGGGTTCGTGTGAGAAGTCATCAGTCTTGATAAGGAATTTGGTTGGTTTGCTAGGCTGGAGGATGTTGCACGCTGGAGGATGTGAGGATCCTTGGACTCTGCCAAGAATGAAAGTATTTGTGAGGAGAGCGGGAGAAAAGGAAGGAAGACCAAGAACAATAGATGTAGTTTCTAGGTACTATAGACCAAAAAAAAAAAAAAAAATCCATCTGGCAAGGCTGGGGGCAGGGAGAGGAGGGGAGGGAGGGGAGACTGCTGGGTCACCCAGGAGAGAAAGGATGGTGGCCGGGACCCGACTGGTACGGGAGACTTGGAGATGTGTGGCCAAGATGCATGTTAGATGGAGAGTCAAGAGCCCTTGTTGATCCTACTTTGCTTATTGTTTAATAACCTGCATTTTCACTCTATTAAGGCTTGATCTGTATATAAATACAGATCTACTTTTGAACTGCATGACGTCACCAGTATTCGGCTGTTCTGATCCACAATAACAGGAATGCCATATTGTTTGACCAAACACAACACTGGTTTCCAAGGACTGGCTAGTATTCCATTTCATGACTGTGCTTTTTTAATGTCCCCTCTTTGCTGGACATCTCTGGTATTTTCAGTTTGGATCTATTCTGAGCCCCACTACACTGAATGGTAATTTTTATACTACATTTGTGTGCCGGTCCTGTTATTTTCAGAGCTTTCTTTACCGTGTGTGCTTCGCTGGGCCTGCTGAAAGCCAAGGAACAGCGGAGGGGCACAAGTTAATTCTAGCATTTACCGAGCTCCTTGCTCCTGGCAAGGAGAGTTTGGCGTTTCTGACCCCTTCACTCCCAGACAGGAATCCCACCTTGCCTGACCCAGGGGCTCCAGGAAGCTGAATGCTCATCCCTGCCTGGGAAGGGACTGTCCCACATGGGAAGGGGAAAGGCAGGCGCTGGCAGCCCTGAAGGTTAAATTCCAAGTCTCCTGGGTTGATGGCTCCCTCCCAGGCCTCCTCCCTTTGCTGAGTGTAAATTGGGGCTCTCTTCAGGTGGAACCTCCCCGACCTCTGCCCTTAACGCTGCCCGCTCCCTGCTTTGCTTCCCTGAACTCCCAGCACCTGCAGTCACGGTGTAGATGTGATCTGGCCTGGAGGAGTGGCCTGAGGATGCAGCGAGGCACAGCTGTCAGGATGGAGGATGCTGGTGGCAAGGTGGCCCAGCAGCCCGCGGTCCCTGCCTTCGGTCCAGCTGGGCTCCATCACCGCCCGGGGGCGAGAGGTTCCCACACACATACACGTCTTTCACCCTGAGTTATGGGGAACTGAGAGGGCAATTTGGTTGGGAACTAAACAAAAGGGGGCAGACGCAGGGCAGCCAGCGGAGCAGCGGGTGGTCGCTAAGCACCTGCTCTGTGGGAGGCTCGGCTTGCTGCCTCAGGGGAAGTCCTTATAATTCCAACGGCTTCTGAGAGGGGACTCCTGTTAAATGGAGGGCTTTCGGTTCTGAGTGCCTTTGGGGCTTCGGTGAGAGATTATAGGGACCCGAGCTGGGGAGAGCCCTGCAGAACTTAGGGAGAAGAATTTGGAGCTGTGAGTTGGGGGGTGACAGGGCAGGAATGGGGAGGCTGAGAAGGGAGGGGCTGGGGGAAGGAGGGACTGACAGTCAGGCTGCAGTGCCTGACATCCTCTGCAGCTGAAGCCCAAAGGTGGGCCAGACCCTGCAATTGCTGGGCAGTACCTGGAGGCGGGCATCCTGGGAATCCCAAATGGGCTTTTATTAGAGACATGTGTATATATTCAAAATGAATGAAATTGACATTCTCATAGAAACTCATGCACACCTCTTAACCATCCTGGACGAGCCCCACCCTGAGTCAGGCGCAAACGTCATACCCCAGAAGGAAGTGCCACGCTCCTTTTCCAAGGAAGGCAGGAATTTACTCTCCATCGGTCCAGGGGCTCCCCGTCCACCCTGGGTGCTCCTGTCGAGGTCAAGCCTGCAATTCTGGAGGCCCCCGCACACTGCAGTGTTGGAGATGGGGGCAGGTGGGTTGCTGGTCGTCGTCTCTGCAGGTCAGTATCTGCTTACCTCACAGGACCCTACCAGCCTCAAAATAAGAAACAAGAGGCTACATCATCCCTAGAGGCCCTCTCAGTGCGGAACTGGAAACATTCCTAAGAAAAGAACTGCTTTTTCCGAGATTCAGAGATTATTCTGGTGCCTATCACCTGCTAAGGAATACTGCTTTCCAGCAAAGGTGCCTGTAATTTCAGCCTTTAAAGAATGTCTCCTGATAAGCAGGAGACAAAAACAGTGACCGTGACAAAGAGCTAAAATATTTATGCCCAAACCATCCCATACATCTACCCAAATAGGAAAACGATTCTCTTGGAACCTGCTTCTGAAATGATTCTCTCATGTATCAGAGCTGTACTAAAAGCTACCTTAAAACAGCAACAGCTTCCCCTTTCAAAGGGATGCCAGAGGAGTTCCCTGGTGGTGCAGTGGTTAAGAATCCACCTGCCAATGCAGGGGACACGGGTTCGAGCCCTCGTCTGGGAAGACCCCACATGCGGCGAAGCAAGTAAGCCCATGCGCCATAACTACTGAGCCTGAGGAAGCCCGTGCACCTCTACGAAGAGCAGCCCCTGCTCGCCGCCACTAGAGAAAGCCCGCGAGCGGCAACAAAGACCCAGCACAGCCATAAATAAATAAATAAATAAATATTTAAAAAAATAAAGGGATGCCAGAATATGGTCAGGATTTGGGGGAGGGTTTTTTTTTTTTTTTGTGCTGTGTTGTTTGTTTGTTTGGGGTTCCATGGTGAGGTGTAGCCAAAGAGAGAAAGAAAGATGGGATTCTTAAAGGCTTAACAGGCAGGGCAGAAGAATCACCTGCAAATTCATAATCCCAGGGGTTTTGTTTGTTTCTTATAGATGCATAGAGTGGGGTGGACTTTAGGGTTTGGCACACCTGGGTACAATACAGTTGTTCTCTACAAATCAGGGATTTGGCAAGAGGACTAAATGGAAAATACTTAGGTCAGTGCCTGACACGTAGTATTTGCTCAAGAAATGAATTTTTTTTTTAATCATCACTGTGGTGAGAGTAAGATTTATAGATTTGGAAATGTTTCTGCCCCAGCTGCACCCTGACCTCCCCAAATTAATTCAAAATGATATATGTGCCAGATGTTTTAGAATGAAAAATTGAAGAATGGGGTTAGAGACAGGATCAAAAGGTGGGACAAAAGTGGCTACAATCTACCTAGAAAAGCCATCAATTTACATAATGAAGAGCCACCGAAGAGGAAGGTGGGGGAGATGTATGAGCTTGGCGTGTTTGGAAGCGGGGAGGTGAGAGGCTCCGGAGCAGCTGACTGGGGGACCCGCAGGTCGGGAGGGGAGAAACGAGAATTTGAGAAATGAAGCTGAGGTCTGTGAACTGGATCCTCCTGGACGTACTTTTTGAGATGCCGATGAACGTCAATTCCTTTTTAATAACTTCTGGTCCCTGGACTGTGCTTCTTTGTAAGAGACTCTGTTCTGAGACTGGGCCATGGGGGGGCCCAGCTGTTATTAGGGCTACATGGCTGATTCCTTTTAGGTTACAGAGGTCACCCCAGATGATAGGCGTCTGTTTTCTGGGTACTTACGGAAGTGAGAAGAGAAGAGAACAGTCTTAAGAGCCCAGTATCACAGAGTAAGAAGCTTATTCGGGATTCCGGATAACTCTAGGGTCTTAGTTATACTGGTTCCCACATAGAAATGGGCTTGTTGTGTCCTTACCCTAAGGGGTCACCATTGTGAGTCAGCCACAGTCTCCTCTTTTGAAGGCTCCTTGTTTGAACTCCCTGAAATGACCTGTTCTTTTGGCCATCACCAACAGCACTGCGTGTTCCTGGAGGGCGTAGCTGTCCTGCCACCGACAGCTTCTGTTGAGATAATTGTCTAGGCCTGTAGTGGATGCCAGGATGTGCCACTGAGAGCCTCCCTTTAGGGCTGTTGGGGGTATCGGTGGCTGATTATTCTTAGCTGAGTCCCAAGCCAGGAACTGCCTTCAGCCTCTGACAGCCACAGACCCCAAGGTCAGGCCCCTTCTTGGGTCGCCCGCTTCCAATGACTGGCGAAGAGAAAGAATGAAAGTCCAGACCCATTGTCCGTGTCCGTGACCATTCCATAGGGCATCCCAACTCCAGAGCTCCCCGGGGCGCCAGTGGGGCCCCTGTTGTGACCGCACCACAACCCAACATCTCCCACACAAGTGTCCACCCCCAAAGCTCCCCCAGCGAACTTCCTGCACATGAATGCTGTTTCAGGGTCTGTTCCTCAGCACCCCGATCTGTAACAATCCCTATTCTGGCTACTGAGAGAGGAGTGGGCTCTAGGGTTGCCAGATTTAGTAAATAAAAATTCAGGATTCCATTTAAATGTGAATTTCAGATCAACAGCGAATCATGTTTTAGTATAAATATGTCCCATGTGACATTTGGGACGTTATTTGTTGTTGATCTGAAGGTCAAATCTAACTGGGAGTTCTGCATTCTATCTGGCGACCCTAGCAGGATCATGGAGTATAGGATATGGGGTCAAGGTCCGAATGGGTTGGGGGCCACGGCACATTCAGAGCATCACACACTCACATCCTACATGCAGATCAGCTTGGGTTTCTCTTGTAAGAAATGTAACAACTCATATGTGACCCTGTTTTTGCTTAAAAGAATAATAAGAGTAGTAACTACCATATATTGAGGGCTAACTTTGTCCTGGACCATGTACTATGCATTTTAAAGCTGTTAACCCATCTCTTAACCTATTTAATTTCCCAAACAACCTTTTGAGGTAAATGTATTTGTTAAGATCAAGTCCAATATAAGTGCCAGAAAATCCAAACTATCAGTGGTTTGAAGAAAATTCAAAAATTCAGAAGTAAGCAAGGCAAAGCTGGGATTGGTGGACCCCTCACCCCTCCCCTCTTGTTCTACCTTGTGTGACCTCCATTCCTCAGGTCACCGCCACCATGGTCCAAGATGGCTGCTGGAGATCCAGCCATTACGTAAAATTCCAGCCAGCAAAGAGGAAGAAGCAACAAAGAAGGGCACATTCCTTCATAAGGAGACTTTCTAGAAGTTGCACAAATATATCAGTTTATGCCCCTTTTAGCCTAACTCAGTCACGTGACTTTGGTGTAAGAAAAGATGCAATAGATACTTTTTATTCCAGCTGGTTACAGGACCAGGTAATAATCAGGGTTTTTCTTGCTAAGGGAGAAGGGGAGGAGCATAGTGAGAAATAATTAGCAGATTTTGCCACAAATAAGTACTATTAACATCCTCATTTTTGGATGAAATTGAGGCTCAGGAAGGTTAAGTAACTTACCCAAGGTCACTCAACTTACAGCCTGCCCCTGAGCCTGTGTCCGTAATAGCCACTATCATGTAATTCAACTTAATTAGACTTCATAAATGCCAAATTATGTAAGTAGGATCTGATGATTGTCAAACCCTGTTTTTTAAAAATACAACATTCAGACAGATCACGGACATTCAAATATCAGCACTTATAAAACACTCTAATGATTATAGCAAATACAGAAAAACTTTGGCAAAAAAAAAAAAAAGTTTAAATGACACACACACAGATATGAAAGAGAAGAGACCAGTTTTCACACAGATCAGCAGTCCTGCCAGGGAAGAGAAGCCCATCCCATGTCCCAGAAGTCAGTTTAACTGGTATCATCCGAAAGAAGAAACAAATGTATAAAGTGGTAAAGTGTCTGTGGGGGAGGGGAGGGAATGCTTGAAATCAGCGAGAATACAAGTTCGAGCACGTGGGTGTGAATGAATATGCAGTGGGCTCTGTGGGTTTAAGAAATGCAGCTGAACAACACCCTGCAATGTCTTTGAACTCCTGGAGCCCAGCAAAATGGCCATGGGAATGAGAAAATTCTCCAAGAGAAATATTATTTGTATTCCATGGTTGAAAAGTGAATAGCCCTCCCCCACCCGAAACCAGAGGAAGGGAAATTTGAAACATGAAATTGAGAAGCTGGGCTGCGAGCTGCGGGCCTGTCTCCCAGGTAAAGTTGCCTGGGGCTTTCTTCAGGCGGGCCTAGAGGCTGAGCCGCTCCAACTGTTGGGAGAAACTTTCTGCTATTTCACAGCTTGGTTGACCTCTTTCCTGCTAAGATTAGTTCCTCTCAAAATCATGGTTTCATAGAAAAAGCAAAAAATAAGATAGAGCTTCAAGGCCATCTAGGCCTCTGAATTCAGCTGGGTCTCACCTTGGGGGCCGATATGGCTGCCTGGAGCACTGTTCTGAGCAAGTGTGTGAGCTGAACTGAATTCAGTGAGACGGAGTGCTTTGCTGTGATTGATCGGTTCTGTCTGCTGTAGGCACAGAAGGGTACAGGGAAAGTCTGTGTGCCATGTTTTCTGACTCTGAACTTGGGGAAGCCCTTCATCTTACAGAGGAGGTAAATGAGGCTCTCTGAGGGAAAGTAAATTGCTCTGAGCCTTTTGGTAGCTGAGTGGGAATAGGAGGTCAGTTCCCCTGAATTTTAGTCCTGTCTTCCTTTTACCATTAACATCTGAGGTTGACAACTGGGATTTTCTCCAGAGAAATTCCTAATGGGCATTCTCATTCCACTCAAAGAGGAATCTCTGTCCTTCCAAGGAACTCCATTTCACTTTTCCTTGATTTTCGTTCAGGTCTGAGCACGGCACAATTGGAAGATGGAGACGTTTGATGTCGGTAGTCAGCCTTCCCTCCTGGGCAATAGTGAGAGTAACCCTGTGTGCTGCTGTAACAAATAATCCCTAAACCACGGTGGCTTAACAAAGGGTGGCAGGCTGAATGAGGGCCCCTCAAAGATCACCATGCCCTAATTTCCAGAACCTGTGAGTAAAGATACTTTACGTGGCAAAAGGGATCTTATAGACGTGATTAAATTAAAGATCTTGAGATGGGGAGATTACCTTAGATTATCTGGGTGGGTCCGAGGGTCCTTATAAGAGGGAGACAGTAGGGTCAGAATCAAGAGATGTGACGATGAAAGACATGAGAGAGATTTGAAGATGCTACGTTCCTGGCTTTGCAAACGGATGAAGGAGCCAAGCAATCCAGGCACCTCTAGAAACTGGCAAGAGAAGGAAAAAGATTCTCCTCTAGAGCCTCTAGGAGGCACCATGCAGGCCAAAAACCACTGTGCTATTCAGACTTCTGACCTCCAGAACTGTAGCATAGTAAATTTGTGTTAACTGGGGCCCTTGAGTTTTGGGTAGTTTGTTGCTGCAGCCATCGGAATCTAATACACACAGGGAAAGTTTACTTCTTATTCTTATCTCCGTCTATGAGGGGAGGCTTTCCTCCAAGTCATGATCAGGACTTTCCTATCGTGAGGCTCCGTGGCCCCTGGGTCTCCAGCCGGCCATGCACCAGCCAAGAGAGAGGATGAGGGCAGGCGTCCTACAGGAGGTCAAGGCTTCCCATTTTCATAGCCTCTTCACCCTGCAGTTCAAGGCTTCCCATCACCTGGCTTTTGCCCACCGTTTGGCCTCATTTCTTGTCATTCTCCTTGCCCACAATCTTACAGCCTTACTGGTCTTCTCAGTCCTCAGATATGCGGAGCGCACCCAGCACCTGAAGGGCATCGAGTGTGTAATCCCCCAGCTTCTCGCAGGAAGGCTCCTTCCCCAATGAACCACCCCCCTTAGATAAAAGCTGTCCCCCTCCTGGTTACTCCTGCCGCCAACGCTCTATTTACTTGCTGCAAGGCCCTTCCTACCCTGCAAAAGTCCCTTCTTTGCTTGTTTGCTTATTCTGTTTGTTCTCTGTCTCATCACCGGGAGAGTGCAGAGTTGCAGAGTTTATCTCTGCACCACGTTGCAGAGTTTATCTCTGCTTCACTCTGAGCCCCCAGCTTGCCAGAGGTCAGCACACAGTAGATGCTCAATCAATAATAGTCTATGGATCCAATGAATCAATGGGCCAGCAGGACGACTCCTACACTGGACTTGGGATGCCCAAGACTACCGGTGAGCTTGACATCACAGAAGTTCAAGACTAATGGAGAGAAGGAAGGATCTGCCTGCTGGATGCCATTGGTAACAAGAGCTCATGTAGATAATCTTCTGGGGGGCCTCATCCGCACATCCTCTGGAGCTGTAAGCGGAGCCGGCTCCTCTGAGCTGTGCAGAGGGGTGGAAAGAGGGAAGGCGGGAAGACAGAGGGAGGACCAGCATTTTGCACAGGAAGGTTCAAGGTGGGGCACATGCAGGATGTGTTTTCGCAGCGAGATGTCAGCTCCACCTCCCCCACCCCCACCCCGTGTCAAAGGCCTCTTGATTCCATGGCCAAAAACAAGGCTCCTGCTAGCCTGTGACCCCAGAGGCGTTTATACTTCCCCCAAACACTCTCTTTTGATCATCCCCCTAGGGTCACAGGTCTTCCAAGGCCTGAAGATAAACTGTTAGTTTTATGGGGTCAATTTTACTCCCACCAGAAAACAAAACAAATGCACAACATTTTGCTTTGGGAAATCTGCTTGCATTTGTCATAGACGTGCCTCCCTTCGGCCTGGAGCCGAGGCGCCCCGAGAGGATCTGCCCTCCACTTCCTCGCGGAGAGAGGCTTCCGCTCCCACGTGCACGAGCTGCCTGAGCTCCCTTACTCGCTGCTGCACCGCTTCTCTTTCAGGATTCCCTCCGGAGCCAGAGGGAGCAGGGCGGGATGTGTGCGCACGCACCCTCACCTGCGCGTGCGGGGCAGAGAACGCTGCTTTTTGAACTGACGAGGAACTCAGAAATCTGTAAGACACGGCTCTCATAAAAGCTATTATTGGGAATCTCTTCATCACAGAGAGAAAACTGAGTCAGTCAGATGTTGAACGTCGTGGGACTGCAGCCTTCCTGAGGCCACTCTCTGCAGCCCTGAAATGGTTGTTAACTATAGTCACTGACCCAGAAAGACATTTGTTTTGTGTCCACAGGGAGGTGGTAGAGGGATTAATGACGACCCTCGCAAATGCTGCCGTGGCCCCGTCCATACGCCCTTGGCTTTCACGCTTCCCCGGGCAGGTGACCCCTACAGCTTCTGACGCCAGCACCCGCAGGCACTCCCCAGATGTGGCAGGGTGACACCCCGGGGGCGACCCTCAGGCAACAACCTAGGGGAGCAGCTGGGCGAGGAGTCGGGCTGCCTCTCTGGAGAACCCGAAAGCATGTCTGACGCTGTCTCCTGGGGGCCCCCAGCGGGAAGGACACCCCATGTGCCCACCGCAAGAACCTGCTCACAGCTGTCTACCCAGCTACTCTGGTCTGGGATCGACTCCCAAGTCAGTCACTTGCCAGGCCGGGCCCAGCAGTGGGAGAAAGCAGGGTTTGCGGCTGAAAGCTGAGGGGTCCACTGGCACGGCGGGGAGAGCCCAGAGGGGCAGTGGGACACGTGCCTGTCTGCTGTGGGCACATGTTGGAAGGCAGGACCCTGTGCCCATGAATCTGAATTTCAGAGTTGCATCCCTGCCTTCCGGGGGACTCAGAGCTCAGCTGGGGTGGAGCCCCCGCCTACCAAGGCCGCAGGGCTGGGCTGCAGTCAGCCCCAGAGTCTGGGGAGCTGGGGGCTTGCACACAGCCCCACCCGGAGAGTCGGACTGGCAGGTGTGCGGTGGGCCCAGAAGTGAGCACATCACACGATCATCCCAGGCGGTTCTGAGTGAAGGGCGCAGAGACCACATCCTGAAAAATGCTGGGCTGCAGAGCAGACAGAGCCACTGCACAGGGGCCACTCTCTTAATGGAACGCGAGCTTGCAGCAGCCATGGGTCACACTCGTACTCTCCCCTTGGCCACCCTGGGCGTGGGAGGGAGAAATGCCATCTGTATTCTTTTGCTACTGCTCCCCAAACAAATTCACACGAACTGAACGGCGACGGCAACAATTGCTTGTTGCTGGCAAAGCGGCTGCTCTTCCAGCAGGTCGGGGTCAGGCGGGCATCTCTCCTCCAGCAGGTCTCAAAAGGCTGGAAGCCAGGTGTCAGCTGGGCCGGGCTGCGCTCCGTCCTAGAGGCTCCGGGGAAGCATCTGCGTCCAGCCCATCAGGCTGTGGCCCGGATTCAGCTTCTGGTGGCCGTCAGGCTGAGGTCCCCGTTCCCTTGCGGCTGACTGTGGGGGGCAGGTGTCTGCTCCTCGAGGCTGCCCATGTTCCTTCTCTTGCTTTCCCGGTGGCCCCTCCAGCAACGGTGGGTCAAGTTCCTCTCCTGCTTCAAATCTCTGTCTTCCCACCTGCCACGCCTCTGACTCCAGCCAGAGAAAGTTCTCTGCTTTTAAGGGCTCATGGGATTAGAGTGAGCCTACCGGAGAAGCCAGGATAATCCCTCTGTCTTAATGTCCGTAACCTCAATCAGGCCTGCGAAGTGCCATTTGCCATGGAGCATACCAACTCACAGGCTCTGGGGACTGGGTGTTGGCATCAACAGTGCTATATGACAAACAAAAGCTGATGCAATTCCTGGTCTCCTTTCTCATCTCAAATGATTCTCTACTCAGAGACTCTGTAACTGCAGACCTGAGACAAAGGCATCAGGAGGCAGGGGAGTCGGGACTGCATGGAATTGAGAGCAAAGGTTTTCCTCCCTGACAAGAGCAAGGTGTGAGGGAGAAGAGCTTGCCTTGCTCTCCTGCTTGGAGTGCATCCTGTAAGGATACTTGACTCGGAAGCTTGGCAGCCATCTTGCCACCATGAGACAGCACCAAGCACAGGGATGGCAGGCCCAGGCGGAGGCTACTGCTAACGTTAAGGCATCAAACCGATCCTGGAAACTTCTATCTCCAGACGATTGGTGGGATTACTAAACCTATTATTTAAGCTACGTTGAGATGGGTTCTGTTCTTTGCTGATGAAAACATTTCTAACAGATATGCATGATGGTTGTGATCATTTGGATTATTGTTCAGCATCAATCACTCCCCTCTCCTTCACACTATGGGCAGAGCATCCCTCCCCACCCAGCTGACTGTGGACTTCACCATGTGACTTGCTTTAGCCAATGAACATTAGTGGGTGTGTCACAAGCAACAGCCTTCAACGCGCGTGCATGCTTTGGCTTGGCTCTTATGCCCCAGTGACCCACCAGAAGATTATCCCCAGGATGGGCTGCCGCCCCTTCAGTCTGGGCCCCGGAGCAAACACACGTGGAGCTAAGTGAGCCCGGCCTGAGTCCTGTAACCCAGCCCAGCAGACCCTCAGCAGATCCCAGCCAAGGTCAGCTGAGCCGCATTCAACCAGCTGTGAGCCACTGAGTTTAGGGATGGTGTGTTTTGTGGTGTTATTGTGTCAATAGCTGACTGACACAAAGACGAGTGTGTCACACACAGGTCTGCACTCTCTCCTTCCCCAGGACTCCCAAAGTTAGGTAGAGGTGAGCGATAGAACCTTCTGTTACTCTGAGGATCTAAGAGCACAGGAAACCCCTGCCACCCATTTGTAGAACAGGATCCAGGGAACAGGCCAGCTTCTGGCGTTCTCGTGAGACACACAAAGGGGCTGCTGCACAGGCAACATCTGTTGGTGCGCTTGGCAGCCTCACAGAGTTTCCTCAGCTCCGAACCCCACAGCATCCGAAGAAAGCTTGCTGTGGGCCCTCGGGCCGCTCTGCTAGATGTGGCCCAGGGACCCAGGACCCCTGGAGAGGCTTCACTCTCAAGATGCAGAGGGCACAGGTGCCGCTGTTGAGAACTGAGGAAGGGGGGCTGGCGCAGCAGGTGCCCAGGGCACTTGGGACAGCCCGGGCCAGATACCACTCACTCACCTGGGGCTAGACGGGCTCCATAAGCTATACTGCAGGGAAGGGAGGACCCCATATCCCTCAAATTAAGTTTCTGCCCCCGGCACAAGGGGCTTGAAAGAGAAATTAAGTTAGAGTCACAGTCCTTGCACATCATAGACAGTAGACTCAAACTCACATTCATTATAGACAGAGAATTTATTTAGTCTCTGGGTGAAGCGGTCAGCTTGCTTCAATTTTATGCATCTCAGTTCCCATTGGGCTAAACCACGGTTGACAAACTAGGGCTTGTGGGCCAAATCCAACCCACCACCTGCTTTTGTAAATAAAGTTTTATTGGAACAGCCTTACCCATTTGTTTACATATTTTCCAGGGCTACAAAGGCAGGTTGAGTAGATGCAAGAGGGTCTGGCCTGCAAAGCTGAAAATGTTTCTTATCTGGCCCTTTGCAGAAAAAGCTTATCAACCCCCACACCAAACTGTCGCTGACTTTCTTACCAGCTCCAAATTCTAAATCCCCACCTACTGAACTCTGCTTCCATTAAAGTAATTCAACAAACGCTTGAGAACAGCGCATTAACAGGAATAAAATTGGCTTTATAAAAGCATTTATTAACAGCATTAACAGGAATAAAATTGGCTTTATAAAAGGAAACCAGACCCTTGAGTGGGCCAGGGAGCTATTTCCCACATACCACAGAATTCTTCAGACTTCCCCCTCCAATTAGCCAACGGGATGTGTCAGGGACCCGCCTGGACCACACGGCTTTGGTACCCACTCCTGTCCAAGAAAAATGACTTTTGCTCTTAGAGTTCGCATCCCCTGCTGCCCAGCACTTCTTACAATCCTCCCTCAGCCCTGGGGTTTGCAGGAGAGGCAGCAATGAGAAGGGAAATCTGCTCTGGCCAGACTCCACCCAGCACTGTGGATGCCAGCAGAAATCCGATGTTTGTGTCTATTAATCACAGGCGGAATCTGCAACTCGAGCCCGTGTACCAGAAATGAATGGAAAAAGTACAACCTGACCACAAAAGTATTATTTTATAAATAAGGCCCTTCAATAGTGGTTAATTGGATACACATTTTGCAAGATTTGGGGAACATTAAAACTATCATACTCAAATTGACAGGCTAGGTTCGTGTTACAGCAGTGGCCATTTTCTAGACCTTGTCAGGCCCCAGGCTGCAAATCCTAGCTCCGAGACTTTATTTTTCCCTGAAAGATGTCACTTCTCCACCTCTACCCTTAAAAAAAAGATCAAGATTAATTAAGTGTATGTTTAACAGCTCCATATATCACTCAACATACTCGAATCTCATCAAAATTCTGCCAGAAATGATTTTCAGTAAAGCAGATGGCCTGATTGGGAAACTAATTTGGCATATGCTTTATTTTCCACCAAATCTCAGCGAGTTCCTACCGTGTGTCAGCCCACACCGAGCATTGGAGACAACCAACGGAAGTTGTGTCTAACACCTGGCTCTACAGCCAAGAGAAAGAGAAAATTGCAGGAGCTGGAAGTAGGAGAGGGTGTTCAGGAATACGGGAAACCAGTTAGGAAGATCTTGAGATGCGGTCGTGCCCCTGTTTGTTCTGAGGCAGTTTAAAATTCACAAATTTCCCACGGAGACAGAAGATCAAATCCAAGATAAGCTTCGAGTACCATCTCCTGCTCTGCTTGTCCTCTGTGGCTGCTGTGGGGACAGTGAAGGGACTCAGCCACGCCTAGAGGGACAGCTAGAAGGTAGGTGACAACTTGAGAGGCCAGAAACTTCATATGCTTTATTTCTGATTCCTCAAAGTGACCCCCAAAGGCAGGTCCAGTTATTAGACCCAGTCCTCAGATGAGCAAACCAAGCTTCTTGAGTTTCTCAATGTTTCCATCAAAATGCTCCTGACAGTAGAAGGAAAATAGCACGTAAAGTGGGGACTTGGAGGGGCTTCCCAAATCTACCTGCCGCAAAAGCAAAATTTCTTTGACATTCTGGTCTACTCTATAACATTTCTCAGTCTGTTTTCATATAAAAATAATGTTCCTAATTGTCTATCAGTAATTACACAAATCGGCCCCCCCCCCCGCAAAAAAAAAAACAAACTTCTAATAAAGTTCAGTTTCCCAGAGGATGTACCTCATTTCTCTGGGGGCTTTTCCAAATATTTCACCACTGACTTGTACCTGGAGAGCAAACACGCTCACGCCTGAGAAGTTTGGTCAGAGTGAGCAGGGCTTGTAAACTGGTGGCCTTTGGCCCTCTGGTTTTGTTTGGCCTGTGTAGTATTTTTAAGTTTTCACACACACGCACGCAAATCCAGATTTCCAGGTTCTCTTAAAAAACGGTCTCAAAATAGCCCTTGTGTGTCTCTGAGTAGTGGCAGCCCCTTCAGGCTGGGCATGGGATCTGCACTCTCCCCCAGTCCCTACCACTCCCTAGTGTCTTATACCTAGACAATGTCACTGACTTATACACTCATTTGGACTCTGGCAGCATTGAGTATGGGTTCTTGTCTTGAAACTATTGGTATCTGGAGTTCAAAGTGCTGAAAAGCCACGGGTCCTCCTTGGGAAGACAGAGGGCCACAAGAGAAAGAGAGAAAAGTCCATTCACAAAAGAGCCCTGCAGGGCCTTGTCAACATGGAGGGGGGAAAAAAGCCTCAATGATGCTCAAAGAAGCTGTTTTATTTTCCACTCTACCTCTGATGCTGCTCAGGGTGATGGATTAAAGCAGCTCATTTCCTTTGGTTGGAAAAGCAAAAAAAACACAAAAAAACAAAAACAGAACGCAAAAGAAAAAGCCAGTGTTCAATAAAATGTGGATGAATGACGCAATGGTGCTTGGAACCCTCGGAATGGAGCTGTTAATTGCTTCCTTCCCCGGGGCCAGGACGCTGGTTCGCCCTCTCTTGTGGACTGGGATGTGTTTGTCAAAGAAAGTATCGACCTCCCATAACTCTCTGAAATGATACAATACATCACTTGAAAGTAAGCTAGGATCAACACGTTGTTAACCGTTTGATCTCACAAGTCAGAATTAATGATAGGTATTTTGCACAAAGAGAAAAAAATGAATGTTAAAAGCCTATTTACGTTAACGAAAGACATCCCTGCAGCATCAGGGTTGAGTTGGAGGCGATTTCCTGCGGCACAGCTGTTCCACGTTTGTTAGTCTGCGGGTGGGTGGCAGCAACCGGTAATCAGAGCCAGACAGAGGGTGCGGGAGGCTGGAATGATGGGCGGACACGAATCTTCAAATGGAAAATCCCAGGGACTCCCTGGAAAAAGGGGGTCCCAGGTTAGAGCTCAGAGCAAACTCCTTCAGAGCTTTGGGGAGAGTCAGGAATCAGTTTCTTCATCCGAAAAATGGACTCCATTCATTCGTTCTGAAAATACTCAAAGAGGTTGGGCTGGGCACAGGGGATACAGTGGGGAACAGACCAGGTCCCTGCCTTTGTGGATCTTACATTCTGGACAAATCTACTTTAACTAATAAGGAAACAAGTAGATTTAGAAATAATAATAATAATAATAATAAAACCTCTAGGGGCGGGAAGGATAAATTGGGTGATTGGGATTGACATATACACACTACTATATATAAAATAGATAACTAATAAGAACCTACTGTATAGCACAGGGAACTCCACTCAATACTCTGTAATGGCCTACATGGGAATAGAATCTAAAAAAGAGTGGATATATGTACATGTATAACTGATACACTTTGCTGTTCAGACGAAACGAACACAACACTGTAAATCAACTCTACGCCAATAAAAATTAATTATTTAAAACAACCCTCTAGGTCATGATGATGCTAATGAGAGAACAAGCAGGCTGAGATGAGCCCTAAAGGGATCAAGATTGATGGGCAGGGAAGGCCGCTCTGAGGAGCCGATACTGGAGCTGAGCCCTGAATGATGTGAGGATGGAATGAGCCAGGCAAACACTCAGGGGCAGAATGTTCCAGCAGAGGCCGAAGCCCGTGCAAAGGCCCTGAGGCAGGACTAGGCTTAGGGGGTGTTCAAGCTACAGCAAGACGCTGGAAGGTGCTGGAAGCAAGCGAGGGAGCAGAGTGGTGGAGGAAGAGGCTGGAGAAACAAGGTCAGCAATGTGGAAGGCTCTGGAGGCCAAGAGCCCGGCTGCTGTTCTGAGTGTGGAGGCTCCATTAGAGGAGTCTAAATGGAGAGTAGTGAGATTTGATTTTCATTTCGAAAAGCTCTCCGGCTCTGGTTGGAGACGAGACTGTGGGCCCCAGTGGGGGCAGTGGAATCAGGGAGACCAGGTCCAGGCCACTGGAGGGGCACTCCCCACGTCTGCTTTGTACAACAGCATTCCCTGCTTCTGGGGAGTTGGAAGTTAGGATTTAGGGAAGGCTGGGGAAATTTAGAAAAAGCCATAGCTGCGGGGCGGAGGGGGATGCAGAAGAGGCTCTGAGCACTCACGGAGCTGCCTTGTTGGACAAGCAAGCCCGCTTCTCATGCTTCTTTCTCCCTCCGACCACGAGGGAGCTTGCTTGGGGACCCTTTAATTTCTCGGATTCATCAAATTTGCTGTCCTCGTCCAGGCAAATGAGAGGTTTTCTGGAGAGGATCAGGGACCGTCAGAGAGGGTTTCAAAGCTGGCTCAGCTCCCCTGTGTGGGGTGAGTCTCTTGTCCACCAGATAGCTTCTGGGGTGTGAAGCCTGGGAAAGGTGGGTCACGGCAGTCCCAGCGCCGGACAGACACCCTATCAGAGCTCCACGCCCTGGTGGGAGCTAGGAATGGCCACAAAGCAGAACAGGAAGCAACCGGTCTCATTTCAAATGTGCCAAGTCAATTCTGTTAGCAAATATTGGTTTGAATTAAGTCATATCTTCCATTTAAAATAATATTTTTATTATTTTTATTTATTTATTCAGTTTTAAAAGTCTTCATTGAATTTGTTACAATATCGCTTCTGTTTTATGTTTTGGTTTTTGGGCCAGGAGGCAGGTGGGATCTTAGCTCCCCGACCAGGGATCGAACCCGCACACCCCTGCATTGGAAGGCGAAGTCTTAACAACTGGACCGCCAGGGAAGTCCCATAAAATAATATTTTTATATTGCAAAGAATTTTCACCTGTACAAGTTTATGTCCAGGTTTCACAAAGGCTGTTCTGAACACCCCTGGTTATGAGATGGTTTTAGGTCAGACACAGACTTTAAAAATTTTACGTATTTGCTTTTAACTGTATTGGCAAAAATATAACAAGTACATCAAACACATGAATTGCTTAAGTCAAGAATAAGTGGGTACTTAAATGATAAAAATAAAAGAGAGGGTGCAGTTGATTTATATAAAATGCCGAATGATAATTTGGTTATTTTATGGGTACAGGTAAAAATCGTGAAGTGACTGAGTTTGGGGAGCACTTTGCTCACGGATGGCTACAAATCCAGGGAAAGAACTTGGCATGTGCTATTGTCTCCAGGTGACAGGTGACGAAACAGAGGGACGGCAGCAAGACATACACATCTCAAGTCACACGTCTGGTGATGAAGAGGCAGGACCCAGATGTTGGATTTTTTAACTCTCGGTTCAACAGTCTGTTGAACCTCCACTGGGCTAAGAAGTCTCTATCGCTAAAATGTGATTTTTGCAAAGTTGCCCCAATATAGCGCTTCTCAAGACTTCTCTAGAAGCAGAGAAAACATGATAAAATGTGATAATCATCACTTTGTTCTTATTTTTCCTTCTATAGCAGTGGTTCTCAACCAGGGTGACTTGGCCCCCAGGGGACACGTGACAACGTCTGGAGACATTTTGGGTGTCACGGATGGGGGTGGGGGGCGTGGGCGTGCAGGGGGTGGAGGCCAGGGGTGATGCTTAGCATCCTGCCAGGCACAGTCAGCCCCACAGCAAAGAAGGATTCAGCCCCAAACGTCAACAGTGCCCGGGCTGAGGACCCTGCTCCATCCTAGTGATGCCCCATTTCACGTCGTGAAATCAAATCTCAGACTGAAGGATTAGAAAACTGTCTCTCGTATTCCTAAAGATTCCCCAGAAATTAGCACTTTGTTGGCTAAAACATGGGGACTGTTTTCTCATGAATAGCCGTCCTATCATAATATCGTTAATAAGAACAAACGTTTATAGAGCCTTCATGTTGTGCCAGACATAGGCCTGACGACTTCGCATGTAATCCTCGCCACCATCTGGTCAGGTAGGTACAGAAGAGGACTCTGAGGCACGGAGAGGTTAAGCCACTCGCGTGAGGCTTCACAGCCTCTGCCTTGGAGGCAGGATTTGACCCCAGGCATTCTGGTTCCCGAGCCTGTGCTCTTGACTACAATGTTGTTCAAAACAGTATATAGCCCAAGTTGTCAGAGTATATATTTTCTATGGGACACAGTTTAACGATGTTTATTATTAGATGGGGGGGAAATGCCACGCACAAGACTTTTATTTTCCCTGAGCTGGTCTTCATGAATAAGGAGGACGCACCACTGTTCCAGGTTGTCCGCCTTTATTGCGGTTGCTTCCCCTGCAGTTGCTCTGTTTGGCCTTAATTTCCTTTTAATTCTCGGGTGCCATGTGAACTGGATTGGAGTGGTTCATGGAGTGGGCTTTTGTTCGGCTTCCCAGGACAGATCGTTGGCTTGTTTGAGCAGGATTTTCAGGCTGGGTGGTGAGGATGGAAGGTTCTAGAACTGTACGAGTCTTACCGTTTACTTCCAGCAAGCTAAGTGCAGCTAGTTCTGGTTATATGGCAGGCACTGTGCAAATGCTTCAGGGGTGCTATTTCATGCCAGGTTCAGCCCTTTGGGGGTAGATATTATTTGTTTTTGTTTTTTATTGAGGTAAAGTTCATTTAACAAAATTCAGCACTTTAACCATTTTAAAATGTGCAATTCAGTGGCTTTTCATGCATTCACGATTTTGTGCAACCCTCACCACTCTCTAATGCCACACATCTTTATCTCTCCAAAAAGAGACCTCATACCCATTAAGAAGTTATTCCTCATTTCCCCTCCCCCAGCCCCTGACAACCGCTAATCTACTTTCTGCCTCTATGGATTCGCCGGTTTTGGACAATTCCTATAAATGGGATCATACAATACGTGGCCTTTTGTGTCTAGCTTCTTTCACTTAGCATCTTAGCTTCAAGGTTCATCCATGTTGAAGCAGGTGTCAATGCTTCCCTCATTCTTACAGCCGAATAATATTCCATTGTATGGATATACCACATTTTGTTTATCCATTCATCAGTTGATGGGTGCTTGGGTTGTTTTCCCTTTTTGGCTCTTGTGAATAATGTTGCTATGAACACTCATGTACATGCTTTTGTTTGAACACCTGCTTTCAATTCTCTTGGTTATATTATCTAGGAGTGGAATTTCTGGGTCGTACGGTAACACTGTTAGATACAGTTTTGTTTTTTTTTTAATAAATTTATTTTATTTACTTTTTTTGGGCTGCATTGGGTCTCGTTGCTGCGCACAGGCTTTCTCTAGTTGCGGCGAGCGGGGGCTACTCTTGGTTGCGGTGCATGGGCTTCTCATTGCGGTGACTTCTCTTGTTGCGGAGCATGGGCTCTAGGCACGCGGGCTTCAGTAGTTGCGGCTCGTGGGCTCAGTACTTGTGGCACACGGGCTTAGCTGCTCCATAGCATGTGGAATCTTCCCAAACCAGGGCTCAAACCTGTGTCCCCTGCATTGACAGGCGGATTCTTAATCACTGCGCCACCAGGCAAGCCCTGTTAGACAGTTTTGTTGTTTTTTAAGCTCTTTATAATCTACATAGTCAATCTTATTAAAGATATTTATTTATTTTTGGCTGCGTTGGGCCTTCGTTTCTGTGCGAGGGCTTTCTCCAGTTGCGGCGAGCGGGGGCCACTCTTCATCGCGGTGCGCGGGCCTCTCACTATCACGGCCTCTCTTGTTGTGGAGCACAGGCTCCAGATGTGCAGGCTCAGTAGTTGTGGCTCACGGGCCTAGTTGCTCCGCGGCATATGGGATCTTCCCAGACCAGGGCTCGAACCCGTGTCCCCTGCATTGGCAGGCGGATTCTTAACCACTGTGCCACCAGGGAAGCCCTGTTAGACACAGTTTTAAGCTCACTTGGCAAATGAGAAATCTGAGTCACGGTGTAAACTTGCCCAAGATCACTCAGTAGTAAGTGTTAGGGCTGGGATTTGAATCCAGGCCATGAGGCCATAACCACTGGTGTCCCCTGCCGGTCATAAAGGAGGCTTGGGAGAAATTGCAGACAGATCATATGACACAAACCCTCATTTATTTATGTTAACTTTTATATTCTCTTCATTTAATTTTATTTCATTATAAAAGTAATGTGTGTTCTTGGTGACATGCCAAATGATTTTTAAAAGCAAGTATATTTTAAAAAACCCACACGATTAATGGTTCACATGCTTTAAGCAGCTCTTACTTTCCAGGTTATTTTTAGCATCAGTGAACACAGTGATGGCATTACACCCCAACAGAGCAGCGCTCAGCTTTAATCAGTTTAACCTTGTGGGGAGGGGCTGAGCCTCGGAAGCCAAGGGCTGTGCCGTCCCAGGGACCGGAGTGATGGGGACTCTGAGGGCCTCAGCTGAGCCATCCTGGGAAGCTTTCATGCCCTCCACAGCCCCTGAGGTCTGGCCGACAGTGACAGTGACTCTCAGCCAACAGCATCAGATACCGGGTTAGTACATCATCTGACCTACGTTTGATTCTCAGGAAAATCGTTGTTTTCCCTCGCGTATTTTAGGTAAGGGAACTGAGGTTTGGACAGGTGGCTTGACTTGGTAAGTAGCAAGGAAGAGGCTGGTCTGGGAGCCAATCCAGCTCTTTGTGACCTTAAAGCCAGAGAGGTTTATTTACTCTCTGCCTTTATATCCATTACTGCATTTGATTCACAGGTTCATAGGTTTATGAGTAGATACTTTCATTATCTCCATTTTGAAGAGAGGGAAGCTGAGGCTCAGAGAAAGGGCATGATTTTTTAAAAGATTTTATTGAAGGGCATGATTCAACTGAGATCATTTGGCTAAAGGTAGAGCCAGGCTTGAGCTCATCTCCCAAGTCTGACGCTCTTTCTATAACAAGAAACCATTTTCTTGCAATTCAGGTGTCTATGCAGTGCATTTAGCTCTCCTTCCCAATGTTAAAAGCTTCTAGGCTTCCACCTTGATTAGCTCGATGGGCTTCGGTATCATACAGACAGGTCTTGGCTTCAAATCCCAGCTCTGGGCAAGTTGCTTAATGAGAAGTCAAACTAAATACATGAAAGGCATATCTATTCCATGGAGAAATAATTTTTTAAAAATCCAACTGGTCCAAAGAGCTGATTTCAAGCCAGAAGCTGGGCAAAGCATTTTCTATGTATTAATTTAATTCTCACAACAATCCTTCGATCTGGGTAGTGTTTTTATTTCCATTTCAATAGAATTCATAGATGTGGAAACTGAGGCACAGAGAGGGTAAGTGGCTTGTCCAAGGTCACCCAGCTCCCATCTGCCAAGGCTGGAATTTGCAATCACACAGCTTGGTCGCAAAGCCTGTGCTCTCAGCCACCACGGCTTAAAATCATGCTGTGGAACTACATCCACTAGCATGGAAAGCTCCATGAGTTCAGTTTACAAAGTAGGTTACAAATCAGCACAGATGCCCCTATTTATTTGAAGTTCATATGTAACGCTACGGTTTTTGAGTGCTGACTATATGCTGGGCGCTACTAGAGTATACTGTTTAACTTAATCTTTCAAGCAGCCCTGCTAGGAGAGCGCTACCATGACCAGATTTAGATGCATAATTGAAGACTCAGAGGGGTCCTGTCACCGGCTATGGTCACCGAGTCCTGAGAGTAGGAACTGGATTCAAACCCAGACACTCAGCCCCAGAACGCATCCACGTGGAGCCACCACTGACTGATGGCCACAGAGCTCCAAGCTCCTTCACCATGGCCCGTGGCTGGTGGCTGTGGTCTGTGGGTGCACCGTGTGGCTCTGTATTGTCCCTAGAGACTCATGCCCCCCCCCACCCTGCTCCCACTTTTGCAAAGTGCTTTTCAAAATATTTAGCAACACACAGTAGGAAGATGGTGCTGGCCGCCCCACTGGGCTGATGCTGCCACTTTAGATGCCAGGCTGGGGGCAGTGAGGGAGGATGTGGGGCAATGGGAGGGATGCTCGGAGGGTTCAAAGCAACCCACCTACAGCTTTTCACTGCAGCCGTAGTTCTCCCCCGAAGCAGGCAGGTGCCAGGGTTTCCTGTATCTCCCCAGGAGCTGCCTCCAAGCTCTGATTCCCAAGCCCCTCCAGATGCAAAGCCCCAGGTGGGAAGACAGAATCTGGAAGATGCTGGGATCATGAGCAGCTTCGGAGAAGCAGCAGAGGGGACATGGGGTGGGGGGGCGTGGGCCGGCTCAGATGCCCAGCCCTCCATGTGCAGGCCAGATGCAGGACGGGAAACAGGAACCACATCAAAGTGGCAGGAGCCCCAGCCAGAGTGGGAGGGGGCCAAGGAAGTGTACAGCACGGCGATAAAAACCCAGGCCCTACAGAGCCACCACCGTCTGCGGGCACAGAGCCCAGGCCAGCAGCGGTGCTGGCAGGTCCAGGACGGCACTGAGAGCCCGGGCTCTTTGGTCAGTGGGTTCACCACTGCAGCAAAGGGGCCTGAGGGGCCATGCCCTGCAGAGGTTAGGAGCACGGGCTCTGGACCCAGAGAGCCTGGATGCAAATCACAGGTTGACCAGTCTCTAGGATCGTGGTGGTGATTGCACAACTCTGTGAATATATCAATACTAAAAATATTAAACTGTGTACTTTAAGTGGGTGACTTGTATGGATGTTATATTTAAAAGCTGCTTCGTAAATTCCAAAGGGCTGGACAATGGCTGTTATGATGACGATCACAGCACCGTGATCACATGCATGTGCACACACACTCACACCCACAGGGACACACGGGTCCTGGCTGCCTGTGTGCCAGACCTGCGCTACTCCCCTGCTGGATTCTCCCTATTTATTCTTCACCTTTGGGAAAACACATCTGCTGCCAGGTCCTCCAGGGAGACATCCCGAATAAATACAACAACCAGGAGGAATCCCTCCTTCCCACTGAGACTCTGGTGGGTCACGTGATGTGGCCTCTCTGGACCCTCCCCAGGGCAGGGATGGCTTTCCGACCTTATCAGGAGGTGAACAGCTTTCTCGCCTTGGTTCAGGCTGCAGATGACAGAGGGCTGAGGACAGTGGTGCCCAGCTGGGGGGCTCCCCAGAGCAGTCAACATTCAAATAACGTTGTGGTGACTTAGGTGGGGCCATCTCCTCCTCTCTCTCTCTTTCTCCCTCTCTCTTCCCCAGTTTTTGTGTATGTCCATCTCTGACCTTCTGATTCTCTCCCTATCTCTCCCCGGTTCTCCCTTCATTAGCATGTTGATCACCTCATAGCTGTAAGATGGCAGCTGTGCGTCCAGACATCACATCCACGTTCCAGGCAGGAAGGAAAGGCAGAAGGAACATTAAGGAATGCCTCAAAATAGTTTCCAGGTATTTGTGACAGAGACACAAATCAATAAATATTTGAGTGTTCCTTCTTTTACCAAAGAATCCCAGAACCACCACAACTAAAGAGGATTATATATTTTGCTTGCTCAATTTTCTCCTTTTTTTCCTGCTCTAAATGGAGTGCCCAGCCTGTTCCTGGGCTTCTGTGCAATAGAAGTGGGAGAATAGATAGAGGTAGAGGGATTGGCGAGGCAGGAGGCACAGGAAGGGGAGAGGGAGGGACTAATTCAGCTTGGGAAGTCTTGGCAGTTGTGACAGTCCCGGTCCTTCAGCCCTGTTGTTTCCACCAAACTTGCACTTATGCCACCCGCAACTAGCGTTTTAGTTCATTCATTCATTCATTCATTCTCTCACTCCCCCTTTGATTCCCTCCCTCATTTCAGCAAGAACTAAGGGGCTCCTCAGATGGTGATGTGACTGCCTTGGACTTGTCAGCCTCCCTGTGAGACTGTGGGCTCTTTGAGTGTCTTTAAGACTGGTGGTGGGGGGGGTGGTGGTGGTGGTGGTGGTGTCCAGGGGACTTCCCTGGCGGTCTGGTGGTTAAGAATCCGTGCTTCCAATGCAGGGGGCACGGGTTCGATCCCTGGCCAGGGAACTAAGATCCCACGTGCCGCACGGCATGGCCTAAAAAAAAAAATCAAAATTGGGAGTCTAGTGTGCTACCTGTTTGTTAGACAAATGAAAGAATGCAAGGATGTGCCATGATGCTTTCCAGAGAAGGATCCTGGGTAAGAAAAGCTCAAATAATCAGAAATCTCTGGGCCAGAGGTGATGGAGATAATGAGCATTGCTTTCTCCATGACCCCTTGATGTTGGAATCCTGCTGTGATACCCTGGTCTGGTTCTCCTCCATGGTCAGGACCCATGAAGCCTGACTGGACCTCCCCATAGCACCTGTGCTGTTACAGAGCCTGGAACATCACCTTGAGTGATGGAGGCTGCTGGACATGCTTCCACATTAGCCGGCCCCCGCCGGCCCCCGGGATCTGCTGAGCAAGTCCTTGTTTGTTCCTCATTTGTTAATTCCCACCTTCAGAGTCAGGTGGGTCCCTCGAGAATGGCAAAATAAGCCTGATAATTACAACAACAGCAATAATAACACCAGTCATTGTGCACTTATCATGTTCCATATACTATCATAACATGCTAAGCACATGGTGTTTATTTTTCTTTCTAATCTTCACACCAGCGCTATGCAGTCCATGCTATAATTATACCCATTTTGCAGATAAGGAAACTGAGGCTCAGGGAGGCCGGATAATACAGCCAATAAGTGGGTGGCACTGGGACTTAGCCACAGTGGTATCCACCATGAAGACACACACCTTGGTCCGCACTCTCCACCAGCCACCCTCCCGCCTGCCCTCTAGCGTCCGCCTTGTGCTGGGCTTCCCTCCCTCTTTGTGTAAATTAACTTACTCTAATGTGTGGATGACTGCTAAGCTCAACTCATCATAAAAATATTTGCCTTTTAATTTTAAATGCTAGTTCATCCAAATGCACGCTTAGTTGGTGGAGTATAGCGTAGCACCGACCAGATAAAAAGGCACCTCCCATATGCCTGTTCCCAGGGGACAGACTGGGGATGCTGAGGAAGATCCGCCGACTCCCCTTCCATCTACAAGCCCTGTTGCTGTAGAGACGGTGAGAACATCACCTCCAGCCCTGCCCTGTGTTGTGAGTAAGCCCTTCCAGGCTCTTCCATGGAGACTGTTCCTCTCCAGCCCTAACGACCAGCCTGCTCTCTGCATTTCCAGGTCTTGTTTGGACTGGAACAATTTAAAATGCTCTCTCATAATTACAGAGGTTGCGCAGGCGGGGGCTGCACCTCCGGGCGGCCACCAGACCTGCACGTCTCCGCTGCAGCCGGCAATTTCAGTAATGATAGTCATGCCTGCCGTTTATCTTTGGGGTTTCCAGAAATACAGGGACTTTTCCAGACACTTGTGAGTGTCTGTAACATGAGTGATTCAGTCCTCGTCATTCTCTGAGTCTGTGACGACCACCCCCCGGATGAGCCAGGGCACTTTCAGTGGCTGTTCAGGGAATACCAGACTCAGATGGGTTCAGACAACTGATGGGGTAAAGGAGACTCAGAAGCTACAGCTGGAGAAGTTGGTTTTCCCAGGACTCAGGAATTTCCTGAGATGCAGGACTTTCAGTTTTATTTACTGATATTTATGTTTTAAATTTTATTATTGAAGTATAATTGATTTACAATCTCTGCTGTACAGCAAGGTGATTCAGTAGCACTTTCAGTTTTAAAACCAAGAAATTCCTGGACAAACCAGGATAAGTTGGTTACCCTATTCCTGGTGAACCCAGGGAATTGAACATGTGTGTCTGCCTTTGCTCCATCCAGAGACCATGCTAGAAAGGTTAACAAATGAAGTTTTTTGGTGTCTTTTTAAAAAATATTTATTTATTTATTTTTGGCTGCATTGGGTCTCCGTTACTGCACGCGGGCTCTCTCTAGTCGTGGCGAGCGGGGGCTGCTCTTCGTGGCAGTGCGCGGGCTTCTCTTGTTGCGGAGCACGGGCTCTAGGCACGCGGGCTTCAGTAGTTGTGCCCTCGCGGGCTCTAGAGCGCAGGCTCAGTAGTTGTGGCACGTGGGCTGCTTAGTTGCTCCGCGGCATGTAGGGATCTTCCCGGACCAGGGCTCGAACCTGTGTCCCCTGCATTGGCAGGCGGATTCTTAACCACTGCGCCACCAGAGAAGCCCACAGATGAGGTTTTAAATAAAGGTATAAGCCTAAGGAGCAATATGAATAGACGAGAGGACGACAGCAGTTGAAGGACACCCACAAAATATTTGAAAATGGAAGTCAAATGGATGGAGACGACCCACGTAGGCCAGCAGAAAAGCCGAACTCTAAGAAGCATGGCCCAGAAAATTAGGCCCCTGCAGAGATTATAAACCTGAGACTGCAAAACCAGGGATGCCAGCACAGAAAAAGTATACCGTTGTGAAAACGGTATACTTAAGTGCGAGTCAGTGTGGGAAATGGTGAGCCTCACACTCGCTCCTCCCATCACGGGGACCACCTCCACGTCAAAACCAGAAACCGAAACACACAGCAGAGAACAACAGAACCTGAGGAAACAAAGACAATGCAGAGAAGAAACATGCCTAAGAAAAAAACAAAAATCATGGCTAATATTATCACAGAGATAAAAGATTGAGTGGGTGAAACAAGAAGAAAGTGCTATGTAAAAATTTTTTTTCAGAGAAGAATGCACTCTTGTAAAGCTGTAAAGAGAGCGTCAATAGAATAATTGAGAAATAAAGGTGAAGAAATACCCCCAAAACTTGGCATAAAAATATGGAGATGGAAAACTAGAAGTAAGAGATAAGAAAATTAGAGGTTCCATCCTGGGACCCAAATTCCAGCTATGCTTCAATAAAAAGAAATTATCATAGCATTAAAATTTTTCAGAAAATTGGAGATTAAAAAAGACACTTCGGGCTTCCCTGGTGGCGCAGTAGTTGAGAGTCCGCCTGCCGATGCTAGGGGACGCGGGTTCGTGCCCCGGTCCGGGAAGATCCCACATGCCGCGGAGCGGCTGGGCCCGTGAGCCATGGCCGCTGAGCCTGCGCGTCCAGAGCCTGTGCTCCGCTACGGGAGAGGCCACGACAGTGAGAGGCCCGTGTAA
>NW_006774722.1:234173-242099 GCF_000442215.2 Lipotes vexillifer
AAAAAAAAAAAAAAAAAAAAGACACTTCAAGTTTTCAAAGAGAAAGAAGGGAAAAAATGTCATGTACAAAAGAACAGGAATCAGAATAGCCCTGAGCTTCTTAACAGTAACACTGAAAGTATTGCAACTATGAAGTGCATGGCGCCAAGCCTTATTAGCCTTCAAATACCTGGAGGAAAATTATTCTCAAACTAGAATTTTATATTGGGTTAAACAACCAAAGTGTGAGATAGAATGATGATGTTTTCAGATATTAGATGCTTCAAAAAGTTGCCTCCCTTGTATCTCATGCCAGGCAGCTCCTAGAGAACCTGTTCCAATCACACAGTAGTGTAAACCATGAAGGAGGAAAGTGCAGGATCCAGGAATTGGCGACCCATCGCAGAAGGGAGGTGAGGGCAAGTCCCAGGATGGTGTGAGGGGAAGTCCCGGTGCTGCAGCAGGCCTGCAAGCCATTGACTGGGAACCAGGAGGAATAACTGAAAAGTGACGAACAAACAAAAATCACCCAATAGATTACCTGATATGTTTGTGCTGAGAAAAGTTTTAGAATTCTTTTGGTGGGTTGGAGAAAGACACATGATGGATACAAAGAAAACTAAGCAGATTATTTTCTTAAGGCAATTATAAACTCCAGGAAAAAAAAAAAGGCTGTGTCAGAAAGGAAATGATGTCATACCATACTACACTGGGTAGAGGTAAACAGTATTTTCAAGCCCAGGATTACATAAACACTAAACGTTCATTTTGCCAAACATTTGGATCAATAGATCAAGAGGATGTGGGAAGTCTATATATGGAAGTGGTGTTAGGTTTTCAATTCTCATTTTCCACGAGAGGTCAGCGGTTAATGTCTAAACTAGGAAATCAAGAAAGAAGAGGGTGAGCATATTATTTAGAAATACAGAGGTTTATATGAGAAGAAAGAACCAAAAGAGTAGAATGTGAAAAGGTGGTTTCTTCTAGAAGGCACTAATGTCCAGATTTAGGGTGCCCATCAAGTACCCAGGACAATAAATTTCAAAATGATGAATGTTGATCTGAATCCCCACTGGGAGTTGGAGCCAGTGCTGAAGAGAGGGGTAGAGCACAGCTGCTCTTTATTATAAACCTTGTATTAGAGTTTCACTTTTTATTTACCTCTGCACAAATAGAAATTAATGAGTAACAAAAGGATAGTTTTCTATGGGTAAAAAGAGGAACAAGAGGAATTGACTGGTATATACGTCGGCAAAGCAAGGGGCGGTGGTAGGGTGCTCTGCTTTCAAGCACAGCTGGATTTAGCAGCTCAAGTGACGTCACCAAGGGCTAGAGCAGCCAACTCAACCCACTTTGGGACGATCTCAGTTTTAGCACAGGGATGTCCACACTCCAGGGAAAGCTGTCTGTCCCAGGCACAGCAGCACGGTTGGTCACCTTAGCAAGAGCCCAGTTTTTCTGTCTCTCTGCTCTGCCTTCCTCGGGGTCAGCATCTCGCTCAGATTCCCCAAGGTGACCCCTCGAACATTTGTGTGGTCGTCCCATGCCAGGTGCCCACCACTGTTAACTTCATTGTTTTTTTTTTAAAAAACCTCTTACTCCAATTTTATTTTAAATCTTCCTATTTTTTTCATGTGTTTAACTTTTTTGTTAAGCCTCCCACAAAACCTTTTTGGGAAACAGTGCGTCTATAAATCCTAAATAAATAAATACATCACCCTCCTTCCCACAGCTGTCCCGGCGAGAGCAGCGTTCCCGGCAGGGCTGCCAGGCTTCCTGATGGGTCAGGACTGATGGAGCAAGTGAATTCTTTAGCCTGAATGATCGGGTTTGTTCCTCTAGACTGCTCAGTGAGCAGGACATTGCCAAGTCCCCTCTTCCTGCTGTGCCTGGTAAATGACCAAGGAGGTCACTTGTTTTGGTTTTAATTCACCCGCATACAGGTTTGGGCAATAAGCTGTCTCCCCGGATTCTGGTTCAAGTTCTCACATGGTGGCGCCCACATTTGTGACATTCAAGGCTTGGGGCAGACGCCAAAAGGAACAAGAAACAATCTTTGGTCTGTGGGAATAGAAGCATCTTGGTCTCCCCTTTCTCGGGCAGGGTGAGCGCCTTCACAGGTGGAATAGTGCCGGGAATGGGAGCAGGGTTTGGAGCAGGACACGCCTGAGTTCAAATCTCCGCCCTTAGCTGTGTGACAGTGGCAAGTCGCTTAGTGTCTCTGGGCCAAAATCCTTTTCTCTGGTCCCCAAAGTGCAGGGGCCGTCACAGCACCTCCCTTACAGCATGGACTGGAACAGTGGGTGCAATTGCCCAGACCAGCTCCTGGCTCACAGGAGGTTTGCAGTACACGAAGCAGCAGCTAGCAGAGACATTTTCTCTTTTCCATCCCTGGTCCTGCCCCTGCCCTTAAATAATTTTGAGTGACTGTGAATCCCCCTCAAAAAATTAATTCAAACTAGCAAATTCAAAATTCAATTGAATGGCTCACCAGCATCCGTAAAGTGAAAACAAACAAACAAAAATAAAAACGCATATATATCAAATGTAGGCGAGGATGGGGACTTCCCTGGTGGCGCAGGGGTTAAGAATCCGCCTGCCAATGCAGGGGACATGGGTTCGAGCCCTTGTCCGGGAAGATCCCACATGTCACGGAGCAACTAAGTGCACGAGCCACAACTACTGAGCCCTCATGCCACAGCTACTGAAGCCCACGCACCTAGAGCCCATGCTCCACAACAAGAGAAGCCACCGCAATGAGAAGCCTGTGCACCGCAGTGAAGAGCAGTCCCCGCTCGCCGCAACTAGAGAAAGTCCGTGTGTAGCAACAAAGACCCAACGCAGGAAAAAAAAACAAAACAAAAAAACACGTTGGCGAGGATGTATAGCAAATGGGACTCTCACCTGCCGGTGGTGAGGATGTAGCTTCAGTCACCTTGGAAAGCAGTCTGGCAGAATCAGCTAGAACAGACATTTCACAGATCCTGTGACCCAGCTCTGCTAGTCCATTCCTAGGAGGAGACCCAGCAGAGACATGCATGGACATATGCAAGAGTGTTCACAGCAGCGTTTTCTTATTAGACAGAAACTACCAAACGCCCATCAACAGTAGAATGAAGAAACAAATTTTCTATGTTCACATAATGGAATATTATACAGCAACGAAAAGGAAACAAACTACAACTGAACACAGGAAGATGGGTAAGTAATGACACTGAGGAAAAGAGGCCAGGTGCAGTGGAACGAGTATTATACTGTTTTGTTTGTATAACTTTTGCTAAAATAGGCAAAACCAACCTACGGAGTGAGAGTTGCAGGCAGTGGTTACCCTGGGGGGCCGGGGTGATGTCGAGAAGGGCGACTCTGGGGACCATGATGCTATTTTTGGATTTATTCCAGGTGCAGAAACTGTCACTCTGTGTTCACATTTTGCACATCCTGCATGGATATCATACTTCAGTAGAAAACTGAAAGTAACTACAGTCACATAATCTTGATCGTGTTTCCCTCGTCCAAGGGCTGTGGAGACCAGGCTGACGGTGGCTCCCCAGCATCCTGTCTCAGCTGAAATGTCACCTTCGCAGAGGAGCCTCCTCTGAAAACCTGTCCCAAAGTGGCCATTGGCACCACCACAGCCCTGTGAATTCTCTACTGACCCTGTCACTGTCTCACTCAGGGCTGCTTTCTCTGGCTGGTGGATTGTCACTTGCCGGTCTGGTGCCGATGGTTGATTGTGTCGTGCCTGCCTCGCCTCCCAGCCTGTGAGCGCAGGAGAGCAGGGTCCTGTCCGTCTTCCTCCTGCTCTGTGTCATTTCCGTAACAGCGGCTGGCACAGAGGCAGAGCTGAAGGAGGCTTTGTGAGTGTCAGATGCTGAACGGACTAGTCAGATATCTGTCCACAGAACAGAGGAGTGGAAACGTGTGTCCTGTTTACATCCAGTGAGGGGCAGAACATTGGATTGATGGGTCATTTGTTACCTTTTCCCGTGAGCTGTTCTTTATTTCCAAATCTCTGATCAGGAATGATCAATGTTAGCCAAAGGAGCATTCTGAGGATGAGCCGTAGGCAGCCAGAGAAAGGCTTAAGGAATGACGCTGAAGGCGAGCACCCCGTAGCCGATGGCGGGGACGGAAGGTCACGGCTGGGCAAGGGCTGGGAAGAAATGCTGCCCAGATGAGTCTGCCCCACACCCCGCTGCTCACAGGCCCCGCCTGGCTGAGGACACACGGGCAGGAGCAGTGGCAGGGGGGGGGGCAAGGGCTGGGAAGAAATGCTGCCCAGATGAGTCTGCCCCACACCCCGCTGCTCACAGGCCCCGCCTGGCTGAGGACACACGGGCAGGAGCAGTGGCAGGTCTGCGTACACACGTGACTCCCGGCGGGTGTCATGAACCAGGAGTGCCAGGCTCTGCCATCGCCGTCACACCCGCGCACGCAGGCCTCCAGCCTGCCGGACTATTTATACCCCTGGAATGTCATCAGGCCGCCGGGAAGCAAAGACCCTTGTAATGCATCAAGGCCACGGCCGCCGCCCAGTCTCAGCCCAGGGCATCCGAGAAGCCCCACTTGGTGTTATCAGCAGACCCCTCTGAAGATAAGGAGCCTCCGCCTGGCCCACTAATGGTGTTATTTTAGGGACCACTCAGAAGGACAGGATGAGATGGAGGCCCGGGTCATCTGTCATCCTTCCCTTCATCAACACTCGAAACAAGAATGGAACAAAGACCAGTGCTTGTTTGGAGGGCTGGAGAGGCCACTGAGCCAGAAAATCATCCTCCGCAAAGACACCCGGGGAAGGAATTTGCTCAGAGCGACTCTCTTTCCCCCTCAGAGCACCTCTGGGCGACCCACCCACCCCCAGGCCAAGTGGGTTGCCAGGTGGAGGCGCAAAGCCGTTGCTCCCCAACTCTGGGCTGGACAAAAAGGGTAAGAAGATTTCTGCTAAGACGTCCTGAAATAGAGAGATCTGGATCTGGACTTGGTTAGGAAGGGTCAGAGCTCAGATATGCAGTTTCTCTGTTGGCTTTAGCAACTGAAACCATTTTTATTCAGCCTTTCTATAACGTGATTAAGTTCTATGTGCACCATCAAGGGTCAAGGGCAAGGATGTGGGCCTCTGAGCAAATGGTGGCCACGTCTCCCCGTCCCGCCCCGCCCGCCGGACCTCCACCTTCACTGCCACCGTCCCAGACCCCCACCCCAGCACACACGCGCAAACTTTTCTCGGGAATTATTTAGTTTGTCGCTCAGCGGCTTGTTTGTGCCATTAAATAATGACATGAGTTTGGGAGAACATGGATCTCAGGTCAGAGTCATCATTCCTAAACTCCCCCAGCCCCTGCCTTTCCTAGAGCAGGAAAAGCAGAAAAGACCACAGGGTTTGGGATGAAACTCAGAGGGTCACTTCACCGCTCCATTAAAGCACCCTCCTGGGTACACCTGAGAAAACGTCTCACAGATGATCCCAAAACGCTGCCCAGATGCCAAAGGGGCCAATCAGGTGGAGCCAGCAGACACTCCCGATCTAACCTTGATCTGAAAGGGCGAGGCTCAGGGGGCCAGGGTTAAAGCCCTCTCCAAGGCCCTTCAGCTACCAGGAGCAGAGCCCAAGTCTCCTGATTCCGGGCTTGTTAATAGCAATACAGGCATTTATTCATCAAACCGTGTCAAGGAAGCCCTGCTGTGCGCCAAGACTTGGGTTGGGCATGGGGACACCACAGTGACCAAAACAGACAAAATCCCTTGTCCTCTGGAGACCAAGACGGACAACAGCCACATACATAAGTAAAAACATTCAGTTTGTCAGGTGGCAACGAGCTTTACTGAGGGGAAGCAAGCAAGGAAGAGGACAGGAAGTGGGGGGGTGGCGTCACCAGCAGGCAGCAGAGGAAGGCTCGAGGACGAGGCGATTTGGGGAAAAGATCTGAAGGAGCTTAGGGAACAGCCTGCAGCCGTCTGGAGGAACTGCATTCCTGGCTGGGGGGCGCAGCAAGTGCAAAGGCCCTGAGGCAGAAGCGCATACCTGGGATGTGGAGACCAGCAAGGGGGGTGCTGCAGCTGGAGCAGAGTGTGTGAGGGGAGGGGCGGTAGAGTGGAGACCAGATGGGGGGTGACGGAGGCTGATGATGGCCCCCCCAAAGATGGCCATGTCCTAATCCCTGGAACCTGCGAACATTACCTTACAGAAGGTGACGTACGTTGGTCTGTATCGACCATTTTCATTCACAACACTTCTGACACCAAATGTTCGCAGGCGGGGTGGGGGGTGGTTTCTCCCCACACCAACCAGTTCTCCAAATCTCTGGATACCAACTGGGTGTCCTACAATTCAATTCAGTTCTGACACTATCCCCCTGGAGTTAGCCCAGACCCTGAGTTTAAGGGCTCAGGCACCAATCGCAAATCCCAGGTTGTCACCTGCACTTTTGACCGACTGGCTATAAATCAGGGGTTTCCACACACACACACACACCCCCCTCAGGTTTGATAATTTGCTAGAACAGCTTACAGAACTCAAGCAGGCGCTTTACTTACTATTACCCGTTTATTATAAAGGATACAACTCAGGATCGGCCACGTGAAAGAGATGCTCAGGGAAAAGTGCAGTGGGAGAAGGAGCCCACGGGCCCCAGGCCTTCCCAACCGCCACTTTCCCTCACCTCCATGCGGTCACCAACCTGGAAGTTCTCCAAACCCTCCTTCAGGTCAGGGGTGGGGCTGAAGGTTTCGACCCTCCAATCACAGAGTCTCTTTGCTCAGTCAAGAGTCACCTCATTAGCATAAACTCAGGTAGGGTTGAAAGGAGCTAGTTATGAAAACTAGACAATCCTAAAACTCCTATTCTTCCCAGCACTCAGGAAATTCCAAGGCGTCTAGAAGCTCTGTGCCAGGAATCAGAGACCAAAGACCAAATATTTATCTCTTATCATGTCCCGCCTTGCAAAAGGGACTTTGCAGATGTGACTGAGGATGTTGAAATGGGGAGATTTCCCTGGGTTGTGTGGGTGAGCCCCATGTAACCACAGGGTCCCTGAAAGACAGAAGGAGGAGGGCTGGACAGAAAGATGTGAAGAGACCTAAAGGTGCTACCCTGTGGGCCTTGGAGATGGTGAAGGGGCCACAGCCCTCTTTAGACTTCAGACCTCTAGAACTATAAATTTGTGTTGCTTTAAGGCACTAAGTCTGTGGTACACTCAGCCCTCTGTATCCATGGGTTCAACCAACCACGGATCAAAACTAGTCGGAAAAAAATTCCAGAAAGTTCCAAAAAGCAAAACGTGAACTTGCTGCACGCGGATAGCATGTACATTGTATTAGGTATTTTAAGTAATCCAGAGATGACTTAAAGTGTACGGAGGATGTGTGTAGGTTACACGCAAATACAGAGAGGGGTCCTGGAACCAATCCCCCGTAGAAAATGAGGCACGACTGTAGTTTGTTACCGCAGTCACTGGTAACGGGAAACTTGGTCGGGGGCGAGGGTCAGATCCTGTAGGTTCTTTTTGGTTCTTTTACTCTGAGCAGGGTTGGAGCCCGTGGAGGGGCTTTGAGCAGAGAACTCTTGTTTAACAGCATCACTCTGGCTGCCAAGATGTGCTCTGCTTACATCATCTCATTTAATGCTCCCAACAACCCCAAGAGGTTATTATTGTTGTGCCCACTTGATCGAAGAGAAAACTGAGGCTTGAGGAGCTATGCGGTGTGCCCAAGGTCAATCAGCTCATAAGAGGCTCCAAGTTCATCCTTTAATGGGGCATACAAGGTCCTTTGTTTAGTGGCCCCACTCGCTGTAGGAGTTTCCCCTCCACTGTCCCTAAAATAAATGCCCAGCTCTCTACTCTACCCCCGTCACTGTCTCCTGCAGATGCCCTTCCCAAGAGGCAGACAACACGAGAGAGCAGACTCCTGAGCGCCAATCCAGGGGCTGGACATCACTGGGGGGGGGGG
>NW_006774722.1:242584-244707 GCF_000442215.2 Lipotes vexillifer
CCCCTAGCGCCCAACCCGGGGGTGGGCCTCCCTGGGGGGGGGGGGTGTCTCTAGGAGGCCGGATGGGGGTGCTCCAACCCCATTTCCTTCCCTTCATCAGCTGTGAGCTCTTAAGTAAGTGGACCCCACCCCTCAAAATCTCCCCACAGCTCCCAGGCTTCTGTTGGCTTGATTTCAGTTTCCGTAATTCGGTGGTTCTCAACTGGGAGCGATTGTGCCTCCCAGGGGACATTTGGCAATATCTGGGGACATTAGTGGTTGTCACAACAGGGGGATGCTACTGGTGGCTAGAGGGTGGCGGGTCTACAACGCACAGGACGGCCCAGCAGCAGAAAATGCCCGGCCCCAAACGCTGGTGGTGCCGAGGCTGAGCATCCCCTCACTTAACCTCTTCCCATCACAGGTCTTCCGCTGGCCTTGGCTTTCTCCCCTGGGGGTCTGTCCTCGGCTCCATGGGCTCAGGGCCTTCTACCTGGGGTTTCTGCACACTTGGACCGCACACCTGGCTAACATCTCTTCAGCTGGTGCTAATCCTTCCCCCAACGCTGGCCATCGTCTGGCCTCTCCCTTGACCATTCATTTGCTCGCCTGCTCTCTTTGCCATTGCATGTGCCATCCAAGAGAGGGGGGCCTCATCCCCCCTCCACCCCCGTTCACAGCGTATCCTCAGTGCCCAGAACACTGTCCGCAGCCCATACATGTCCCAAATGTCCTTGTTGAACAGTGAATGTGGCAGAGGACATATCAGACCCTGGGCCTGACACCAAAGTTCTTGTTCTGTCCACTGGGCACAGGACTGGCTACGGAAGCTTCAGGACCTGGAGCAGCATGGAAGCGCAGGGCCTTCTGGGGCACAGAGCCCCGGGTGACTGCTCAGGCCACACGCCCTCGTGGTGGTGGTTGTGGTGGGGGGCGGGTAGCCGGCACCATTTCACAGCACTGGCTGCTGATGCTGGGACATGACTTGTGGCCACACTGCAGTGCTCACAGCACTAAAGTAGGGCCAGCCCAGGGCCTGCGTTCCATGGAGTGGGGGGCTTGAGACCCTGCCCCACTCGGCCACCTCCTCCGTCACCCGGGAGCCTGGCTGGTGGCTGGGAGAGGGCGGGTGGGAAGGACTGAGCGCCAGGGAAGGCAGCGCTGTCCTCCCGGGCCAGGTGCACTTTCTTTGTCCCAACAGCTGTCGCAAATCCATCGACTTTGGAGAGTTCTGTGTTTCTCCTCTTCTATTTTTATTTCCTCAAATCTAAGACCAAGAGAGGCTGGGGCCAGAGTCCTGAAGGGGTCTGAGCCAGGAGGACCCGATCCACAGGCAGAGGGGAAGCATGTCTAGGTCACGGTCAGTATCCCTAGAAGGGGTGGACAGGTTCCAACCTGAGTGCAGGGCTGGGGCCCCGAGAAGGACTGGGTCCTGGGAGAGAGGGTAGGAAGTTGCCCAAGGTCCCACAGCTAACAAAATAAGTTAGTCAGGCTTTGAGCTGGTGCTGATCCCAGGCCCCTCTGCCCAGCATGCGCTCCCTCTGTGGCACGAGGATTCACCTCCATCTCAAATAAATATGTGTAAGAAGGCAGCAGAGGTCTTCTCCCAGGGGAAGCGAGCGTGCTCTCAGCTGCCTCCGTGTGTGACCTTGACTGGGTGCCACTTCCCATCCCAAACACCAGGCAGAGGGGTTTGAGTGCTCACCCCACCTCCAGCCTCTGCAGATGGGAGACGGGAAAGGCTCAACTGGGGCAGGGAAGATTAAAATGCCACGTCCTCCTTGAAGCCCTCCCTGATTCCCTTACCCCCCCCGCCCCACCCCCAGCTCTTCCCATCAAGTCCTCTCCTGCTCTTAGCACATCCTACGACCCCACTGCAAAGTCCCTCTGGGGCCCTCAAAGCCTTTGCCTCGCTGACTTCATTCCTGCCTGACTCACCCTGCTCCAGCCACAGGGGCGGGCTTCCTTGCTGTTCCTCCAACCTGGCAAGCAAGTCCCACCTCAGGGCCTTTGCACGTGCAAATCCTTCAGGCAGAAATGCTCTTCCCCATGGGGACCCCTATCGCTCCCCACTCAGAGTCCTTCCCTGACCATGCTTTCCAAGAGCCTCTCTGCTGACACCACCCACCCTTCCCTGGCTCACT
>NW_006774722.1:244963-255586 GCF_000442215.2 Lipotes vexillifer
CTCTTTCCTCCCAGCACTCATCAATAAATGGCTCACCCCTAGCCGGCTTGCCCATCAGGCACAGCAGACACCGTGCTCGGGAACTGCGGTAATTTTAGGAGCCCACAAAAAATATTTTAATATCTTTTGAAATGAGAAGGTAAAAAAATATGATTCAGCCTGGTTAATATTCATCTCTATACCAACGCAATCATGAAGGAACATCTGTATTACTTTATATGGAGGAAGAAGCCCATGCAGCCATGGTGCGGTACCAGACACTGTGTTTCCTGTGCCCTCGAACACGTGCTTTGCTCCTGTATCTCCAGCGCCCGCAGCCTGGCACACAGAGGACGCACGAGGAACTAGTGAATGAGCAAATGAGTGAATGAAGGCTTCTGGCCAAAGAGGAAGGCTGTGAAGCCCTCAGAGACACCTTTGCACCTGTGAAGGGCACTGTGGTTCAGCCATCCTTGTTTATGGTCTGCCCACTCCTCCAGAGCTGACACGGCCCGGCCCCCCGTGCTGCACCTGGCTGCAGCATGACTGGGTGAAGGCTCAGAATTGGGGGGAAGCTGGGCTGGGCTCCCAAGCCCATTTCTAGTCGTGGCATGAGACAAGGAGCTGCAGTGCTCACACAGCAGCGCGGACGGCGGCCAGGGGCATTCTGAGGACCACAGTGCTCTACGAGGTCCCCAAACTCTGCAGCAGGAAAGCGGGGGCAAGGCCTCAGGAGCGGGACGTGGAGCTTCATGACAGGGGGCCGAACGGTGGTACCCCAAAGATACGTCCACATCCTCGTCCCTAGTACCTGGGACTGTGACCTTATTCGGAAAAATGGTCTTTGCAGATGTCATTAAGGATCTCAAGGTGAGGAGATCATCCTGGATCATCTGGGTGAACCCTAAATCCGGTGACAAGTGTCCTTTTAAGAGAGATGCGGAGGAAGGGCATAGAAAAATGGAGAAGCCATGTGAAGACAGTGGCAGAGATTGGAGAGATGCAGCCACAAGCCAAGGCTGCCGGCAGCCACCAAAGGATGCAAGAGACATGGAAGGTTCCTCCCCGGAAGCATCTGTAGGGAGTACGGCCCCAATGACACCTTGAGTTTGGACTTACAGCCTCCAGAACTGTGAGGATAAATTTCTAGTTTTTTAAATCACTAGTTTGTACTTTGTGAGGGCAGCCTCAGGAAATTAATACACTCAGCTTCTCCAAAAGATCTGGACAGAGGGAAGGACTCACATGTGAGAATTTTCTAAGCAGATGGCCCCAGTGACCACTGCTGACCCTCCCAGGCTCCTAGCAAGGTCCACACACTACCATCACCAGGCAGTGAAGCAGAAATCAGAGGACAGGCGAGCTATACTGTACAGCAGGCAGGGCTGGCGGGCCCAGCCAGGGGGGGAAAGCTAGAAGTTCGGCAACACGCTCACAGATGAAGGCCCTAGAGCTGCTTGGAAGCAGGAGGGAGACCAAAAGCCTGAGCCTGCGGTCCAGGAACTTGGCATGGATTCAGGGATGGACGTAAGGAATTGGGGAAGGTCGTTTGGAGAGGCAGGGCTGGGGGCCGGGAATCCCCACATTTCGTGAGCAGACCCAGGAGACTCTAACTCAGGTGAGCACGGGATCGAGGCCAGGCTTTGGGTCCCAGTTCCAGTCCCAGCAATTATTAGCCGGTGACGTTGAGTAAATTCCTTCGCTTTTTCAGGCCCTCTTGGCACGGCCAGCAACAATGTCAGGCCAAGTGGTGGGAGCCATGGTCCCTGACAGAGGTGCTCCGTAAGGGGGACAGGGAGAAGAGGCACCAACGCAAAATGCTCCAAGGTGACAACGAGCAAGAGACGTGGGGACCCGGAGAGGGCAAAGGTGAAGGCCAAAGATGAGGCCACCTGCGGCGCTGCAGCCACAGACACGCCTGCCTACAGGGGTCCAGCTGGAAAGGGGAAAGCGAGCCAGAAATGAACAAAAGGCTTCCCCTCTTCCCCCAAAGTGCGTGGCTCTTTCAGTCCAGGCTTTACCTTCCTACTCTGAATAGAGGCATGGGTACAAATCAATAAACACCTACAATTTTTAAAACAGCAACTGACATTCGCACCTTCATGAGACAGACAACAGGGAGCAGTGGAGACTGTGGCAACAACTGCTCTTTGGCTCCAGCCGGGAGCTGCCACGCAGGAACGGGGCCCAGGGTGGCCAGATCTGCAGACTGCTTAAGGGAAGGCAGAATCTGAGGGGTTTTTTTCACCCCAATCTTCTGAGTTTCAAAAATGTGTTGGCAACGAATTCAACCATGCAGGAGGAATAAGATACGTCTGCAGGCTGCATCTGGCCCTCTGGTTTGCAGCTCTGGTCTTCAGCCTGGAAACAGAACAAAAGCTAGATCACACATCAGGACAATGACAGGAGGGTTTGGAAATCACGGGGGCTGGAACTTGTTAGGAGCGGCTGCTTCATTTGAGACAACAGGGCAAAAGAGCAAGCAGCCGGCCAGGGAATGGGCCCAGATTCTAACAACCATCAGGTGACCTCAGCGTGCACTTCAAAGCGGAAAGGGACCCAAGACGCTGCTCCATGCTGCCCGGCTGCATGCGGCTGCGTGCACAGCGGGCCCCTGGCTACCTTCACCAGGCCCACCGTGGGCCATCTATGGCTCAAGCCGGGAGCCAGCAGCAGCCCCCAAGCCGCCGAAATAATTTGCACTGGGCAGTGTTGGCTCCGGGGTCTGTGCTGCTTTAAAGTTTTGGGTGTACACTCCCCCTACCCCCAATACTATTTCTTTTTCTTTCTTGTGCCTCTATTTTATTGGGATGACTAAATCTTTCAACTATGTTAGCAGTAAACACAGCTAATTTACCCCCTGCCTCTTTGAAACAGCTGCTGACAGCTGCACTGTAATTCAATCAAGGATCTTTGTAGTTGAGCCTACCAAATTCACATTTGTTGTTTGGTTCCATCTCTCCTGCCCGGAGCCCCACACAGCTGCATCAAATATTGACGAGCGTCCCTCTCTCCCCGGGGCCTGAATGATAAACAGCGTGTTAATGGTGGAGGCCAAGGCAAAGAGCTCTCAGCACACCAAGAGAACTCCAATATCCAGGCGCTGAGAGAAAAAACAACACAGACATACACAGGCCCAAAACCAGAACCCTTTTTATTTTGTCTATTTATACAGCATTTTCTCTGAGGACTGCTCTATGCAACGGCTGAAGGTACATTGGTCTGACCATTAATAAATAGTCTTAAATAAGAAAATAAACAGGTTGGAGGGAAGCAAGTAAGCTCATCGTCCTGAACAAGGGATTGGAGAGGGTCTAAAATGAGCTTCAGACGGACATAAATAATTTCTTTGTTTAGTAACAACTATTTACATGCTTCAGTGTACAAATGATGCTAGCCAGATGTCGGCTGGGGTGTACGTGGTGACAAAACTTGCACCAAGAGGGAATCACAGCAAAATCCCCAGATCTGTCAACAGACAAAACAAAATGTAACAAAAACACCGACTCTTCCCCATTGACCAGGCAGAGTGAAGGCTGCAGCCCAAGCTACTAAGGAAGAAAACATAAAAGAAAATGAAAACAGGGTCCCTGTGTTTCCAGGAACCAACTCAATCAACACGGAGAAACAGTTTCCCACTAGACCAGATCCCAGGGGCCACTGGCCTCACCGGGATAACCCTGTTCTTTGTTCACGGAGAGCCTGGTCGTCTCCAAGGCTGCACTGCAGCTGGAGGCTGGGTGCATGCCATTTAGGGGACCCACCAGCTAAGGCAAGGGAGGCTCATGCCAAGAGCCGCGTCAGAAATGGCACCTTCGAGTCAGGACACTCTCACGACAGCTTCTGGAGCCTCCTGTTTGAGATTCACATCTGCACACCCTGCATCCAGCAGACCTCCCACTGTGTCACCTTTCCCTCACTTCAAGGGGCCGATTCTTGCACAGAGTCCTCAAAAAGGGGTCTGCGAACGAAAAGAGGTGACCACGGAGGCCCTCATCAGAGCCCAGACTCCAGGACACTGCTATCGATGACCAACGGAGGGGCTGGCTTGGGGGACTGACGGTCCCCCCGCCCACCCACCCCTGTTGAAGGCTAGCGTGCTTCTGAAAGTAGGGCTACGGTGGCCTGAACTCAGGATCAAGCTGCAAGTTCTGTCCTGAGCTGTCCGCCTCCATCTGACTTCCTACCATGGGGAGTGTTGGAAAACCAATTCCAGGCGTCTGCTGGTGCTTCACATGCCTGTTTTAATTTCTGCCACCACGCACTCGGCTGAATGGTGGAACCTATTTATTCTTCAAGGTCAACTCCAAGCAGAAAATTTCCGTCTCCCCTGCTGGCCAAATCTTGGCTTCTGGGTGAGTTTACGTAAACAGTGGGCCTCGGCAAAAGCCTCAGAATGAAACCGGAATGGCACGGAGAGGGGGGGGGGCCTCCCCTCCCTCCGTCGGCCACAGCTTCTGTTTATGAAATCAGAGTAAACCAAGAAATGGGGATAAATTGTTTAGGAAAATATATCTCTACCATCCTAACCATTTTCATTCATTCGTTTTATTGTGACATTTATTACAGGGACTTCCGCGTTACTCTCCCTCTCGCACAGAGACGAACGTGCCCACCCCGGGCCGCAGCCCCTTCCCCCCGCTGCTGGTGGCCGGGCCGAAGGGTGTCATCATTACCCCTGGGAACGAGTCGGTGCACAGCTGAGACCTCGCAGCCGGCGATCGGGGCCCGGCAATTTTTCTTGATATATGTTTTCCCTGCAGCAGCTTGTAGGATCTTGTCTGTAGGATGCCAACGAAAAACGGATCAAAAGCCATCTGCCTCTCAAATTCCTGAACACTCCTACAGCGCTGCAGTTGGAGAGGGGGACGGGAAGGCCTCGCGAAAGGCGGCTGGGCTGCGGGCTCCTCGCCGAGGTGGTGGGAGATGCTGGGCGGCGAGGGGCCCAGGATCTGGAAAAACGTGGCCCCGAAGCGTCTGACTTCCAGGAGGGGCTAGTGGCAACCACAGGCCCGGACGACCATGTTTCTGTATTTCTTCAGGATGACGTTGGAACTGTCATCAAAGTACAGCACGGAAATGGCATTGAGCTGAGTCGGAGCACAGCAAGGCTTGGGCACCGTTTCCGGGTTGATGAAATGCACCTGGAACACACACCAAAACGGTGGCAGTGGTGAGACCCGGAGAGTCACTCCTCCCTGGCCTCAGTATTTCTAAAAGGAACAGGTACTGCTTGGACAAAAGTCCCCCGCAGGTGACACTCACCGGTCACTCCCAGTTCTAAGCGCTTGATGGGTAACTAACTCAGTTCTGGGGTTATTCTTGATTCACAGATGAGAGAACCAAAGCATAGAGGGTCACACAGCACACGGCTGGGAAGACACTTGGGGCCAGGATGTGGGGCGGTTCTGTGCACGGCAGGGTGTTTGACAGCATCCCTGGGCTACACCCACTAGAAGTCGGAGGCACTCCACCCCACCCCCGCACCATGACAACTAAAAATGTCTCCAGACATTGTCAAATATCCCCTGGGAGGCAAAACTGCCCCAGGTGGAGAACCGCTGGGCTAGACGAGGGTCGGCCTGCAGGCCGATCCCTGCTCCACCACCTGTTTTTATGAATAAGGTTTTATTGGCACACGCCACGCCCACTCATCTACACAGCATCTGTGGCTGCTTCTGCTTCTGCATTACACACAGCATCTGTGGTGAAAAGGTGCAACACAAACTTTCAGCTCTCGAGGCTGAAAATATTTACTATCTGGCCCTTTCCAGAAAAAGGTTGCCGACCTCTGGGCCAGACCTGTCCTGTCCAGGAAAAATATCACGCAAACCACATGTGTAATTTAAAACGTTCTAGTAGCTACATTTTAAAAGGTGAAATTAAACAGTACATTTACTCTAACCCCAGATTTCAAGAAATTATCATTTCAACATATACTTAGCAGAAGAAATCATCAATGAGATATTTTACATTTTTTTTTTTTTTTTATACGAAGTCTTCAAAACCCAGTGTGTATTGTGTAGTTGCAAAACATCTCGATTCAGACTGGCCACGTTTCAAGTACTCTACTGAAGAGCCACCACACAGAAGTGGTCACTGTATTGGATGGTGGGAGTCTAGACTACATGAGACTGTTCTGCATCTTCAGCAATAAAAATCAGAGGAAAAGAATTTGGGCAAACACTTGGGTGGACGCGCCAACAAGTAAGGAGAAGGTCCAGAAGGTGAGAAAGAAGAAAGAAGTCAGCCAGTTGCCCAGGTTTATTGTTCCTTCCGGCTCGTGGGCGCCTACGCACCTTACAGGTGGTGGGGCTCGGGGACAAACAAATTCAAATGTCGGCAGCGGCCACGCAAGTGCCACGGATGACCAAACTGGGCCAGGAGTCAGACCATAGGGGACGGTGAGGACCGGGGCAAACCAAAGGGAGATGGACACAAGCTGCCCAAAGCCAGTGCGATCAGATGTGCCGAGTGCTCAGGCCAGCTGTCAGTCCTGTTTTGTTTTTATGAGAAACTTCCAGGTTTCCAACACACCACGTGGGCCAGCCGAAAACCTTGTGGATGACCCTCCGCCCCCAAGCCCCAGTCTATGACCTCCCACGTAGGTCAGCGTGCTTTTTAAACTGTTTTTTATGTTTAATCTCAAATCTTACAAATCTAAACCTTCCCCCATCTCCTCCATCCTTGAATAATGTTAAAGCAAATCCCAGATGTTAGCTCACTTCCTCTGTATTTCACTAGGACTCTCTAGAAAGCAAGGATTCACCTCCTTTTCAAACATGACCTTCATTTCAGAATAATCAAAGGACTCATTCTGATCCTAGAGCTTTCCGGTGAATTGCAGATGGAGAGGGGCGGCCGGGCTTCTGCTCCGTGGGCAGGGCTCAAAGAAGGGTGGAGCTGTGCTCCTGGCAGCCTGGGAGCCACCCCCGTCACTCTGGTCCTCGGAGCAGGACAGAACAGGGGGACACTGGCACAGGGGACAAGTTCAGGCCAAGGAACAGGCTGGGGTGACTCTTCATTTCCAGCCTGAAGACCTTCAGTCCTGAATAGGGCTTCAGAGTTTACTGCTGTGGGAGCGGGGGTCCTGGCAAAGCAATGCTTCAAAAAAGAGGCCTTCCCTCAAAGGGCAGAGCCTGACCCAAATAAACGGAACAGGGGAGCAAGAAGTAACACACGGGGCAGGGACAGGGAAGAGGGAGGCAGGTTACTAAGCAAAAGAAGCACAGAGCTCTGCAACAAACAGACCCACGGTACAGAGGAGATGGGCCTGGGTAGTGAGCTCTCTATCACTAGAAGCATTCAAGCCAGAGAGGATGAGCAGTTGTCAGGGAAGGCCCAGATAATGTTCACAGCAAGGAGGAAGATAACCAACGTCTCTGAACCTCAGATCCTAAGCTAAAGAACAAAGTCTCTAACTCGTATCACCCTTGTTGTTGGTAAAGTAGTGAAAATAACATCTGTTGAGTGTCCTCCGTGCTGGATACCCCGTTAAGAGCTCTGTTGAGTGTCCTCCGTGCTGGATACCCCGTTAAGAGCTTTAATTGCATCATCACACTGAATCCTCCAATGACCCCGTGAAAGTTCAAAGAGCCCCACGGCTACCCCCCATCTCTCTACCCTATTGTCCTGTTTGCCACCTTCCTGTCGTTCCCCTCTCCCTGAAGTTCCCACATTTGTTCCCTTGACTGTTTCCCTGCCTGGAAAACGAGGCTCTGAGTGCAGGGACCACGTCTGTGATGTTCCCTGTATGCTGTTCCCTGCAGCGTCCCCAGCTGCCAGCGCAGGGTCTACATGTAGTAGATGCTCAGTAAACACCCTTGAATGGCTGAACCACAAAGTTCCAGGCCAGGAGGCAAAGCCACGAGCTCTGGGAGGGGATGAGCCCTCAAGCCTACCCAACCTGGAGGAAGCCCAGACGTTGCAGGGCCTGTGGATGTGGATGCTGACAACCAGGAACAGTGGTTGCCTGACAGAGGCAGGGCCAGGGCGACTGCCGTTACGCACAGTGGCCTTTACCCACGATACCTTTAGGAGCCCACGAAACTGTTCTAACTGCTTCTAAAATTAGGAGAAATAAATGCACTCTAGGGTTGAAGACATACATGAAGATTATAATACATGTTATTAACTATAATTTCTAGTCTTGTTTTATGGAGGTAGGGCCCACGAAAGCAAAAGTGCCCTGGGCTCCTGAAAGCCATGACGTGGTCTCGGCCAGAGACCTGCTGTGGCCCCAGCTCGGAGGAGCACGAGGCGGGACGTGGTGGCCCTGCTCCCCCAGCTGCCCACACCCCGGCCGGCACGCAGGCCACTCACCAGTGTCTGCACGATGGCATGGTTGGTGGCGTTCATGTAGGAGTTCAGAGGGAAGGCGCACTCCCCCTCGCAGTAGTAGGCGGCATAGCCTTCGGGCGCTATGATCCAGTCCTGTGAGAGAGAGCGGAGGACGAGGCGGGGGGATGGGTTCAGAACCACGTGGAAAGTGGGAGCCGCAGGGTCCTGCCCTCTAGGCCGAAACACTCCTCCTGTGGGCCAGACTCCGAAGCTCCCAGAGGTCAAAGGCACGGCCCACCTCCTCCTGTGCAGCTGGGGCTCCTACAGAGGCAGCCTTTCATGGTCCCAACAGACTGCAGAGTGAGGGAAAGACCACCGGGGGCTGGGCTGAGCCCAGAATGAACACTTGCTCTTCATTGGAAGGTGGCACAGAGAGGGGTGATTAGGGTGGCATCAACCTTACCCCTACTAGGTGGTAACCCGTGGGCGGTGTGCTTTAAACAAAGCCTCCAGGCCTCACTTCACCCACCCAGGAGAGAGGTGACAGTATAGCCGACCCAGCACAGTGCCTGGTACACGTGTGTGACTCTGTAAAGGACGCACGTGGTCGGGTTAGCACAGAAATGTTGTGCTAGCAATACATATACCCCTCAGGGACTCAAGTGCATTTGGGGGCTCTGTTCCAGCACTAGAACGTAAGCACGGCCTGGCACCTCTTAGACCATGGATGTTGTCATAAGAGTGAGGACAAAATCACAGGAGGACTCCAAGTCGACCGTGTGCACAAGTGCCCTGGGGGTGTATCTGAGGACATGATGACCTGGGAAGAATCTGGACTCTCCCACTGAACTACAAGCTCGCTGAAGGGAGAACAACAAAACCAGTGGCCCTGATGATCTTATGATGACAACACCCTGTCCGGGGATATCTGGGCTCCGTGAGGGCAGGCACATTGCTATGCCCAGGGCTGCACCTCTAGTGCCTAGAAAAGGGCCCAGAATGTCATAGATACTCATAAATAGTTGAGATACTCTTTTTCTAGGATTCATCCCCTGCCCTGCTCCACGCAAATGATTCCAGAGGGGCAGCCACAGTCCTAGGACATGATCCCAGCCCTAAAACAGCTGATTGGTTCAGGAACAAGCACCTGACCCGAGCTGGGCCAATCAGCACCTTCTCTGGGAACTGGAATCACAGACGGGAGAGGGAGAAGCAGACAGGGCAGAGGGTGGAAGCCCCTCCTCCGGGCAGCTGGATTCCAGCACACAGACTCGGCCACGTATGAGAGGAGCAGCCAGTGCAGGATGGAAATGGGGTTCACATGGAGAATGAGGTTCAGAGTCCACATTGTTTGGGTTTCTGGTTCTAGCATGAGTCTCAACCGTGTTTCTGCTCTTGGGTTTCATGGGGCATCCCTGGAGCCTCTAGATAGGACGCAATACCGGAGTCTCAAGAGATGAGAAACACGGCTCACTGCACATGTAGGACCCACAGCCCCACCACCGGGGGAGCCCACACTAGACGCCTCACACATCCGGGGCCGATCCAGCCACCGCCGCCCTTACCTGCCAGCCCAGGTCCCGGAAGCTGACGTACAGCTCGTGCTTCTTACAGGCCTGCCTCTGGTCGCTGCTGCTGTTTTCTGAGGAGAGGCACCGGGGAGAGGAAAAGGAAATACACACAGATTAGAGTTTCCTCAGTCTAAGACGGTGGCGTGATCCCAAGCGAACTCTGAAAGCTGGAGGGTGACCTTCCTGACACAGAAGCCGTTCAAGCACCTGTAGCCTCAAAACTCATTTCCAACCCCAGCAAACGGCCTCTGTAAGGGAGCTACCAACGGCCCCGTCTCTCTTACGCAGTCTTAGCTCACAGCTCTCTCTGGATCCTTCTGTGGACACTGTTTTCTCTTGTTTGGATGCGGACATCTGCGTGGATTCCGTGTGGCAGCCCATCTCCATCCGCATCCCACACACTGGCTGCAAGAGCCTGCTTAGAGGGGTTGCTTCCATTCAACCTCACTTTGTGAGGCCCGCCCATCTCACGATGCTCAGCCCCGTGGAGCGGGCAGAAGGAGACACGGACGGGGCCTGGGACAAAGCCCCACCATCGAGAAGAAATGCACTGACCTTCCAGAAAAACGGAAAACTGAGGTTTCTCTGAGGAACGGAAATGATGCACTGGGGCTTTCCAGAAGTATGCAAAGTCTGTAGGAACTTTGGGTTAGGAATTGAGCCCTTGTAAACATGCAGAAATCTGTTTATCTCTCTCTTTGTGTCTATGTCTCTCTCTGTCTCTGTCTCTCTCTGACACACACACACACACACACACACACACACACACACACACACACACACACACACACAC
>NW_006774722.1:255697-256704 GCF_000442215.2 Lipotes vexillifer
CACACACACACACACACACACACACACACACACACACACACACACACACACACACGCACAGCTGCCACTGCACAACCCCCCCTGAACCCAGAAGCTAGAGGGATTCATTTTTTCCCTTAACCGCGACCTGTCTCTCCTCCGCCTAAAACTTCCCAGGGGCTTCCTAATCAGCTTTTTTGAATATCCCCAATTGTACATGTATCTTCATATCTAGAGTTCAGAAAAGCAATTTTTTAAAAGGTACAAACCAATGAGGAAAGGACACAATTGATTATGACAGAATTGCATGCGTCTTTCTAGGAGGGATCCTGGCTCCTAGGAGACACTCAGAACAAGTGAGAGGATCTCAGTGAGGGGGGCCTAGACTCGGGGGGGGGCGGTGGGAACAGCCACCTTCGGGTATCTCGGGCCCTCATTGCCTTGGTGCTTGGTATGTCATTCATTCATTCATTCATACAAATTGTTAATGTCCACAGATTTGCAGATGCTGTTTTGGGCAGTGGAGCTACAAGTGTGAACGAAACGAAGCCCTGCCACTGAGGGGCTTATCTTCCAGCGAGAGAGGCAGATAATGACCAAATGAGGAAACACCAATTCCATTCCATCTAGACGAGCGCCATGGAGGCACTAAGGGAGGACAGGAGGACAGGAAGGGCGGGCCATGGGGTCTGTGCCACGGGCGCTAACCAAGGCCTTCCGAGGAGGCGATGTTCGCGTAAGAACCAAAGGAAGTGAGAGGGTAGGCCAGGGAGGAATCCAAGGGAGGAGGTCCCAGGATGAGGACGGAGCAGGATGGAACGGAGGGTTAGGAAGTCGGCAAGAACCAGGACAGGAGTGGCGGTTGGCAGAGGGACGGGCAGCAGGCACTAGAGTCTTCCAGGAACGAGGAGGCGGCGCTGGGGTCAGCGGCCGGCAGCGTGCAGGGGGAGGGTCTGCTTCGCTGGGTTGAGATCCACGGCTGGGGGGTGGGGAGGGTAGGGAGGATGGAGAAAGAAATGGGAGGACAG
>NW_006774722.1:256926-263411 GCF_000442215.2 Lipotes vexillifer
GCAGGAATGGGGAGTCCTGGGCCCCACCTTCCCCACTTTGGGACCTAGCCTGGGGGCCTTGAGATAGAGAAAACCAGCTGCAGGGGTAGTAGGGCTGCTGGAGGGCCAGGTGGTCACTGATATACAAAGGTCAAGGTCAAGGGAACCATCAGAGGCGAGCCCAGGAACCTCCTGGACCATTCACTGTGCCATATGGCAGGCACAGACACTGAGTGGAAATCCAGGAAGGCCTCCATTGCTGTGGCCATGCCTGTGGCCCCAGGCGGCCACCCCACAAGCCTTCTTCCCCTCCTTCCCTGTAGGGAGGCAGAAGGTAGAGGGGAGAGCGGGGGAGTAGCCCTCAGCCCAGTGACGTTGTGTGAAGCAACCTGAACGAGACAAAGGTCTGAGCACGTTAGCCTAGGCCAGGGATGTGGCAAAGAAGCTGTGTGTGGAGGGCCAACACTGCTGGCTGTTTGTTGCCCTGAGTAAAGAAGGATCTGAAGCTTCGTGTGGGCTCAGTGAGAAGAATGTGCCAGGATTGATTAGCAATGTCTGCCATGAGCACAGGAAGGACGAGTAGGGACCTTACTGCCACTTTTCCCAGCCCTGTCTGAAAACAAAGCAATGATATGTGGCTTCATGTTGAAGCCCAAGGCCCAACAGACCAAGGACAAGAGCAGCTCATGAAGCTAGTTGTGGGCATATCAGTACCGGGTGGGCCCTGGCCCTGCCATCAGGGACCTCAGACACCTGGGTCCTTCAGGCCTCCTTGGAACGTGGCTGCTCCAGGAAGAAGTGGTTGGAACTCCTATTTCACTCTGACCTCTTATTAGCAGAAAGACGAGGAAAGGGAAGAAAAGAGATGCTCAAGAAGCAGAATCCTAGTTCCCCTGTCCCTCCTGCCCTGCCCACGCATCCCAGGCCGCAGCAGGCAGGCAAGCAGGAGTGGAGAGGCTGCTGCTCACCCACCTCTGCAAGCCCGGCCAGAGCAGCTGACAAGTTACCACCGGTGCTGGGACTCAGCTCCCACCCCCATGGGTCATCTGGTGAAAATGGCTAATGACTAGGGAGTTGGGTCCAGTCGTGGGTGAGAGGCAAGTGGAAGGGAGGTGAGGGACCCAGTTTCTCACCCCAAACCCCACGGTCTGAAGAGCAGCTGAAGGCCTTTGCGGGGTGGGGCTGGCCTACAGGACGTGTCTCTCCAGCACACAAGGGCTGCCACGGGAGAGAGGATTCTACTCGTGTGGCCCTGCAGCAGGATTCCCAGCTCATCACAGGAGGCAAAGCACTTCAACCAGGCATGTGTGTACAAACACACACTCAGAGATTCTGGTTTACCAATCCTGCAGTAGGGCCCAGGCTTCGGTATTCTTTTAAAATTAAACTTCCAGGCAGGGTTTAGGTGAACTTCAAACAGGGCTAGGGAGTAGATCCCAGGCAAGGTAGAACAGCTGCCACGTGCAATAGTGAGAGCTCCGTCCTCTGGGGTTATGTAAGTGGAGACTTGATGGGGGTCTGGTGAGGATGCAGTGGGGGAAGCTGAGTGTCCAATTTTAAGATTTTGAGACCAGTCCCTCCCCTTTCACTACCTTGGTGAGACCGTTAACACCTGACAGACCTCCGAGCCACGGGAGTCTCCGCGGGGATGACGTTTGCTAGCCCTTCCTGCCTGATTGATATAGAAAAGCCTCTCATAAATCTTCCTATTCCAACCCTCGCTGAGTGCCCCGCCCTGCTCCCCACCATTCTCAGAGCAGCCAGAATGAGCTTCTTATCAACCCCACCCCGAATCATAGCTGGAAACTCTGCAAAGGCTTCCAAATTTGCTTTGGATGAAATTCAAACTCAAGATGTGGCTCCCGAGAGGACACTTGAGGACTGTGCTCACTCCCCAGCCCAGCCACATGGCCTGCCCCCCTCCACCCTCCCTCCCAGAGCTGCCACGAAAACTCCCTCCACCTGCGGGTCCCACTGCCTGCAGCGCTGGCCTCCTGCCCGCCCGGCCTGGCCCCTGGGGCACTAGCTCGCCTCGGAGCTCTCAGCTGGCAAGTCTTCTCTGAACCACCCCCTCAAGAGTCCCTCGTCACCACGTTCCAACTCCCGGGCCTGGTGTCAGCGTGGCTGTGAATGATGGCAGCCTCCTGCCCATCCTGAATCATCTCTGCACCACGGCTGGGCTTTCACTGGTGAATCCCAGCCCCCAAGAGCCCAGCGCAGAGGAGGCTCCTAATACAAATGAAGAGATTCAGTTGGGTTTTCATTTGGGGATCACAGATTCCCTTGGAGCAGCCTAAAGAAGAATGGATGCACCTGCCAGAAAAGAATCTAAAGATCCTTTTAGATTCAAAAGCTCTGCACACAAGCTCTGAAGCCACACGTACCCACTAGTACCCACCCAGCAGGATGCCCTGCTCTCAAAAACGTCACCAACCGCAGTAACTGTAATTTTCTTTTTTCTCGAAAGGGAAAATGAACAGAAATTTCAAAATTGTCCAGGTAAGGCAGAAGAAGCCATTGACAATATAAGTGAATTTGAGGGTGGCGGCCCCTTTCCCACCTCGCCATCACCTTTCTAAACACCCACCATGTCTCCCTTCCACGCTTTCTCCAACCAGCCCCAGGCCTCTCCCAGCTCACGACGAACCCAGAGCCGGGACGGCTCCACAGGAAAATCGTACCAGCCGTATTCAACAAGTGTTAAAATTTGCCATGAGTTTCAAATGTTTTTCACTTGAAGAAGTAAAGTTAAAGATGCAGCAAACTCCCCCCTTTTCCTCCTCCCTGCTTCCCAGGGCAGCAGCCTCTCTCCCTCCATTTATTTGTAGCTATTGTTTTGTCCACTTAGAAATTTACACGATTGGCATCTTGTTATACTCATGCTTTGCTACTTGCATTTCGAAATGAATTTATGACACAATTTACACCCGGAAGATGGTGAGCTCTGGGGTGGAAGGGATTCTGTGGGGTGTGCTTCCTGCTGCATTGGTTCCAGAACCATCTGTCAAGCACATGCATGGATTCTGAGTCCCACCCCAGCTGGGGGCCCCCTGTGGGCTCCTGTTGGGGGGGGCGGGTGTCCATGTGTTAACCCTCCCGCCCGCAGGCGTACCTGCGACGTTGGCCACCCGCAGGGCTTCCTGGTTCTTGGGTGTCTTGGAGCGGTTCTGGCTGCGCTGCTTGCCCCCCGTGGAGCGGGTGCTGCGGAGGTGGACCTCGGTGGCCTTGAAGAAGGCTACCATGAAGGGCTGCTTGTTCTGGGGCCCCTGCCGCCCGATCAGGCCTGCCAACTTGGGGTTGATGCTCTGCCCTAGACAGGAAGGAGGCAAATGCACAGAGGAGCGGTTACAGGAGAGGTGGTTAGTGGGAAGGGCTTTCATCCGAGGCCCACGATCCATCCGCGCGCCCACCACTCGTCCATTGCAAGTGTGACCTCAGCTCTGACCCTACGCCAGGTTGCTTTAGGAGCTTGGAACATGGTGGGAACCACAGAGAGAAAACTCCCTGGCCCCTGGGTGCGCCCACTGGTGGGGAAGGCGGCCAGGAAACTCGCAGGGCAGGGAGCCCGTGGCGATACGTGTGCGGAGACAAACGGAGCAGGGGAGGGGTAGGAGGATGCTGAGGTCTGCAGAAGGACTCCAGCTGGTGGAAGTTCCACTCGCATCTCATTGGCCAAATCAGGTCATGTGATCCACCGAAATTCAAAGGGTGGGGTCAGTCCCGCTTGGTGCCCAGGGGGGTGGGAACAGTCACAAGCAGCCCAAGTGACTGCCACCTTCTGCGCGGAGGGACCCTTGAGCAGAGAGGTGGGTAACAGCGAGGGAGGGAGGGAAGGGGGCACTGCAAAGGCAAAGGCCCAGAGGTGGCGGCGGGGCGGGCAGTGAGAAAACTGGCCTCCTCTTGGAGGAGAGACTAAGGGTGAGAGGGCCGGGGGAGTTCAGGGGAAAAGTGGTGGGCACAGCAGGGGGCAGAAGCAACGCAGGGTCCTGGGGGCATCAGCGAGCCTTCTACCTTCATTCCGTTTACTCCCGCAAGTTCATGTCCACCCAGAACCTCAGGATGTGACCTTATTTGAAAATAGCATCTTTGTAGATGTAATTAGTTAAGATCATACTGGACTAGGGTGGTTCCTAATCCAATGACTGGTGTCCTTAGAAGGTCACGTGAAGACACGGAGATGTACACACACACACACACACACACACACACACACACACACACACACACACACATGGCAGCCTTGTGAAGACAGAGCCCAAGGAACACCGATGGCCGCCAGAAGCTGGAAGAGGCCAGGAAGGACTCTTCCCTGGCACCTTTGGAAGGAGTGTGGCCCAGGACACGTTGGTTTTGGACTTGCAGCCTCCTGACTGTGACAGAATAAAGCTCTGCTGCTTTAAGTCCCAGGACACACACCCTGTGTCTGCATGAAGTGGAAACCACGGGGTGTTCGGCTGAGGAGTGGGCAGCTGGAATTGTTTGTAAAAGACCAACCCAGGCCACTGCTGGAGACTGAACTGCAGGGGGCGAGGCTGCAAGTGCGAGTCCGGGCAGAGGCGACGGAATAGCGCAGGAAAACGTGACAGGCACTGGACGGGGGGCAGTGAGGGCAGAGGAGGCCAGAAACCCTCAGACCCTCGATGGTTCATTTTGAAGTCCGTCTTTAGAATTTATTTTATTTTCAGTGTCTTGTTGTGGAATAATTACAGATTCACAGGAAATTGTGATAAAAATGTACAGGGAGGCCCCATGTACCCTTCAGGAGGTGGGGAAACCAAGGCGGAGGGTTAGGGGTGGAGAGAAGACCTGGGAAGTGGAGGACAGAGGACAAAACAGTGCGACTGAGCAGCTCCTCTCTGAAATCCCCACCGGACGCACGAGGAAAACGGGCAGGGGACAGCAGGACATCCCAGCTCAGGCCTGGCTCCTGATCTAGGGGGAGAGACAGCCTTGGAGCCAAGACGCGCTCTGGCCCGGGGCCCGCCTTCCTGGGTTCACGCCCCACCTCTGCCACTCAACACACAGATGCTCCTCCCAGCAGAGCTCTGCACGCCGGAAGTGCTCACTAGCCACCAGCTAAGGGCAGCGGTCCAGGCCGGTGTGGAGACTGGACGCACGCGCCGTGGGGAGAGTGTGTAGCTGGACAAGCAACGTGAGGACTGAGCCCAGATGCCCTGTCTCCGCCTGAGAGATCCGGGGAATGCAGCAGAGGCTGTGCACTAGTGCCCGGCGGGGAAGGATCTGGAAGGAGCTTGAACAGGAGGAAGGGGGATGCCGAGAGGATATGGGGCTCTGGATTCTGGGGGAGAAGGCGGATGAAGCAGCCATAGTGTCCTGTGCTCTGCGGGCGGGTCGAGTGTGACGGGGGCCTAGAACAGGCTACCAGCTCCGGCAACGATGAGACCATTGGCCAGTATATACTTAACATCACATCTGGTGGTGATAAGTATTCCAAAGGAAGGTAAAGCAAGAGGACAAAGAAAGCCCATCTCACTCATGACAAAACAGCTCAGAGAGGCTGAATAACTTGCCCAAGGACACCCAGCTTGGAAGCAAGGAAGCTGAATCTGAATCCAGGTGAGGCTGTTTAACCACAACAAATATGGTGCCTGCAAGTTGGGTGAGAAGAGTCAGAGGTCAGCGAAAGCAGTGCTTCTGAAGGCCCTGGGCCCATCCACATCTGGAATCAGCTTCACCTGGAGCCCTCCAGACGGGCCAGATGTCCCGAAACCCGGCCTCCGAAGGACCAGATCAGCATCAGGGGGTTCACTCTGGTTGTTTAACAGCAAATGTTTAAAAGAGCGAGCTCTTCCACTCACCACTACTTTACCTTAGTCGCTTTTAATGCCGGCTTTCCTGCATTCTTTAGCGGGGTTTCCTCGAGTTCACCCATCTATAATTTGAATGATTCTATAAAAGAAAACATTAAAGCCGAGCCCTTAGGAATTGTGTCCCCCCTGGAAGGCTTTTAGGGCAAAATAAAAATGCCTCCCTGAAAACCTGATGCTGTTCCAGATCCAGTAAATCCAAGCACTGGGGGCAGTCGCTGGGCATCTGAGGGAGGGTGTCTGGCTCGCTCTGGCCACTGTCAGGACAGCCACGTCCAGGGACGCACAGCCTCAGCTGAGAAATGGGCAGACAGAAAGGAAAGAAGAGGGTCTCCAGGGGGCTGAAACCCACATCTGCCGCTGACCAGCCTGTGTGGGCTGAGAGAGGGGAAGTCACGTGCTGGGGCCTCCATTTCCTCATCTGTGAAATAGGGATGATGCCATTTGTCTCCCCCATGCCCTCTTTTTTTTCCTACCCAACCCAATTTTTATTTAGGCAGCCGTGCCTTAGAGTGACTCCAGCCTGGCTATAGAGGGCAGGACCTGCGGCCTTATACGCAGCAACCAACCCTCCAGCTACAGCGACTGGTTCAGGAGTGGGCACATGACCCAATTTAGTCAATGAATGGGGCACAGGTATCCTGGAAGTTTCCAAGTCCAGAGCAGCCCTCTCTTTCC
>NW_006774722.1:263421-267691 GCF_000442215.2 Lipotes vexillifer
GAGGGATGGAGAGAGTCCCAGAAACAGCTACCATCTGGCAACCACGAGTAGACCACATTTCCAAATGGGGCTGACCTGCTGGAAGGAAGAGCAGAGAGACAAACAGACACGTCATCTCTGGTGGTATCACCGAGCCACTGGACCACACCATTCCTGAAGCTGAATTCTTGCCCCAGCCACAGCCAAACGAATAAACCCCCCTTTGATTGTTCAGTCCGAGTTGCCATTTTAGGGTCATCCTTGCCCCCTTTTTAGAGGCTGGAGAACTAGGGAACAGGGTAGCAAGCCATCTTGGGCCCGGTAGAGAGCAGGCACTCACAGGGCAGGTATGGATCATTCCCCTTCTATCACCAAGTATGAGAAAAGATGAAAGCTTTCAAGGTAAAACTGACTGTCACCACAACAGACATTCACCTTCAACAAAAAACAGGGATATGGAAAACTACAGTGAAATAGCACTTCACTCCCACTAAAATGGCTAAAATAAAGGCAGACAAAAGACAAGTATTGTTGAGGATGTGGAGAGAGTGGAACCCTCTTACACTGCTGATGGGGTTATAAAAATGCCGCAGATATTCTGGAAGACGGTTTAGCAATTCCTCAGAGTTAAACAGAGAGCTCTCATTCGACCCAGCAATTCCATCCCTAAGTATATACCCAAGAGAACTAAAAACGTAGGTTCACAGGTGCTCACAGCAGCATTATTCATAATAGCCAGAACGTGGAAACAACCCAAGTGTCCATTAGCTAATGAGTGGATAAACAAAACATGGTGTATCCGTACAATGGAATATTAATTCTCCATAAAAAGGAATGAAGAGTACGGATCCATGTTACAACATGTATGAACTTTGAAAACATTATGCTACGTGAAAGAAGCCAGTCACAAAACAACCCATGTTGTATGATTTCCAGAATAGGTAAATCCATAGAAACAGAAAGTAGCTTAGTGGTTGCCAGGGCCCTGGAGAAGGAAGGGAATGGGGTGAGTGCTAGTGGATAGCAAGTCTCTTCTGGGGATGACGGAAATATTCTGGCATTGGATAGGGGGATGGCTGCACAACAAGGCGAATGTACCAAAAAGCGCTAGACGGTACACTTTGAGATGGTGAATTCCATGTACGTGAATTATATCTTAACTTTTGAAGTACATAAATTACAAAAAAAAAAAAAAAACAGGAGTAGGAATGACCCATCAACCGTACCCCGGGGGATAGTTTTTGTTAAGAAACTGTATAAGGATGTCCGTCATAGTGCCCGGCACTCGTGGGCTCCTGATGACCGTTTACTAAATGAACAAACGTCTCCTGTGCCAACAGTGGACCGAGAGCTCACAGCCCAGCCAACCCTCTCCACGGCCCCACGGGGCAGAATCGTGATGTCACTTGTCAAAGAGGAAAAAGCTCCCGCGATGAAGGCCTTGCAGCGGGTCAGTGGTGGAGCCAGTATTCGAACCCTGTTCTGCTGGAAGCCAAAGTCTGAGTTCTCAGCTTCACACCAGTGTGTCCTGGGCTGCCCCATGTGCTAAAAAGGGGCCAAGGTTCCCCAACACAGGGTGGGAGCTGCATGTGAGCTCGGAGGCTCCCCTGGCCCAGGACCACATCTCAAAGAGCCACCTGGAGGTGGAGAGGAGACAGCTTTCTCCCAGGCTGGTCTTCACCTCCCTGGTATTCCTTGAAATGTCAACTATGCGACCACGGTCATTTGGAAGAATGTGGAAAGAAGGACCCTGAACTGAGTTCATGCCCCCGGCTTCCTCTTGGGGTGGGAGGGCTATAAACACTCTGCCTGGTGTCTGCAACCGGAGCGAACTGCAGAGAAGAGAGTGGGCCCTGCTGTTCGCAGCCCACTTGGGGCTCTAGAAGATGGGCTGGCCTCCTGGCCAGCCCCGGGCACCAGGACTGGCTGCAGAACCTGCGGGTCCCAGTGCAAAGTGGAAATGCAGGGCCCCTTGACCTAATGTTATTAAAAATCGCAAGACGGAGACAGCAGAGCATCAAACCCAGCATGGGGTCCTAGTACAGGGTCCTGTGCGGGTCACACACCCGTGAAGCCATTCGCGTCATGCACGTATAGACACACGGAAACACGTGTGTGCAATTCCTCATAACTGGGATGTGTGTCCCTGCTGATTCACATAAACCTGGGCTGGGGGCAATGTACTGTGGGCATCTTCCCTCGTCAGTGAAACACACGTTGATCTCGTGTCTTGCGGCTGCAGAGGGGCCTCGCATCTGGAAATCCCTTTGCCTCATCCTCTTCCGGCCCAGGCTTGAACAAACAACTTGTTTATCCATTTAGCAGTTCAGTCAACAACGATCCATGAAGCCCCCTCTGTGTGCCAGGCACCGTGCCAGGTGCGGGGTGACAGCCCCCAGGAGCTGACCAGAGAGGGAGATGCGCTCAGGGGCAAGGGGGGACCGGTCAGGGGCCGGGTCATGCGGGGCCTCGGTTCATGTTCTAGGTCTGGCAGGAGGACGTGGCCAGAGTTCTGTGATGAGAGGCCCCCTGGGGCTGGTGTGTGGCGAACAGATAGGGTGGGGAGAGAGGAAGCCACGTGGAGGTCCAGAAACCAGCCCCATCCTACCACGCCCTCCTCTGGACCCGCGTAACGCTCAGGGCGGCCTCTCGGGGCCCTGCACACACGTTGTCTTCCTCCAAAGGCTCAGCAACTCAGGGCAGGGATGGTCCCCTTCACCCACCGTCCCTGCACAGGTGAGAGCTCTAAGATGGGGCCCAAAGCACGTTCACCAAGCAGGCGATGGCAAACACAGCCGGCCTCTCCACCTGGCACTGGGCGTTTGGGTTGATGATCCTCTGGGGTGCCGTCGTGGGCACTGTAGGATGTGCAGCAGCATCCCTGGCTGCTCCCAAAAATGCATCCCCAAGATGTTTCCCGACCTTGCCAAGTGTCCCTGGGAGGCAAAACGTCCCAGGTCGAGAGCCAGGTGTTACATAAACCCTTCCTAAAGTAAGCCAGGCAGCACAGACATGCAAAGATAAGTTACTGTGGTCAAGTTTTTCGCTGCGCAACCCACAGACAATGTGGTGCTTTATTAAGACAGGATAATTAAATGAGGGGGCACAGGCATAAAGTACCAACCAGCCACCTAAACAATTCACTCATCTATTTACAAATATTCCTGGCTCACACACCCCGAGCCCAGCAAATCTCTGCGCCCTGGGGGTTACCACGGGGACAAGACAGGTCCAGGCTCTCGTGGGCCCTACAGGAGGAAGGGCTGCCAAGTGAGGGGCAGAACATGATACAGTGTGATTCCACATGGGAGAAAAGAAATTTGAAGCATATACCAACATATGTGGATATGTATATACATAAAGTTTATTTCTGTTTTAATACTCCCACAAAGGGCAGAGAAAGGTTACACTGGGGAAGAAGACGTGTGGGTTAGCTGAGAGAGGAATTCCTTTTCATTTTATGCTGTTACAATATAAAGGCTTCACTTAGCACTTGCAAGTATTTGTTTTGATTATTTGTATTTAAACCTCCAGAGCAAGCCACACCAAATAGGGAGCCAGGCTGAACGTATTAGGCAGAGGGACTGAGGTGGGTGAATTCATTAATCTAGGCAGGAAGAAAAGATACACGTAGTATTTGAACATAGGTCTGTATCTTCGAAAAAGATTTATATTCTAGACAAGGATTAATAGGTTAAAGAAAGCCTGAAGATTTGCCCAAGGATGGGATTATCCGATTTTACAAATAAAAATACAGGATGCCCAGTTAAGTTTGAATTTCAGATGAATGAATAACGTTTGCAACACGTGGGACAAACTTATATTAAGCAATTATTTGTTGTTTATCTGAAATTCAAATTTAAGCGTGCATCTGTATTTTATCTGCCAAGAGGTGCTCCTTAAGTCAGGATAGAAAGCCTTTCCTGGCCTGTGATGGTAACTGACCCTGCTATACTGTAGCAAGCATGATGGAGTCTCCGGCCCACCCAACAAGCAGGTAACAACTCTGCTGATATCTTCATCCTCAGGATTCATGGCTTTGCCTCTAGCAGAGTGAGTGCGTTGCTTCTGTTCCTGGTTTTTGGCTTTTCTTAAATTTTAGTTTTCAAATTAACATCTAGTAAAATTGACTTTTATTTGGTATCCAGATCTGTCAGTTTTAATGCGTGTATAGGTCCATGTTAGCACCAGTTCTCTCAGGATACAGCTCCTGCATCCCAAAGAACTCGCTCGTGCTGCTTTACCTCAGCGCATCCAAGCAGGGGTGAGCCCGCCCCCCCCACCCCCCCAC
>NW_006774722.1:267899-291527 GCF_000442215.2 Lipotes vexillifer
ACCCCCACCCCCCGCCACAGGGGACACTGGCAACGTCTGGAGACATTTTTGGTTTTCGCAACTTGGGGCAGGGGTGCTACTGGCATCAAGCGGGTGGAGGCCAGAGATGCTGCTAAACATCCTACAGTGCACAGGACGCACCCCGTCCCAACACACACGCAGAGCACGCCAACAGTGCCGAGGGGGAGAAACCCTGCTTTCTCAGTCACCCCCTCCCCGACTCCCAGACTCTCAACGACTGACCTGTTCTAATCCCCACAGCTTTGCATTTTCTAGACATTTCATATACGTGGACGCACAGTCTTTTTCGTCGGCTTATTTCAACCCGCGTGTCTTTGAGATTCACTCGCGGTGCTGCATGTTTCACGGTCCACAGTGTGAATGCACGAAGTTTGGTGACCCAGTCACCTGCCGAAGGACACACGGGCTGCTTCCAGTGTGCGTAAGCATGAACATCATGACAGACGTTCCCGTACAGGTTCTGTGTGGACCTACCCTTTCATTTCTGTGACGTGAAGCGGAGGTGAAATCCTTGGTGTGGCCTATTCCCCACAGTCTTCGCACACTCGAGGTGTCCGTCGGTGCTGGAATCAACCCGCCTGCCATCTGGAGAGACCGGGGAGGCTGCAGAGCTGAGCTGGGAAGGTCCGATCCCAGGAGCGCGCCCACCACCGCGCCCAGCCCCCTCCTGCCTGGCCCTCCCCCACCGAAGCAGTCTGCAAAGGAGACCCTTCCCAGCCTCGTGTGCCACTCCTTCTAGGATGGGTGCTGCAGGCTCCTCCTAAAGAGGCAGAGAACAGCCTTCATCCGGCCCCTGCTCCCCTCCTCCAGGCTTGGGCATGTGGAGACAGCCGTCTGCCAGCGGCGCTAAGGTGAGTCTCCAGACACGCAGCCAACACACGCAAGACGGGGGACGGGGGAGAAGCCCTGCCTGCTGTTCATACTCTAACCAGGGGTTGATAACAACAGCCCATGGGCCAAATCCAGCCCACCGTCTGCTTTTGGAAATAAAGTTTTATGGGACATTTCTCTTTCTCTCCAGAGAAAGAGAAATATGCGGAATCAAAAAAGAAAAAGAAGATACAAATGAACTTATTTACAAAACAGAAACAGACTCACAGACTTAGAGAAGGAACTTACAGTTATGGGGTGGGGCGGGGGAGGGATGGTTAGGGAGTTTGGGATTGACATGCACACATGCTATATTTAAAACAGATAACCAACAAGGACCTACTGCGTAACACGGGGAGCTCTGCTCAATATTATGTAACACCCTAAATGGGAAAAGAATTTGAAGAATAGACACACATATGTGTAGAACTGAGTCACTCTGCTGGACACCTGAAACCAACACAACATTGCTAATCAACTCTGCTCCAATATAAAATAAAAAGTTAAAAAAGAAGCTTTACTGCAACAGAGCTTTGAACACCGGTGCACATATTTACTGTCCGCTTTAACGCACGTACGTACTGCCGCTATAACGGTCAAGTTGAGGAACCTGGCCAGAGAGTGTCCGACCCGCGAAGCTAAAACACTTACCATCTGGCACTTTAGAGAGTTTGCTGACCTCTGCTCTAACCAACCCCAGATCCACTGAATTCTAGACTTGTAAAGAAAACCATAAAATGTCCCAATGAGATAAGATGCCTTTACTGTCTATTATTTGCCAATGAAGGTATTCCTTGCAGAGAGGGTTCTGCCCATTGTTGGTTCACAGCGAAGATGATTGAGTGTGTGCTCTGTACCAGGCACTGTGCAGAGCCCACCCCCTGCACTGCTCTCGGGCAGGACTACTGGCCCCACAGTTACAGACGGGGAAAGCTGGCTCGAGGCTACGAACTTGACCCCCAAACCTTTGCCGAGGGAAGGTGGATGGAAATGCAGAAAGGAGAGATTGCCCAGGCATGGATGTGGGCAGCCTCCAGGGGCCTCCAGGGGTAGGAAGGATCCACCGAGGCTCTGAGGGGAGGCCCTTCCCAGAGGCGAAGCAGGTGGGAAGGGGTGTGGATACAGGACTCTGGGAAGTTGAGCTGAGGACAGGGTCGAGCCAGTGCATCGGGCCATCACTGGCAGGCCTGGGTGGCCCGGGCAGAAAGAGCATGCCCAGTCCAGAAGAGCCCCGGAGCAGCCACGGAGCACAGATGGGCCTCTTAGGGAAGGAGGGGATGTGACTCGCCCAACAGAGGGTGGCATCTTGGTTTTCTTGTGGTTTCTCTGTTTTCCAGGGCTAGAGCCATCGGGTGCCCCTAGGAGGCCCACAGCATAAGAATGTTCCTCCTTAATTGTGCAAAATGCATTAATTCCAGCCACTTCTCCTGATGGACCGAGGCCTGAGTGACAAGTGAGAACGCAGTTAATACTTGTGACATCCGCCTGGCCCAGTTACCCAAGGCCACCGCAGCCGCCACTGCCCACTGGCCCTGGAAGTTCCCATCCCAGCCTCTGGGTCACCAAGGCCTCTTCTTTGCTCTCTTGCTTCGGCTTCTGGATGAACAGGATGTGAAGCAATCGCAAGGGTGAAGGCACCTGGGAGCCAGCTGCGCCGTGGGCGGGATTGCTCACCAACCTCGGCTTTATGGGGCTTAGTATCCGCAGCATCCGTAGGCGAAGGCTCGCCCCCGGGTCCCGTCTTCAGCTGCTGCGGCCAGCATCACGCTTGCACGGCATACGCCCTCAATCCTTTAAATGCCTCACAATCCCATCTGATTCCATCTGGGATGATCAAGAACAGTGATACGTGCTCTCGCGGGCCCTGGAGAGAAGCCCGAGGCCCTCTTTGCATGCAGACGTCCAGGATGTGCCTGTGTCTGCCCTTCTGGAGGGAAAAGAAGGGGCCCTCCTGGTCTTGGAGCTCCGGGGGTGTCAAGCAGCGGCTGGAGGCCCCCAGCAAGGGAGTGTGAGGGGGGAAACGAGGCCCCCAGGTCGTCTTCTTGGGTCAGAGAGCCAGGGCTGATCGACACGGCGGGCCTCCTGAGCCGTCAAGTGATTTCTTCTGTGGACAAGGGAGAGGAGGGGGACCCTGTCAACGAGGACAAGATGTTGGAGTCCTCGCCTTGGGAACAAAGGACTAGGTGCTTCTGTATCTGCAAAGACGATGGAGTCTCCAGCCCAAAGCAGTCTTCACCTCCCCGCCGCTTTGGGACGGACAGCGGCACCAGGAACACCGTGTGCAGGAAGCCCTCCGGAGCCGTCCTCGGAACCTCAGAACCTGTCCTCACGGCCTCATCCCTGACCTTCAGCATATGGTCCCTTCACGGTCTGCCTCTTCCTATGAGAATGTGAGCAAAAGCCTTGTCCTATCCAAGCCGTAGCCCCGGTGCCTGCAACAGTCCCGGGTCCATCATAGCTCCACACAAATGTCTGTTGAGTGAATAAATGTGCTTTCAACATGGGCAAAAGGCTCTTGACGGTAGGAAGCCGGTTCTGACCACCAGGTGCTGGGGCTGGGAGGGTTCAGCATTGCTCTGCAGGCTGGGATCCGTCAGGCACCGCGGCCAGACCCACAGCACTTTTAGGGGCCTGGGAAAACGTTATAACGTCTCTTAAAATCAGAAGAAAAAACATGAACTTTTTAGTGTTGGAGAAAATGTTTTCATTTTTAATCCAGCCAGGATTATATTCACTGTTACACCAAGATGGTCATAAACCAAGTTTTAACATTTTTGAATGCAGGGAGGAGCCCCTGGCCACTTCTGTGACGCTGGCTCCTCCAGATGGCCCTGTGGGAAGCCCACTGTCTTCCGGGTGCTTTTTCAAACTCTCTTCACAGGAAAGGGGATGTGGAGAGAAGAGCCAGGCAGAAACCAGGATGCTATAGGGTCCCAGGCTCTCTGTCTCGGTGGCCCAGCTGTGCACCCAGCAGGGGCCTGTTAATTACACACTGCCCCTCAAGGTGTGGCCGCTGGTGACCACATTCCTCGAAGGCTTTCCAGCAACGAGCACATCTGGAGTCGGAATCTGTAGCCAAGCCCAGGTCTACCCTGGGAGCAGAGTAACTTTAGTCAAGTTGCTTGGCCTTCTCGGCCTCTGTCTCCTCATCTGTAAGATGCTGGCCATAACAAACGTGCTACCTGGGCAGGGTCATTGTGAGAATTAAACACATCGATAACAGCGATGATAATATCTAACACTCACGAGCTTGGACAGGGTGCCGGCCCAGGGCTCAGCATTTTTACATGAATTCACTCTTTTCTTCCTCCCAGCCATAATTATGCCCGAGGAACACATGAAGGGACAAGGAATCAGGAGGCTGGACCAGCCGTCCCAGATCACACGAGGCCGCCCCGCGGAGCATCAGGCTATGGGGCGCTGGGGTCGGTGCAGGAGCCGCCAGAATGTCCCCACTCGGGTCCCGGACCGGAACTGAGCACGGGGCCTGGCCGGCAGCGAGGGCGCAGCTCTCACCAGCGCCGCCTGCACAGCCCCCTTGCCAGCTGGCGAGCCCTCCACACTGGTGTCAGGTCCCCTCTGCTCAGGGTGCCTCTTCTCCCCTCTCCCACCGCCCTGGGGGTTCGGGGGGACGCAGCCTGTGTGGCTTGGGAGGTGGAGGGGCTGCCTCTCCTCTTGTCCTCTGTACAAGGAAAGACAGCAGACGCCAGCCCTCCTTCCCGCGGCGTCCTGTCCTCGGAGATGAGACGAGGCTCCCTACTGGGCTCCTGACGAGCCCCAGGTGCCCGGGGACTTTATGGGCTTCTCCCCACACAGGCTCGCCGGCTGGCGGAGGCCTCAGCTGCGCCGCTCCGCTCCACTCCGAGGGGCGACCAACAGGAGGGCCGCAGCTGGAGAAAGAGGGAACAGACACGCGCTTCCTGGGTGGTCTCAGGCAGCGTGTGGAGACCCGGTGAGCCGGGGCTCACCTCACGCCGCACCAAACATCAGGAAAGAGGGTCTGTGACGTCTGTGCCTCACTAGGCAAGCTGGTCCGAATTACTATCATCAACACGCCCACTGTATGGGTGGGGAAACTGAGGCCCCGGAGGTGACCTGGCTGCATATTCTGGCAGGTGCCCAGTGGCTGCAAGATGCTGTACCCCGACTCAGTGCCCCATCTCCTCCCCTCCCGGACGGGGCACTGGGAGCTGGGCACGGGTGCCACGCCCTGAAGCCCCGTCTTCTCCAGGTGCTGTCGGAGTTTATGTTAATGCTGGTAGGTGGTCCCAGGGCAGGGCCCAGACTGTCCCTACAGGCAGGCAGGGCTGGCACACAGTACGTGCGCATCAGCCGCCCATCAAAGGCACCCCAGGATCCAGGGACGCCCCAGCAGGTCCTGCTGCTCTTTCACCCGTGTAGGCATCCGACGTGAAAAGGTTCTGACCCAGGTCTAGACCTGAATGGAGTTGGCCAGCCCAGGCACCATCTTATAAACAGGGTACCCCAAAACATGGGGCGGAGTGTTATCACTGGGCCAGACCCCAAGTTAGAAGGAGCCTGTGAGAAAAGGCAGATTCTTGGGCCCATCCTTGGGGAATCGCCATCAGTGGGTCTCGGGGTGGAGCCCGGGAAGCTGTATGCTCAACGTGCCACCCAGGGGGGCTGTGACGGACAACACGTGGGAGAAACACCATGGAGGGAAACGAGTTCCCAGCCAGGAGCCTGTGGTCTCAGAAATGCTGGGCTCACTTGCTTCTTATCTCGTCCCCGCCGAAGATGCAAAAACTCATACACCCAGTTGGCCACTGAATACTTTCCTCCTCCCTGACGGTCTGGGTGGGTGGTCCTTCCCTGACCCAGGCAACCAGCCTAAACTTGCTGCGTCGGCGTGCACAGCACCTGCACAAGCCGGGTCTCGGGGCGGTAGCATCCATGCCCAGCCCCGCAGGGCCCCATTTAGGAGGGGAGGAGATGGGGCATCAAGTCCAGGGGCGTGGCGTCTAATCCTTACTTACCCTGGCTCTAGGCAGCATCCTGCGGCCACTAGGCTACGCTCCCCCTGGATGCAGAGGGGTCCCCAGGCCTCAGCACCTCTCAGCGGCCCCAGTTTTGTCACCTGTCCCTCAGGGATGTTAATGATAGCATCTACCCCGCTGGTAATGGTGAGGATCACATGAGACAATGGCAGAAAGCACTTACTTTGTGCTTAGCAGCTACCACATGTTAAGCAATTAAGCTCTTCACTTGCATGAGCTCATCTAATCCTTTGCAACCACCCTGGGAGGTGGAAACTATTATTAACCCCATTTTCCAGATGAGGGACATTAAGTGACTCACCCTGCATCATGTGGCTAGAAACAGCAGAGCTGGGACTTGAACCTGAGGAGCCTGGCCAGCTCCTGAGCCCAAGCCCATGTAACCATCAGGCTGTGCCACGTCAATAAACACTGAGCCTCAGCCACAGGTTGGGGGGGAGCAGACGCTAGAGGCAAAAGGGGGACAAAGGCCCTGACTGTGGGGGGAGAAGGGGGATGGCAGGCCTGGGTTGAGTGTCACTTAAGAGAAAAACCAAACCTGTGCCACGCTGAGCCAGAAGGGCAGGCAGGATAAAGGAGCACGTGACCCATTGGATCAAGCTGGCAGGTCAAGCCAATACCCACAAGTTCAGGGAAATGGTCACTCTGAAGAGGTCAATCAAGTCTCCCTTAGCCTCATTTGTGCCTCATCTCCACTATGTTCCACAGGGGCTTTCAAGGACAAACAAGAGTTGAATGATTCTATCGCCAAATAAGTTTGGAATTCTTCTATGCTGTATACCCTATCAGGAGATTCACAATGGACATCAGCAAAATAAAGGCTCTGATAAGTCCTGCAGTGAAACCCGCTTAGTTTATCCAACCTAGCATTTCTTGCACTTAACTGATCATGACTCTTCACGGAACACAGTCTGAGAAATTCTGGTATAGAGCAGGGGCTGCAAACTCCTTCTCTAAATAGTATTTCTGAAAATAATATTTTCAGCTTTGTGGGCCATAGCGTCTCTGTTACAACTACTCAACTCTGCTGCTGCAGCACAAAAGCAGGACCAGGTGATACATAAACCAGTAGGTGTGGCTGTGTACTAACACAACTTTATTTATGGCACCAAAATGTGAATTTCCCATAATTCTATGTGTCACAAAATATTCTTTGTAAAATTTTTCTTAGCCATTTAAAATTTTGAAAACCATCCTTAGCTCACAGGCACCCAAAAGCAGTCTGGAGGCTGAATTTGGTCCGCCGTGCATAGTTTGCCAACCCAGTATAGAGCAATGGGAAACTCCAGCATCTTCTAGGACCCCACTATAAAGTGTCAGGGGCATGAAAAGGGGAAGGTTTGGGTGGGTGGGGAGCCTGAGGGAGACCATCAGTAGAAAGAAGACCAGACTGGAAAGAAGACAAGTGTGGTCCTAAACTCTGTGGCCCCCTCCCACACAGCATGTGACCTTAGGCGGATAACTCTGGGGAAAAAATTATAAAATTTATTTACATTTTCCAAATCCACTTGGCCAAACCCAGCATTAACCACAGTAAAAGGAAGAACTAAAAGCTGGAACAATATTTGCAGCTCAAATCACAAAGGGCAAAATGTCCCTAAAATATAAAGCAGAAAAAGACCAACACCCTATGCGAGCAATGGGCAGAGGAGACAGAGGTTCCCAGGGAGGAAACTGCAAACGGCGTATTCGAGCAAGGGCTCAGCCTCGCACAGAGGAGAGAAAAGCAAAGCAAAACTACGAGATCCCACACAACATCTATCGGATTAGCAAAGACAGGTACATTTGAGAGGTTGTCCCGACAAAGAAGGGGACACGGGTACCCTCGTGGATTGCCGGTGGGCGCGCAAATGGAAAGACCTCTCCAGAGGGTAAACTGGCAATACCGATCAAAATTACAAACAGGGACTTCCCTGGGGGTCCAGTGGGTAAGACTCTGTGCTCCCAAAGCAGGGAGCCCGGGTTCGATCCCTGGTTGGGGAATTAGATCCCACACGCGTGCCATAACTAAGAGCCTGCATGCCGCAACTAAAAGATCCTGTGTGCCGCCTAAACAAATAAATAAAATATTAAAAAAACAAAAACAAAAACACTACAGACATGCCACTTTCAGGAACTGTTCCTAGACCTACACCTACTCAAGTGTCCAAGGACACGTGCACTGAGGTTCTCCACTGCAGCCCTGTTTATAGGAGCGGAGGATGGAAAAACCCTAGACGTCCATCCCGGGTGGACTGGATGAGTTCCTCTTGGTGGTAGTAAAACAACAAAAACAAAGACAACAACCCCTCCTCTCATTTAGGGCATGTGTATTATGAGCCGGGTCCTGTTCTCAGCCCTCACTACTCAAAGCACTGTCCAGGGACCAGCAGCCTCTGCGTCACTTGGGGGCTGTTTGGACCAGAGCCTCCCATCCGTCCCAGACCTGCTGAAGCAGAATCTGCATTTTCACAAGAGTCCCAGGGAATTCCTTTGTACCTTAGGGCATTATTTTTAAAACCCTTCCTGTATTAACTCACTCATTCTCAGAACAACCCAATAACCCAGGCTCTCTTATGACCCAAGGGTTGGGGCCGAGGAGTGCAGGCTCTGGGACGTTAGCGCAGTTGTCCAAAGTCACACAGCGGGTGAGCGGCAGAGCTGCATCCACTCCACATGTACACGAAAACACAACAGCCTCGAAAGACTAAGGAAGCTCTTAAACAGCGGAAAAGAGACCAACCTCCGAGATACGTTGTCTGGTGCAAAAAGCAAAGGGAAGAACACTGTATATACTATGATAGTGTTTGTGGGAGGGAAAAAAAAAAGGAAAGCAGAATCTATATGTAATTGCTTAGATACCCAGAAGGATCTCTGATCAGAAAGACACCCAATAACGTGGAGATAGCTGCCGCTGGGAGGTGGGACTCTGCAGCTGGAGGAAGGAGGTCAGAGGGAAACCGCTCACTGTTGCACACGGCTGTAACCTTTGAATTTGGAGCCAGGCACATGTATTACCTATTCTAAAGTAATTCTTTTGTAAACTGGTGTAAGGAAGAAATTACCCACACCCTAAAGGCATCCCCACTTAATAAGAAATATGCTTTGGGGAAGGAGAAATCGGCACAGCCGGGCCCAGCCTAGTCCCGCACGTGCTCTCCTGTCTGCCCTTCTCAGAAAAGATGGGCGTGGGGTGCGGGGGAGGGGCTGGGGGAGGGCGGGCGGACAGCGCATTCTCCAAGTATCTGGGACTCAGCACCACATTCAATCTCTTGGAAGACGGTAATGCCTCGTATCAGTGCGGTGGTCCTTAACTGGGGCAACTGTGCCCCGCATGGGACACTTGACAACGTCTGGAGACATTTTTTGGGTGTCACAAGTGGAAGAGACTATCTATCTATCTAGTGGGTAGAGGCCAGGGATACTGTTAAACACCCAACAATGCCCAGGACACCCCAGAATGTACTGTGTCCTGAGTTTGAGGAGCCTGCATCAGCACGTTCTATGTTCGGGCATCACCGGAGGCTCAGCTAAAGTGCAGGTTCTGATGCCACGGGCCTGGGACGGGCCAGAGAGTCTGCATTTCGAATGGGGGAGGCCACCCATGCTGCGGTGAGCAACGAGGCCTCACCCAACCCAGCTCTGGCCAACTGTGTAATCATCTTACGCAAAAGGGGTAGGGACTGCTTTCACTGTGGATCAAAAAGCTGGACAGTAAGTACTGATGGGGGAGGGGGCAGGGGAAGCTTGGTCCTGATGGAGACGAGCACGGGGACTGCTGAGATCCTCCTCGAGTCCACGGCTGCGGGCCGCACTGGCACGAGCTGGGGTGCTGGTGGGGACTTACCATCCAGAGTCTCCACCGAGAGCTGCAGGCCCAAGTTGTGCCGTGGGTTGACCACCCAGTGGTTGCTGGTGGCCGTGATGTCGAACACCAGCCAGCCCTCCTCCGAGGCCCAGAGGGTGCGGCTGTCGAGCAGAAACAGGTCCGACTCCCTGCAAGAGAGGAGAGAGACGCAGGCTCCGGGTCAGCAGGTCACGGTTCGGACCCCACCCCGTCAGCCAGCCAGCCACTGATGGACAGGAGGACCTTGTGAGGCAGGGGAGCTGGCAGGAGGTCTGCCAGTCCCCCCAAAGTGGGTTCATCAGACCAAGATCCAGCCATGGAGACCCCCAGGTAGCAGCCGTGGTAGGGAGACAGAGTGCAGAAGAGGGGTAAAGAGATACGTGCAGGAGACAGATGCGCCCTTCAGATTCATTAGGGGGGATGCCAATGAGACAGAGCACAGGAAGGCAGCAATTACACAGCCTCCATGACGCCGGAAGTTTCAGGAAACAGAAGTGCCCTTTCGTTGGCTTATTCACCACTTGCCAGGCGCTGTCCCCAGTGTGGTACGCGCACTCTCATTCAGCTCTCACAACCCTAACTTGCGGGAGTACTATCATCTGCCATGAATCCACGGTAAAACCATGACACGCCCAAGGTCATGTACCCGGGAAGTTGCTAGCCTGGGGGTGGAGCCCAGGCAGCTGAGCACCGGTGAGGACGCTCCTCATTTCCACGCTGTGCAACTTCTCCATGAGCCCACCACGTGTTAGGAGGCGGGACTCCACACGGACTGACGTCATTAATGGAGGGAGTCCGTTAATTCTCCCTTCCTCAGATTTGTAGTAGCAAAATGGGTAAAACCACAATTGACCTTGTAGTGGATGGAGGATGAATGGATGGAATATGGATGGATGGATGGATGGATGGATGGATGGATGGAATATGGATGGATGGATGGATGGATGGAATATGGATGGATGGATGGATGGAATATGGACGGATGGATGGATGGATAGAAGATTGATGGATGGACAGATGGAAGATGGATGGATGGATGGATAGACAGATGGAAGATGGATGGATAGATGGATGGATGGATGGATGGATGGATTTTTACATTCCTAGGTAGTAGAATTCTAGTATGTAAGATATCTTAATGTCTCTTTTGCACTTTTAATTATAAGGATTCAAAGCTTAAATATTTTGAGTCCTTCGATAGTCAGTTAGGATACCTGAGCTCCTACACTGTACCAGGCTGTGGGTACAATGATGAACAGCACCCAACCAGCTCCTGCCCCAGGGTACTGACAGTCTCTGTCATACCTGGAGGGATCTAATTTTCCTGGGAATTAAGGTGAATTTTCTCTGCTCACATCTTATCAGATGTACCAACTACTGATTGAGCACTTACCACCTGCCAAGCCCTGGGTTGCACTGCCTGCCCAGATCATGTCACTGAGTTCCTACAATAACTCTCTGAGGTGGGTAATATTAACTGTACCACTGTGCAGGTCTCAGAACTGAGGCTCAGAAAGGCAAAGCTGTTTGCGCAGGGTTACACTGCTAGCACACAGCTGAGGCAGGACTGGAAGCGGGCCGGGCCCCCTGTGAGGCTTGCAACCATACAAGAAGAGAAGGTCTTCTGGACACTGCCTTTGCTCAAGCGTAGCTGTCATCATTTCAGAGCCTTTGGCGAATTAAACCCATTGTATGTAACTCACTAAGCCCTCGGCCGAAACGAGCGGCAGGTACCCCCTCCTTGAGATGAGGCACGATCTCCCTATTGACCCCATCCCCCGCTCTCTCTCCTGAAAACTAGTGCTGACCACCCTCTTCATCTTTCCTGTGTGGTCTGCAGACCTCCAAGTTGGTGAGGTCTGTTGCATCATAACACATTAGACATTTACCAAGCATATTAAAATGTATAAGACTCAGAGAAGGCATGCATGCAGAAAACAAATTGGTAATGTTACCCAGTGTCTCAAATTTACTTTCACTCGGAATCCAGTGGAAATGCACCGGGAGATGAACAGGTCACTCAGAGAAGTCTGCACAGGTTGGAGAAGCAGACAGGAGCCAAGACAGGTGTGAGGGTGGCTGCAGGGCTGTCTCATCGAGGCACAGTTTTGGGGAGTGAGGGGATGAATTTGAGCCGTATTTCCCTCTTGACTCTCTCCATCCAAAAGTCTGAGGGCAGAGGATCTAGTTGGCCTCGTCAAGTCCCTGCCCCAGCCTCGGCCACGGGAGGGCTGGGCACTCACGGTGATGGACAACATCACTGGGACCACAAGATGGAAACAGGGGTTATCCCCACCTCATGCCCCCCCAAAATCCCACTTTTTAAGTGATACTCAGTAATCGCCGGAACCCAATTCAGAAAATGCCGAATTACATTATGCCACGCGTGTGAACGAGATACGACTTCTGATCGTACGGCCGGCAGAACAGAGCCCCACTACGAGACAGTGCATTGTCTCTTGACCAGCCAAACCTGCAGTCCCTTGTGACTGCAGGACACTTGCTGCCTCTGTAGTACAGAGACATCAGAGGGGGCAAGGACGTCTTTTTAGAGCCACCGGATATTTTGAGGACGCTCACTTTCATGGCCAAAAACTGAATTAAAATAACGAGACCATCTTTCATGACCCGTTTGCTTCTAGTTCTTCCCAGTGCCTTCTCAGAGGTAGTCTCAGAACTGACTTGGGGGGACGTCCACACAGATTTTAAACTTCCAAACAAGAATTTCCACTGTCTTCATCTGCAATCTGCCTTGATGGCTTTCCTGGCTATGGAGATTACCAAGACTGTGGACAAACCAGTTTGCTGCTCTAGATAATTAACAGGTGAGAGAAGAGGCACCGCTCCGAATGCGAACAACCCCCTCACTCGCTCAGGCCCCCAGGGCCCCGGTAGGAAGCCTCCACACCACAGAAGTCTCAGACCTGGGTGGCAACGTCGCTGGAAAATTATTTGCCAGAAGATGTGACCAGATATCTGGATAGGCCCTGATGGACAGTAGAACAATGAATAGCAACTTAGGGAATGGAATTGGGCCTTTGAACAGTGAACGCCTTGCCAAACGGTACTACAGGTTCTCTTATTACAGCCAGGACACCGAGGGCCAGATGTTACAGGCGAGCGTTGACTCATCGTGAATCAACATGCGTGCGTGTGCCAACTCCCTTTCCTGAGCCCTAGTTCGCAGTTCGTTCCAGGCTTGCTGGGAAGGGCCGAACCTTCGTGGAAGAGGCATCGGGACAGGAAAGCCCTGTCGGGGCGGGAGGAGTGAGATGCTAACACAGACTCTGCCTTGAGACAGAAAGCCCAGCCCCAGGTCGGCCGCGTGAACGGGACAAGGGAGCAATTACCCAGCAGCCGCGTCCGGACTGAAGGCTGGGAAAGTGGGAATGTCTCGCTGCCACCTCCAGCATCTTATTCGAACACAATGGTTCTTACAACTGGGAGGAACCAACAAGCCCTTTGTGATGTTTTTATTTACCATGAACATACTGGCCTCCCTGACGAGCCCAGGTGACAGCAGAGGCAGAACGGCTCAGGGTGGGAGCCCCGGGGAACCTAAATGCACTCATTCCCCTTTCCCACTGCTAAGAATCTAGGTACTTTCCATGCACCAGCTCCCTGATCTCCAACAGTCAGGTTACTGTTCCCATTTTATAGATGAGGGAAGTGAGGTTCAGAGAGGGGAAGCCCACTGCCCACATCAATAAACCTTCTAAGTGACAGAACCAGGATGCAGTGCTGGAAGCGTGACCTGAGGACTTGGTACTTAAGCCCCATCACCTCCTTAACTCACCCTCTGGCCAAGGGACAAGAGACCCAGGAGGTTGTTCAGTGCTGCACGATGCGTGTTATTGTCACAACATTGTGTGGAGTAGAGAAAATACTAGAGGGGGGATGACATCTAGGTAGCAGGGAACAGAGAAGGCAAGTAGGGCAAAGCTAGCTCATTCCAGAGCCTCACTTTCCTCCTCTGTAAAATGGAGAGAACGCCCAGCAGCTGGGGAAGCCGAATGAAGACCAGCCTAGTGACAAACTCCCAAGGCTCCTGGAGCATCGCCATAGTTACTACCAGTCATGTAAGTGCTGGTGTACACTCCCTGTTGGACGGTAGGAAATTCTGGGAGGGGAACTTTATCTATCTTTACATGACTGCCCAAGATCCACGGAACAACAGACCACATATCCATTCAAACAACGTTCGCCTTGGACGCCAACACTCATCAGACAAGTGTCTCCGGATGTTCACAGTCGGGAGATTTTCTGCAAATACGGCCGTCAACAATTCCTCCCCTCCCTCCCTACATGCAGCTCTCTCATAAATCGGGGAGGTCTGCTCCACCTCTGATGTCTGCGCTGACCACCTGACTTGTTGTGGACTCAGTGGCAGGGAGGCCCTGCCATGTCCAGGAGGAAGACGGAAGAGGCTTAGCAGATCTGCTTCTGCTGCCCACTGCACTGGCAACTCTGACTCTTCTGCGGGAGAGAGGACATGGAAGGGGAAGGGGCAGAGGCTGCGGAGGGTGGGGGGTGGTCTCTGAGGGGAGAGAGAGAAAAGCCAAGCCAGCCCTCAGCAGACATGCCGTCCAGGGTGTTCCAGCCCCAGCCAAGCTCTCAGCTTCATCAGGGACTACAGCAGACGCTACCAAGAGTAGAAAAACTGCCCAGCTGAGCCCTGCCCAAATTCCTGAGCAATTAAATGATTGTTGTTTTAGCCACTGCATTGTAGGTGGTTTGTTCACCACGGAGATAGAACCCAAACAACAGTCACACTGTTTAGAACAGAAAAACTGAAAACGAACCATCTACTGAGAGGGACGGGTAAAAACAGAGGGTGTATCCAAGCGCTACACAGCTGTGTCAAAGGACCATATAAATCCATACTTCTTGACAAGAAGGAAACACGGTATTAAGTAAAAAGGTGTCATAAAACAGGATGTGTAGTATGCAAATTTCTGGAAAAAGACAATATGCTAAGATTGGTTAAAAAAAAAAAGGAAATGGAAAATTTGAGTCACCCAATATGCACTAACAAATTGAAATAAAAGGCCTTTCCCCACACCCAGATGGTTTTATACTGTATTTTTACCATATTATCAAGAGATAATTCCTTCTGGACTTCCCTGGTGGCGCAGTGGTTAAGAATCCGCCTGCCAATGCAGGGGACACGGGTTCGAGCCCTGGTCCGGGAAGATCCCACATGCCGCGGAACAACTAAGCCCGTGAGCCACAACTACTGAGCTTGCGCTCTAGAGCCCTCGAGCCACAACTACTGAGCCCGTGTGCCACAACTGCTGAAGCCCGTGCACCTAGAGCCCGTGCTCCGCAACAAGAGAAGCCGCCGCAGTGAGAAGGCCGTGCACCACATCAAAGAGGAGCCCTCGCTCGCCGCAACTGGAGAAAGCCGGCGTGCAGCAATGAAGACCAAACACAGCCAAAAATAAAATATATACATAAATTTTTTTCTAAAAGAGATAATTCCTTCTTATACAAGTTGGTCGAGAAAATGGAAGAGGCAAAAGTAAGAACCTGTATTGTAAAGCCAGCATGTTACTGATTTCAAAGATGGATACGGCCAATTTCAACAGACATTTCTTTAAAGATATACAAATGGCCAGTGAACATAGGAACAGAGGGTCAACGTGATGAGCCATTAGGGAAATGCAAATCAGAACTACAGTGAGTTGCTGCTTCACAGCCAGCAGGAGAGCTAAAACCAGAAACACAGACAATAGCAAGTGTTGGCCAGGATGTGGAGGGACTGGAACCTTCAGACACTGCTGGTGGGAATGTGAAATGGTGCAGTGAATTTGGAAAATAGAACGGCAGTTTTTTTGTTTTTTGTTTTTTGAGGTACGCGGGCCTCTCACTGTTGTGGCCTCTCCCGTTGCGGAGCACAGGCTCCGGACGCGCAGGCTCAGCGGCCATGGCTCACGGGCCCAGCCGCTCCGCGGCCTGTGGGATCTTCCCGGACCGGGGCACGAACCCGCGTCCCCTGCATCGGCAGGCGGACTCGCAACCACTGCGCCACCAGGGAAGCCCAGAACGGCAGTTTTTTAAGAGGTAAAACATAGAGTTACCATATGACCCAATAATTTTACTACCCAAGAGAAATGAAAATCCTATACATGAATGTTCATAGCAGCATTACTCATAAGAGCCAAAAAGAAAAATGGAAACAACTCATATATCCATCACACGATGAACAGATAAACAAAACATGGTAAGCCCATACCATGGAATACTATTTGGCAGTGAAAAGGAATGAAGCGCTGACACATGCTACGACATGGGTGAGCTTTGAAATCATTATGCTAAGTAAAAGAAGTCAGACACAAAGGACCACATATTATATGATTCCATGTATATGAAATGTCCAGAGAGGCAAATCCACGGAGACTGAAGAGATTAGTAGCTGCCAATAGCCGAGGATGGGGAAAAATGAGGGGAGGCTGGCTGCTAATGCGTATGGAGTTTCCTTTGGGGTGGTGAATATCATCTAAGATTAAATAGGGTAACCTTAAATAGCACAGCTCTGAATATACTAAAAACTAATGAATAACACACTTTGCAAGATTGAAGTGGATGGTATGTGAAATATATCCCAATAAAGCTATATTTTAAAGAGTGAATAAGCCCAAAATGTAGAGCACAGTGTCATGATGCTAACAATTTTTTTTAAGGCTAACAAACCTACGCCTGGAAAGCCTAGATGCATATACTCTGGAGTTGCAGCAACAATCCCCCCTGAGGCTGTTTCTCGCCTCTACACACACACATCGATGTTGTCGCAAGTCAGCAAGCACGATCTATTTCTGAAAGAAGTGAGACAGTACGAGGTCCACATTGTTTCCATGTTTTCCTGGGGACAGTCCTGCGCATTCCTCCAGGCTCACACAGGCAGCCGGGCTGGGGAACAAACCTGGTCTCCCCCGACTCATGCTGCTTCCGATGAAAGAGACAGCAGGAGACCCAGAGTGCAGACTTCACCCCTCCTGAAACCCAGCCCCCTGCAAAGCCCTGCTCTCCGCGAGGCGTGAACCGCCAGTGACCCCAACTCCGTGGCAGAAGGGGTGTTAATATTTAACCACCGGCCTGGGGACACAGTGCTGCTGGGGCTTGCGGGCTCCTCCTCCCAGGGACACCATGAGAGCGGCCGAAAGCTAACCCATGGGGGAAGCAGGAGGAAGCCCACACCATCACCTGACCTAGTTTCCAGCATTTCAGCCCACCTTCCCCTGGAAAGTCCAACCACAATGGAAAAGTGGGTATTTTAAAAATCTCCAATGTGGGAAGGTGGAAAGTCCTTTTTTTTTTTTTTTGCCCTCTGGCTCCTTAGAGACTATTTAGAGACTGTGATCTCAAGGGCCTTCACCCACGAGCCTCTCCCGGAGTAGTAAGAGCCCCACGCAGGATGCAAGATGCAACCGGCTCCGAACAGGGCCTCAGAGACATTGTTAATGCTTTACATACACTCACCTCCCAGGGAAACAGCCCCCGGACTGAGATTGGAAGCCTGGGGATTCCTTTGACCCCTGGGGTTTTCCAGGCAGGAGCAGGACCCATGGGAAACAGATTCCAACGGGGGTCACCCAGTGCCCATTGCCTGGTCACCTGGGACTGTCTCTGTCCAGTCTCAGGACCCAGTTTCACTCTCCTTGCCCCCCGACCCTATAGCACTGTAGGAAGGACACCGCCTTCCACCTGCCAGTGGGGCCCAGCAGTGCAGGGTCCTCACAGCCAAAAAGGACCTTGGAAATCTACTCCAGATGCTTTCATTTTCAGCCCGGAAGACCAGAGTCTGGTGTACAGGCCGCTGGTGGCTGCATGGGAAGTAGAACCCAGTCCTGGGCCTCAGTCTAGGCCAGTGTGATGGAGGCCGAGACCCAGCTTGACTCCCTCCGGGATCCCTCGGACACAGCTCATCACCGACAGGGTGCAGACGCAGGCTGGGGTTCGGAAGGGCCACATTCGGAGTCACCCAAGGTCTCTCCAGGAGGCCTCGCTGGTGGCAGGGGGCATTAGCACCCCAGCTCCGTATCCTGGGCACCCACTGTGCGCCAAGCTCTTGAGTGACATTCTCTCACCTAATCATTCCTCTTCCAACCAGGTAGACATAATTACAGCCCCTACTTCATAGATGAGACAACTGAGCTGCAGGGGAGTTAAGACAGCATCCTCAGCTAGTGGCCGGCCGGCCCCCGGCCGGCCCCCGACCGGCCCCCGGCCGGAAGTGACACGAAGCACATGGGCCCATTCTTCACATCGGTGCCCCCAGCCAAGAATCCCTCCCTGAGGTTAGAGGAGGTGGAGAGGATCCAAGAGAGAATGAGGCTGGCCCAGTGCCAAGGTTCCCCCCAACGCCATCAGAAAAAAAGAGAAAAGAACCTGAGATTATGTGGTGTGCGGAGTGATACCCCCCCACAGAGACACCCACATCTAATCCCCAGCACCTGTGGATTACACGGCAAAGGGATTCAATCAAGGATTTTTGAGATGGGAGATGACCCTGGATTATCCAGGTGGGCCCCGTGTAATTACAAGGGTCCTTATAAGTGAAAGAAGGTGATGGGAGGGTCAGAGAAGGAGATGTCGGACAGAGCAGAGGGCCGAGTGATGTGACTGCTGGCGGGGGCCACCAGCCGAGGGCTTCAGGTGCCTCTAGGAGCTGGAAAGGTCAGGGAAACACATTCTCCGTAGAGCCTGCAGAAGGAAGGTAGCCCTGGGGACATCTCCCTCTTAGCCCAGCGAGACCCATTTCAGACTTCTGACCTCCAGAACTAAAAGATAACAAATTTGTGTTAAGCTACTAAGTTCGCGGTAATTTGTTACAGCAGCCAGAAGAACTTAAGAATTTCCCTCCTGAAACACACTCTGAACACCTCCTATGTCTCAGGAGTTCTGCTGGGAACCAGAGGTACAAAGGCAGCCACAGATGGAGCTCTGGGTCCATGGGCCATGAACGCATCCCATAGTGAGGGCAAGTAAACCCTGACTAAGTGGAATGGAGGAGGGGAAGTGCCCTCTGGGTGACCAAGACAAAGCAAAGCACTGGATTTGGGGGGGTGAGGCTGTCCGGGGGGGGGACATTCCTTGGGAAGTGTCTCCTGAGGGAGGCCAGAGGGGTGAGCAAAGCCGATGCAGCCAACAGGGCAGGAAGGGCATTGCAGCAGAGGGAACAGAATACACAAAGCCTCATGAGAGAGGCTACCGTGGAGGGGGTGCAGGTACTTGGTGAGCACAGAGGCGTGCGGCGGCACGGAGCTGCAGGGTGTCCTGGCCACGGGAAGGTTCAGATGCTGGGAGAACCGGGAGGCTGGCAAGAGTTTTAACCAGGAAGTGGAAGTAACTGGCTTTGGGCAAACTCTCCCCCACCCCTGCTCTGACCCTCACCCTGTGGCTCTTTGGGAAACTGCATGGCTGGACATTTTATTTTAAAATCCTGCATGTTGCAAACCGCTTCTGGGCCTCGAGAACATTCCTCAGAAGGCAGCGAGTGATGGAGAAGCCAGAGCTTTCCCAGGCTAACATGATGTCACGGAGCGGGGCAGTCATGGCGCTGCTAAGGCTGAGTCAGGCTGGGAAGCCAGCAGCCCGCTGTGCACCTGGAGACAGCCCAGCCTGCAAACACCAGCCCTGCAGGGAAGCTGGGAAGGAGATCAAAGGAGCCGGCAGAGGAAGTGGGGCGTGGCTGTCATGAGGCTCCCGGGTCAGGGAGGACCCAGCCCAGGTCCCCGCACCCCACCTGGGGCTTCAGGGAATGCCCCACCTTCTTCCAAGTCACCCAGACAGTCCCTGGTGTCCCCGGGGCGGGAAGGTGAAGTCAGAGAGGTCCAACGCTTTTTTTGAACTTTTTTTTTTTTTTTTTTAAGGCTGCGCCTATCCAGGAAGACTAAAATTAAGTCATTTGGGGAGAAAGGTGGAAAAATACACAAAGAAGCACAATATTCCCCTCCCGCATCCAGAGCACGAGTCACCAGCCCACAGCTTCCCTGCCCCAGGACCATCTGTCTGTCTGTCCGTCTGTCTGTCTGTCTCTCCCTCCTCTCTTCCCTTCCCCATCCTCCACCTGGGCATTCACAGAAGGGTCAAGAACACCCCTGTCCAGGGTCCGAGAGGCCTGTGTCACTGGAGTCAGGGAGCAAATCAGCAGCCGTTAAGGCCTGGGTCTCAGTCTGTCCGTCTGCAAGAGGGAGGATTTGGAGTTTATCAAGGTCTCAAAAACTGCTTCCCGGGCTTCCCTGGTGGCGCAGTGGTTAAGAATCTGCCTGTCAATGCAGGGGACACGGGTTCGAGCCCTGGTCCGGGGAGATGCCACATGCCGCGGAGCAACGAAGCCCGTGCGCCACAACTACTGAGCCTGCAGTTTAGAACCCACGAGGCACAACTACTGAGCCCGCACAGCACAACTACAGAAGCCCGCGCACCTAGAGCCCGTGCTCCACGACAAGAGAAGCCACCGCAGTGAGAAGCCCGTGCATCACAACGAAGAGTAGCCCCCGCTCACCACAACTAGAGAAAGCCTGCGCGCAGCAACAAAGACACAACACAGGCAAAAATTAATTAATTAGTTAATTAATTAATTTTAAAAAAAAACTGCCTCCCATGAATAAGATGTCCAAGGGGGGAAAATGACGGGGCTGAAAATCACAAAGGCTCTGTATTCAAGTAAGATCAGGAAGCACCACGTGATCACTGCTTCTTAAGAGATTTCATAATGCACATTGGCTCTTTAAAGGTTCTGAGAAATCCTGCTGCAAAGAAATGTCTCCTCCAGCCATGGAGTGTGCTTGCAGAGGCTCTCAAACTTGTGTGTGAAAGCAGATCACGGGGGCAGGAGGGGAAAGGGATCAAGTCTGCACCTAAAAATGGGATGCAGCTACCAGCAGGAGGAAACAGTCAGGAGGTCTAAGTGGAGCCCAGGATCCTTTTTGTGATGCAGTCGCCAGGGTGGCCCTTGGGTCACACTTTGGGAGGTCAGGGATGTATGCATGACGACACAAGGCTTTGGGTCCTAGGAAAGCCGAAATCAAATCCCTGTGGAGTGACCCAGGGCAAGCCAACCTCTGTCCTTCAGGTTCTTTTGTTTGTAATGTGGGGGTAACAATGCATCAACTGGGATGGGACAGTCGAGATGCCGGCACAGAGCTGAAGACTCAAGGCTGAAGGCTCCGTGGTGCAGCAGATTCACTCACAACCACACCGTTCTGACTCTCATTCGAGATGCAATGATCATAGAACAGGTCTGGCATGGAGACAGCCCACCGAACCCTACGATACCTGAGAGGCAGGCAGGTGCTGTTGTCCCCTTGCACAGGTGGGAGACTGAGGCTCAGGGAAGCTTACAAATGCTCCCAGGGTGGAGGGAGAGCGGCCACCTGGAGGAACCTCAGAGCCTTCCTTCCACCCTCCTCCTCCCCCACTCCCTCTGTCCCCAGCAGCTGGCTAGGCTGTCAGAACCCCGATTCTGAACAGCTAACTGCCCTGCCCTAAACCCTTTATTAGGTCTTAGGATAAAAAAGCCAAAATTCACTAATGTGTTCCATGATAAGGGAGATGATGTAACTGCTGGTCCAAACTGGGAAACTCTGGGGATAGGAAGGAGGCACTATTAATTCCAGGTGGGCACATGGGGGCATTTAGTCACCCTCCCTATAGGCTCTGGGTGGTCTGGCCCCCCTCCCTCCCCGACACCTCCTCTCACTCTACTGTCCTTCCACCTGCCCCCCCAGGGCCAGCCACTCCAGCCTCCTTTTAGGCTGCCATCTATACCAGACTCTGGCCCACTCCAGGCCTTGGTACATGCTCTTCCCACTGCCTGGAAGACTGTTCCCTGTCCTTTCGCCTCTGCCGTACCTGGGCATCCTGCAGCTCCTCAGGGAAGCGTCCACTGACACCCTGATGGGTACGTCCTCATTACACATCCTCGCAGCCTCTCCTCTCCAGCACTCAGGCTAGAGTTTAAATGTGTTCATGTGGTTCTTTGGGTTTTCCTCTTTCCCCAACACATTTTAAGCTCCTTATCGGCCAGAACCAGTCCTACTTTGCTCACCTCCGTCGGAGCCCCAGCACCTAGCAAACAACATAGCACATAGCAGGTCTCAAATAGAAGACCTATGAATGAATGTGCTGGTATCTTTGGAGTTTCTATCAGCCAAGGAGGTTTTCTGATGTCACTCTCTGTAGTTTGTGTTATTAAAAAGGAAGAGTGAATGTTTTTTCTAATGACTCAGGTGCTTCCAGAGATGGATTTGCCTCCAGTGCCCTGGGCCTCGGCCCACCATCCACCCTGTACCCACCGGGAGCCCCCTCCCAGGTCACGGGCACTAGGCTGCCTGGTCACACACACTGGTCCGTCCCCAGGCACCTCCACACTCCCCACCTTCCACAGGTCCTGGCTAGGTAATCACAGGGTGGCCAAACCTCCCCCAGCCAACCCCCAGCTGGAGGCTGCCTGGCTGCCTGGGCTTCACCTCCTCCATTTCTGTGCCCTCAGCACTCTGTCAAGGTCAGCTCCTTGGTCTGTACCTGTCAGGAGAAACCAACAGGACGCAGACAGGCAGGGGGCTGCGGCTGGGAAGAAAGTCAATCTCAAATTTACTTTGGGACCCAGCTGTTGCTCCTCCTTACTTAAGATCCCAAGGTTTGGGCCCCAGAATTTTCCAGAACCCTGGAGACCTGGCATTCTCTTCACCCTGCGTGGGATCCATACAGAAGCCAAACGATGAGAAGTGAGCCGCGCTGGGGATTTCAGTGCTCGGAGGTGAAACATAAAGGTCCCCGGGGTCGCCCCAGAACAACCAGGCCTTGTGGGGAGCACCACGGAGCTCTGAGATGGGAAATCCCACGTGGCTGGGCAGCTGCCTGCATCTGGCATCGTGGAGGTGGGCGGGCGAGACGCCGAGGATGGGAGACTCATTTTTCGAGACCTTCCCCCGTTGCCCCATTTCCTCCAGCCTCCAGCTCTGGACCGAAACAGCACAAGGTAAATGCAGCTTCTTTCACGCACACTCAAGGAATAAACACACCAACACAAACCCAGTTTTTGTGCTGTGTCATCTTTCCTACTTTTTTTTTAAAAAACAACCACAGGCTGTTTTAAGATTCCAAACCCAGGCGAAGAAAAGTTAAGTGAATCAGGCAGACAAGGGAGAAAGGAAATGAACTCAGCAGTGGAGTCTGCAGACAGAAGCAAGTGTCCTGAGCACCACAGTCAAGGTTTTCGAAAACAAAGGCCAGATCCGAAACTCGATGCAGAGGAGGGAGGGGGTGTCTGAGACCAGTGGCTCCTTAAACCAAAGGGTGGCGGCAGGAAGAGGCGAGGCTGAGGACACGCCTGCTGTGCCAGATGCCACAGGTGCCTTACGCTGCTGGACCCCCGACAGCCTACCAGGTGCACACTCTCTCGTCCTCTGTCATATTCTGGGGCCCCCCAGGAGCAGATCCTGAGTCAAGGACTTGAATGCAAGTGGTTCGTCTGAGAAGTGACCCCAGGAACCACCTGAAGCGGGGCGGGAAGTGAGGCAGGGATAGAAAGGGGCCAAAACACAGAGCTGTGGGCATCTGAGGCTCACATCCGCTGGGCCCCCGGGGGCGCTGTGTGAACACAGCTCAGCGTGCTCCTTCCTGGGTGCGAGGAGGCTGGGCTATACATCCACCTGCGATGGAAGGTGAGGGGCTTTGACTCTGCAGTGAGCTGTACACACTCCTGGGGCAGAGAAAGCCCTGGGCAGGAGAGGCCGGTGCTGAGCGCAAGTATCTCGCGTGCGGCGCCAGTCAGCCATCGCAGTGAGGAGGGACGGAGGCCCTGCCCCAGGCCACAGCTGGCGAGGCCGCCACGGCAGGAGTTGCCCACCCTTGGAGGCCAGACATGGGCTGCAGGAGAAACTGCAG
>NW_006774722.1:291562-298318 GCF_000442215.2 Lipotes vexillifer
CCCCCCCCCCCCAAAACGATGGCCGGTAGGGGTGGGACCCGGGAGAGAAGACCCAGCGCTGAAGGGGAAGCCGGTGGGCGGTCCCTCTGCCAGCCCAGGAATCAGGACTATGGGCCTCACAGATTCTTCTCCTAGGAATTCAGGGCCACTGGGAGGCACCCCGGTCCGCTGCACGTGTGATGCCTGACAAAGCAGGGCTCTGATGGAAAGCGCCGTCCAAGGAGAACCCCATGTCCTTCCCCTTGACAATGACCGACTCCCTCGCAGGCTGCTCGTTCTAACTCTCAGTCCCGCTCGAAAACCTGGCTCACAGACCAGCACTCCTACACTTCCCCAGCCTATAGGCCCAACCCTGGTGCCAAAGGTTGAGCCCAAATCCCTAACCTCACATCAAGGGGAAATAAGAAGTCTGCTTTTGGACCCAAGTGTCATCTTTAAAGAGTCCCTAACTAGGTTCTGAGGAAAAACCAAAAAAATTTAAAATCCTAACCCCTAAAAGGCTCTCATAATCTAGTTTCCGTGCAAGAAGGGAAACCACAGGCTTTGTGCCAGGCACCAGAAGGGGGTGGTGTGCAATGGTCGAAAGCCCCAGAGGCCACAGGGTGCTCCAGGCTGAGGACCTAGCGATCCTGACCACCTGCGTCCAGGTTCAGAGGATGTGGGATTCGAGTTGGAGTTTGAAAGAGGTAAGGTTGAGACAGATGAAGCAACAGTGGGAGAGGATTATGTACAAACGCTCCGTCAAAAGCTGGCTGAGGGGCTTCCCTGGTGGTGCAGTGGTTAAGAATCCGCCTGCCAATGCAGGGCACACGGGTTCGAGCCCTGGTCCGGGAAGATCCCACATGCTGCGGAGGAACTAAGCCCGTGCGCCATAACTACTGAAGCCCGAGAGCCACAACTACTGAAGCCCACGTGCCTAGAGCCCGTGCTCTGCAAGAGAAGCCACCGCAATGAGAAGCCCGTGCACCGCAACGAAGAGTAGCCCCCGCTCGCCGATGTGCCCAAGGAGACGTGATGACTAAATGTCATGTGATGTCCTGGATGGGGTCCTGGAGCAGAAGAAAGACACTGGGTAAAAACCAAGAAAATCTGGGTCAATTATTGACTTCAGTTCATAATAATAATGCATCAACATGGGTTCCTTAACTATAGCAAATGTACCAAACTAATGTAAGAGGTTAACAGGGGAGCCCGGGTACAGCGTGTATGGGAGCTCTGTGTGCCATCTAGTCAATGTTTCTGTGAATCTAAACCCATTCTGAAAAGTAAGATCTAGTAATAAAAAGTAAATTATATTTTTCTAAACTCTGGTTTCCAGGGGGGTGGAGGGATTAAACTACAGTGAGAGGACTGGAGAGACAGGGAAGGGAGACCAGCTGGGGGAAAGCAGAGGCCAGAAAACAAGGTATCTCTGGAGAAAAGGCGGGTGTGCGAGAGCCAAGCTGGCTGGACCACAGGTCGTGTGTGTGTGTGTGTGTGTGTGTGTGTGTGTGTGTATGTGTGTGTGTGTGTATCTGTGTTGTGTGCCTGTGTGTCTCTGTGTGTGTATACATCTGCATGTATATCTGTGTGTGTTGCGTGCCTGTGTGTCTCTGTGTGTATATGTCTGTATGTGTATCTGTGTTGTGTGCCTGTGTGTCTCTGTGTGTGCATACGTCTGTACGTGTATCTGTGTGTGTTGCGTGCCTCTGTGTGTGTGTATATGTGTGTCTCTGTGTGTGTGTATATGTCTGTATGTGTATCTGTGTGTGTTGCATGCCTGTGTATCTCTGTGTGTGTTGCGTGCCTGTGTGTCTGTGTGTGTGTATACGTCTGTATGTGTATCTGTGTGTGTTGCGTGCCTGTATCTCTGTGTGTGTATATGTCTGTATGTGTATCTGTGTGTCTCTGTGTGTGTGTGTATACAGGCGGCAGCTGGAGGTGAGGCTGGAGCTGGACTGTGGAAGGTGTGCGTCCCTGCACTAAAGCACTGGACTTTCAAGGTACAGATGAGAAGCATTCATATGTGTATAGACAGCAACAGATATCTATACCCAGGTCGCTTGCAGGGCCAGCCTCATGGGCATGTGACCTGGGCAATCACCCAGGGGCCCACAGATACGAGGGCTCCGTGCTTGGTTTAATGCTCTGCAGTCACTGCCTTGAAATCCTTAATGCATTTTTTTTTTTTTTGCCCGTGCTGCATGGCATGTGGGATCTTACCGTGACCAGGGATCGAACCCGGTGCCCTCTGCAGTGGGAGGGCAGAGTCTTAACCACTGGACCACCAGGGAAGTCCCCTTTAATGCATTTTTAACAAGTAGTCCCATGTTTCCGTTTTGCACTGGGTCTCACAAAGTATGTGACCAGTCCTGGGAGCTTCTTTTTAACAATTAATAATAATAATTACATACTGTATGATTCTAACTGTATGACATTCTGCAAAAAGCAAATTTATGGAGACGGTAAGAAGATCAGTGGTTGCCAGGAGCTGAGGGGAGGGGAAGGATGAACAGGCAGAGCACAGAGGATTTTTAGGGCAGTGAAAATACTCTGCATAAAGATACTGTGATGATGGATACATGTCATACACATTTGTCCAAAGCCATAAAATGTACACCAAGAGTCAATCCTGATGTAAACTAGGGACCCTGGGTGATAATGATGTGTCGATGGAGGTTCCTCAGTTGTAACGAATGTACCATCTCGTGTGGGATGTGGATGATGGGGAGGCTGTGCACGTGTGGGGATGGGGGCTATAGGGGAAGTCTCTGTACCTTCCCTTCAATTTTGCTGTGAACCTGAAACTGCTCTAAAAAAAATCTTTTTTAAAAAAAAGAATACTAACAAAGACCCTGGTCCCTACACCAGATTGGCTGCGGTTAAACACACGAATCTGTATTTTTCTCTCTAAACGTGGTCCCAGGGGGTCCTGACAACAGCTCAGCTTGGGCCCTCCCATCCCAGACCATGGGGCCGATGGATGGACCCGTGTGAGCAGGTACGTGGCTGGAGCTTAGTGGGGCCTTAGGGGGAGGATAGCAGTGAGCACGATGAATGGGAGGCAGGAAGGAGACAGGGTGGGGAGGGACTCCCCACTCAAGCCTGGGTCAGGGCCAGCAGCACCTCCTCCGGCTTATCCACAAGCGCAGCATCTCAGATGCTTCTGCCTGGGCTCCCCGGCTCCTGGGGGCTTTTTCCCTCCCAGGCGCCAGCACCCCTTCACCTGTGAACATCCAGGGTGGAAGTGCCCCTCCCACTCCCCAGGGGTCCCGCAGGGGACACGTGACAACGTCTGGAGACATTTTGGGTTGCCGCACCCTGGCAGTGCCATCTCACAAGCGGAGGCCAGGGAGGACGCTAAACACGCTATAGTGCACAGGGCAGCCCCAAATGTCCGTGATGCCAGGTTGAGAGACCTGCCTCGAACAGCACTGGCGGATGAGGAGGTAGAAGCCCTTCAGCTCCCTGACCCGTGAGTGGGGGGAGGGGTACGACTCACCTCCAGAAGTCCCTACGGGACGAGGGGGCCAAAGTCACCTTCCGTGGGGCTCTGCCTGGCACCACCCCCTTGCCTGGCTGCCTGCATTTCCAGGCCCACTTCCCCACGCGCCTGCTTTTTCTGGAAACGTTTTCTAATCGTGCACTTTCACACAGTCTTCATCTCAGGGTCTGACTTCAGGGAAGCCTGACCTGAGACCGGTGGCCAGCAGGCTTCACTCGATGGCAGCTTCACTCAACTAGCAGCAGCTGCCTCAGCTAGCGGAGCTGTACTGAGGATCCAGGCCAAGGTCCGGGTAGGCAGGAAGGAGCTCTGTGATCTATTAGCGATGCCTGCCCTGGGTCCCTGAGGGGGATGTGGTGGCATGCTCCCTGGACTGCAGGCCAGGTGTCAGCTTTCCTTCCTCCATTTTTGGAGTGACAAAAGGCAAAGCCTTGGACATTGTGGAGAAAAGAAGAAAATGGTGCTGCTGGGGGCTGGCAATAGGAAGGCAAAGGAAGGACCAGTGTCTGGAAGAACCTTGAGCATTTACCCAGATGCTGACCTCCAGCCTGAACTTGAAATAACCAAGAGCTTCCTTAACCATGGTTGACTCCTTTTAATACGTCCCTTTCCCGGTGAGCCTGCATTTCCCATCCTTACTGAGTTCACATCTGAGCAGGCACTTTTCTTCCCAGCTACAGATGACCCACTGCTCATGACCAAACTGAAAAATATTAATTCTCTCTGTCTCCTGCCAAAAAGGCTAAAGCAATTACAGGCCCTGATATGAAACACAGATGTTAATACATTTGGAAAAATAGACTCCTATGGACAAGCAGAGGTCCAAGTATGAAGTGCTTTTGGAATTAAAGCGCCGGGATCAAGTTATACAGCCAGACCCCAATACTGAAGCCCATTCTTCCAAAATTCATTCCAGTGTAGGGAATCCGGGGCCATGGCACACATGCTGACATGTCCCCTACTTGCAGACGAGAACCAATCCACCCTTGGGTACCCACTGGCACACAAGCTCAAAATAATATAATTATAATCATCACAGGGAAACTTCCCTGGGATTGAAAAGTATTATAATTATGGGCAATTTTCACTTTTTGGAAATTGGGCTCAGATGCTGAGGAAAGGTTGCGAACGAGGCATTCTCGGGTTTCAGCTCTGGAGGGCCATGGCACATGCTGACATGTCCCCTACTTGCAGACGAGAACCAATCCACCCTTGGGTACCCACTGGCACACAAGCTCAAAATAATATAATTATAATCATCACAGGGAAACTTCCCTGGGATTGAAAAGTATTATAATTATGGGCAATTTTCACTTTTTGGAAATTGGGCTCAGATGCTGAGGAAAGGTTGCGAACGAGGCATTCTCGGGTTTCAGCTCTGGAGGAGAGAACACATTGGAAGGCTTGCTGGGACTGACGGGCCCAAGGTGGGAGGTGTGGGAAGTGCGAGAGGAGGGCCGGCGCTCCCCCGGCCAGCAGGGACCTGTTTCACACGGCCTCGTACCAGCCCCCGGGCTTGGTGCTGAAACTCCTCTGTGCAAGACGCAGCCACAGTCTGTCAAGTCAGGAAGCCCACGGCTAGAAGGGCAGATCCTTCATGTACACGTGTTTTGCTGAGCACCTACTATATGCCAGGTTCCAGGTACTAAGGATACAACAGTGAGCAAAACACACCGGATGCCTGCCCTCATGGAGAGTTCGTCTCTGGCCCCTGCTGCTGGGCCACCATCACGGTCACCACGGCTCCCACTCAGACCTTTGCGGAAAAGCCCGATGAGGCTCACGGGGGGCCACGACCCACCCAAGTTCACGCAGCTTCCAAGTGGTGCAGTGGGAGGCAAATCCAATTGCCTCCAAAGCCCCTGGTCTTTACCAGCTGTCCACACAGCATCACTGGGGCAAGCGGGGCAGGTCTTCCATCTTCTCGGCCTCAGTTTCCTGTGCAGAAAATACGTTTCCCTCCTATTACCTGATTCCGAGGACTGCCATGAGGGAAAAAGGAAATGTGTATCCACCAGCCAAGGAGGAAAACCAGATGTGACTGGGGACAGATGCAAACTTCCTTTCCTTAACCCTAACCTGCTACTGTGCCTCAGTTTCCCTGTCTGTAAAATGGGGTGGGTGATGGTACCTCCCTCAGGGGGTTGTGGGGGGAAGGACAGAGTGCTCTGAACAATCAGCTTTGTCATAATCACCGTCAGCAAAGGCAGCCAACTCTTCTCTCAGTTCAGAGAACTGTTATCCACATGGGAGCCTGTATATTACATCGTGAATTCGAAGGCATCTGCCAAATGGACAGGAGGTAAAGGAGCGGCCCTTTCTACAAGGCGGGTCTGCAAGGGGACTGACTCACGGGACATTTGGTCTCCTTGACCTTCACGGTCATTAAGCATTAAATCCATATGGAATGATGGGAACAGGGCAGGCACAGAAGAAGCCCCTCATAAAGGCTCCCCAGCGTCATCGTCTGTAACCTCCTCTCCCAAAGAGGCATCTAGGCTGCCATCCGCTCACCTTGGGGAATCCCACACTGGCACTCACCAGCATCAACCACATCTCACACACTCCCAGGAGGGGACGCAGGGCAGGAGTCTCCACCCACGCTGAACGGATGATGTGACTCCTGCAAGGTCCCGCAGATCCTCAAAGGAACAGGAAAGGACAGGGATCAAGTCCACTCTGGGGACTTTAAAAAAAAACCCAGCGTCAAGGCGATACCAGGACCCGTTACATCAGAATTCTGGGGTGGGGCCCCAGCACCCAAAATTTTACTTAGTGCCTGGTTTTGAATTGCAGGGAGGGTGGGACCTTGGGAGGGTCATTCGACCTCTCTGTGCCCCAATGACCACATCCACAGAACGGGAGAATATAGACGTCTCAAGGTCGTCGTGAGGACTTAGCGAGCGTGCCACTTGCAAGCACTTCACGCACAGAGTTTGTCGCCACCGACTCCCTGACCACCGCTCGCTCGTATCTTCCCTGCGAAGCCAGTTTGGGGATGAATTACAGAAGGAAACAAAAGGCACCAAGATTTTAAAAAGCAACAAGGCCCACGATGGCCTTAGCCCACAGGACAGGAAACCGACGGACATGTGGACATTTGGTCCCGGGCTGCCGAGCAGGGCAGCCCAACTGCAATTTGACTGGCATGACGCGGGCTGGGCACAGCAGATTGCCATCTGCTCAGCGGGGGGGCCCGGCAGATGCAGGCTTTTTCCAGAGTGAGCCTGTTGGACACCTGAGTGGATCCCAAGGGGCCCTGGGGCCCGCTG
>NW_006774722.1:298360-323116 GCF_000442215.2 Lipotes vexillifer
CTGCTGAAGCCGCTCTGTGCTGGGATTTGGAGGGGGCCTGGGGGAAGGCAGCCAGAAGTGCCTGGGTGCCCTGGACCAAGCTGCTCTCCCTGGACCTTCCAGGACGTTCCGGCCGTGCCTGGGCAGTCAGTGCTCCCTCCTTGCCCTCTGCGGAGCTGAACCAGAAACTCCCGAGAAAGCAGCTCAAAACCAGAGCTCACGCCCTGCGGCGGAGGTGTAGTGATGCAAGGTGAAAGCCAGGAGAGTGGAACCGGGTACGTAGGCCTGCAGCAGGAAGGCTCCAGGAGATTCCGGAAGCCTTCAGAACCACAGCCCGCGGGACCTCCACCCTCAGCCTGCCCCTTCCCTGTGCCACTGAGACTGTTAATCAGGGCCTGGACCACACTTGGGGCTCAGACCAATGGGAGAGAAACAGTGTTCTTGGAGAGAGCAAGGCAGGAGGAACTTGGGGGCCTGGGCTAGAAGAAATCTCTCCCCTTCTCTCTCCTGGGCGCATAGAACAGCCCACAGGGGAGGGAGAAGAGAGAGCTCAGCCACCTGTTCTCAGACCTGGCTACATGGAGAATCACCTGGGAGCTCAGAAAATACTGAGGCCCAGCCACACCCCAGACCCTGATGTAGCCAGAGTCGGAAAAGCCCCCCCGCCAGGTGATTCTAATGCACAGCCAAGGGTGAGGACCGCAGCTGGGGGCTCACGGTCTCCCTGTTTGAGCCTGTTTTCTCCAGGGAAGGAAATCCGTACAAGCAAGAAGCCCCAGGGTGCTGCCGTGTTCCTCAGGAACACGAGCCCTGGAGTCTAAGAGACCTGAGGCTAAGTCCCGCCTCTGCCCCATTTGAGCTGTGGGATCTCAGGTAAGTTACTTCCCCTCTGAGCCGGCCTCTACACCTGTAAAATGAGGATTTCAAGCCTTTGCAGGATGATTTCCGAGGTCCTCAAGGAAGGTGAAGTGCCCTGCGGTGCGACCACGTCCCTTTGTCCAGACATGCTCATGGTGACTGAAGTCAGATAAAAAGCAGTCTCGTGGGCTTCCCTGGTGGCGCGGTGGTTAGGAATCCGTCTGCCAACGCAGGGGACATGCGTTCGAGCCCTGGTCCGGGAAGATCCTACATGCCGCAGAGCAACTAAGCCCGTGCGCCACAACTACTGAGCCTGCGCTCTGGAGCCCACGAGCCACAACTACTGAAGCCCGCGTGCCTAGAACCCGTGCTCTGCAACTAGAGAAGCCGCTGCAATGAGAAGCCCGCGCACCGCAACAAGGAGTGGCCCCCACTCGCCACAGCTAGAGAAAGTCCGCGCGTAGCAACGAAGACCCGACGCAGCCAAAAATAAATAAATAAAATAAATAATTTTAAAAAATTAAAAAAGCAGCCTCGTTACCAAGTTCTTCACCTTTATCTGATGTGACAAAGACTTGGGAAGGGTCCAATGACCCGCCGCCCTGAGGCCACCCTGGGGCATGGGGTCCACAGTGTCCCCACAGTGGGAGGCCCTGTCCACCCGGCGCCTTCTCTCCCGCTTCTGTGCATCGCATCCCCTGGGAGCTTGTCAGAAACACAGAAGCTCAGGCTGCACCCCAGCCACCTGACTTGGAACCTGCGTTTTCATCTGATGCCGGAGGAGCCATGTCACTGAGCTGAGCTTTTAAAGGGCGAGGATGGCCCTGGGCTTGGGTCAGGGAAGCCCTGGATGAAGCTTCCTTCTCGAGGGAAGGCAGGAGCTGCAGCAGGCGTGCGAATTCCTGGAGGGTGGGGACACCGGCTGAGGAGACCCGTGGCACCTCCTCTGTGCAGGGAGCTGGGAGCCCTGGGGTGGGGCTGCTGGCGGGGCTGCAGGTTACAAGGTCCCCACGTGGGCAGCACGGGCACAGCGCTGGCCTCCACCCTCTTCAATGCCCGCGGCTGCCTTGGGGTGAAGGGAACTGGCGAGCAGCCCCTCGGCCCCCCCTCCCCCTCCGGCCCGTCACGGGGACAGTTCCCTCTTCCTCAGAGTGATTCAGGCTACGGCTGATCCAATCTTGGCCCCAGAGACCACTCTGAGGTCACCCTCCTGGCAGCCAAGGTCCCTGAGACAGACCGAGGGACAGTTTTTATCCAGCTGTCAACTTCATCTCGACCTTGGCAGTGACTGACTCCCTCTGCAAGCGGGTTCTGCTGGCCCGCGGGCCCCAGGGTGTCTCACTGACCAGCTGGACCCCCTACCGGTGGGGCAGCACTGCAGGGAGAAAGCATGGACCTGCGAGGAGAGGGCCGGGGCGGGGTGAGGCTGGAAAACGCCCAGCCTGAGTTCCACGAATGAAGCCCGTTAGCTTGCAGGACGCCCACCTCAAACAGCCTCATCTTGAGCTGGAACCAGAGTTAAAGCCAAGGGGGACAGAAGTGGGACCAGCTCCTGGAAGCCGAGCCCCGACTGGCCAGCCCCTGACCCAGGGTTCCGAAAAGGAGGGCAAGACTCCAATCCCTTCGCCACCCCCCACCCTCCCCAGCAAGGCCACTGGAGCCAAGGCCACCATCCCCAGACCTGCCTCTCAGCCCCCGCTCACCCCACAGCCGGCCAAGGGCGGCCTCTCCAGCTGCAAGTGGAGCCCAAAGGCCATGGAAGGCCTCCAGCTTGGCTCATTATTGGAATTTAATCTGGATTCCAAGAGATCAAGAGGAGTCTGTGGAAAGTGGCTGCTACAGGGGGAGTGATGCTGAGGCCGACCCAAAGCCAGCTAAGCCCCGGCACGCCCAGGGCTTTCCTGGAGCTCAGGCAGAGGCTCGCCAGATGTCCCAGCTCCGAGCTCTGCGCAGCTGGGCGGTCGGTGTCAGGGAGGCCACGGCTCCCTTGGCAGAGGGAGCAGGGGGCCACACAGCAGGGCGACGGGGGCGGGATCAGAACTCCTCTCGGGCTCAGATGAGCCAAAGGCCTTCTGCTTGAAGAGGATGCGTGGCCCAGGCCGTGGAAATGCAAACAAGCGCTCCACCTCCAAGCAAGCTTAGGCCCGCATCCCCATCAGAAACGGCGAAATTAAGGGATTTAGCATAGAGGGCAAAGGCAGTACCACCACCCAGACCTGGAGCCCTTCATTTTCCTAAGCAGGTCTGTGCATTCCCCGTGATGGTGGTGGTGATGGTGAGGGTGGTTGTGACGGTGGCAGCGATGGTGATGATTCTAATAGCGGGTAAGCCTTTATTGAGAGCTTACTGTGTTCTAAGTAAGTATGTTAATTCCCTTTATCCTCACCACAGCCCTGGGAGGTAGATTCAGTTATTATCCCCATTGTATAGAGGAGGAAACTGAGGCTCTGAGGGGTTACGACTTCCCAAGGTCACACTGGTACATAATGTCGGGATGCAAATCTACACTCTTAAAAGCTGGGTTATGCCACCTGGGGAATAACATAATAGGATCATTTTGCTTCTGGATTCAAAAACAGAACCTACCCAGAAAAAAAATCAGTAATTTTTTTGGAAAAAATGTTAACCTTTTAACTCTTGGAGAATGAGGGCCTTGCTTCCTTCTTTCAAGTATAGATAGGGGGCTTCCCTGGTGGCGCAGTAGTTAAGAATCTGCCTGCCAAGGCAGGGGACAGAGGTTCGGGCCCTGGTCCGGGAAGATCCCACGTGCTGCGGAGCAACGAAGCCCATGCACCACAACTACCAAGCCTGTGTTCTAGAGCCCACGAGACACAACTACCGAAGCCCGTGCGCCTAGAGCCTGTGCTCCGCAAGAGAAGCCGCCGCAAGGAGAAGCCCGCGCACCGCAACAAAGAGTAGCCCCCGCTCGCCACAACTAGAGAGCCCGCGCGCAGCAACGAAGACCCAGCGCGGCCAAAAATAAATAAATAAAAAATAAATAAATTCCCCCCCAAAAAAGTTATAGATAGGAAGTTTAGAAATCTAAAGCAAGCAGCCCCTTCCTGCCCTCCTGCTGCCTCTCGGTCCACTCTCTGCTCCGCTTTATACTTTGCACCTGCCATGTCCTCCTGCATCTCCTCCTCTGTTTGAATGTGACCTCCTCGAGGGCTCGGACTGGGGTCTAGTCACGCCCACCACCGCCCAGCACAGCAGGTACTCAAACATTTGCTGAGGGGGGACTCGGTCTCGCAGCAAAGCCCAAAGCCCCCTGCGGCAGGAATTCCCAACGCCGGCCTGAGCGTCCCCAGAGATGGCCTGTGGCCAAGCTGCTCTTCGGGGCAACCTGCCACGCCGGCCACAGAGCCGCTGACAGCTGTCCTGTCCCCCCCGTCCGTCTTCCAAGCCCGGTGACTCAGGCCTTCTCCCCTCCCAGGGCCTCTGGATCCACGCCATGGAGCTAAGGCAGGGCCGAGGAGGCAGCCACTTCAAACTGTTATGGGACCAGCGCCCATGAAGTCAGCAGGTTGACACAGACAGGAGGATGAGGGGCTGCCAGCAGGCGCTAGGGAAGCCAAAGGCTTGTGTTTCTTCTAAGTGAGGACCCAGGGGCTCACACCCACCCCAGCATCATCACCTCCCTTCTGTCCTTCTAACAAACGTGCTTGTCTGCACCTTAGGGCGGTGGCCCTTGCGGTTCCCCTAAGATACTCTCCCCGCACCCCATTTCAGTTCCTTCTAGTCCTTCAAATATCCCCAGCTCAACAGGCCGTCAAGGACCACCAGTCACCTTGTCTGGCCAGTGGGCCTATTTATTTGCTTATTTGTTGACTGCCCGTCTTCACCCCCTGTTATGGATGGAATTGTATCTCCTAAACAGATGCGCTCAAGTCCTCCCGCTGGTGTCTCTGAATGTGACCTTATTTGGAATTAGGGTCTTTATGAATATAATCAGTTAAGTAATGAAAAGTCATGCTGGAGCAGAGCGGCCCCTAAGCCAAGATGACTGGTCTCCTTATCAGAAGAGGAGAGAGGCACACAGAGAGGATGCCAGAGCCATGTGACAACGGAGGTGGAGATGGGAGCGGTGCAGCTGAGCGCCAGGAACGCAATCGACTGGCCAGCACCAGAAGCTGGAAGAGGCAGGAAGGATCCTCCCCTGCAAATTTCAGAAGGAGCACAGCCCCGCTGACACCCTGATATCAGACTTCCGGCCCCCAGCACTGTGAGAGAGCACATTTCTATTGTTTCAAGCCATCCAGTGTGTGGTGCTTCGTGAGGGCAGGAAACCGGTACAGCCCTCACAAAAAGTTGAGACGAGGTCCCTGCCCCCGTGAGCCGGGCTGGTCTATCCCAGCGGTTTAGCAGCAGTGGTTGAATAAGCAAATGGCTGGGCTCCCACGGGTCTCTCCAAATGCAGTGGCCTCTGCACAGCCCACCCACCCTGCGAGGGAGGCACGTGCACGCCAGGCCCGTCTCGCCCGTTGCTGGGTCTCCGCTGCTCTTCCCAGCACGTGGAGTGGAGCGGGTGCGCGTGGCAGGCGTGGGGCCGAGGGGTGGGGTGCCCCTCGCGTCAAGGGCGGGGCCTGAGGATGCTCCAGACACGAAGCAAGCTCCCACGCACGTGAGGGAGGGGCCCACATCAGCAGCATCCCAGCTGACCCCAGAGACCACCGGCCAGGGAGGGCGAATGCCTTCCTGCGTGGAGAACTTGGGGGAAGAGCTGCACAGGTGACATCAGCCAACCCTTCCGGTCCTGCTCAGCCAAAGCCCATCGGGGCAGCTACATTCCTGAGGTTAAACCACTGGATGGAGGTTTCTGAGGCAGGTTTGGGGAGCCTGCCAGGAGGCCCTGGGGTGTGAGCAGGGCTTGGCTTTTGCACAAGTGGACCGATCGAGTGCTACTGACAAATAGCCTCTGGGTACCTGCCTCGCCCCCAGTTGGTCAGCCTTCACGAGAAAGAAGTCAAACGTGTGCTCTTGTTCAAGAGTCCCGGGGGATCTGTCAGAGTACAGAGCAAACATATGTTACCCTGGGGGACTGAACTCAAGGCTTCTTATTGAAATTGGGTCTGGGGGCCAGGGTCCAGCCCACCAGGGTGAAGTGGGCCACCTGAGTGCCTTTATAAGGTTCGGAGGTGATTGCCAAGGCTGCCTGCTGCCCACCCCCTCTTCCGAGCCACACCCACATTCCAGAAAGCTACCATCCCCTCAGGGGAGCAGTACAGGGCAGTGCGTTCAAGCGGGGGCTCTAAAATGCAAATTTAATCCACACTGAGATGCCATGTGTCACCCATCAGACAGACTGAGATCAAAACAGTCCAATAAGAGCCCATGCTGGGGAGCACATGGGGCCACAGGCCCCCTCTATGTGGCTGTCAGAAGTATAAATTGACATAACCTCCAAAGGGAGCAGTTCAGCAAAATCTATCAGAGTCGCCAATGTATGCGCCCCCGGACCCCACAATTCTATTTCTAGAACTATATCCGACTGACAGACAAGCACATGTGTTATACGCCCCACTCACACCGTCTATAATTCGGAAAAGTTGAGAATCCACCTTGTGCACGCAGGAAACTGGCTGAATACCTTAGAGCACAACCCACACGATTGGAGACGTGTGGTGATGAAAAGAACAAGGATGCCCCCTGGGAAGGGACGTGGAAGGATGGTCAAGGTTTACTGTCAAGATTGACAAGGTTTGGTGATAGAAGTAGGTGCAGGAGAGACTCTATGACGAGATACCATTTGTGAAAAGATTTAAATGCACGCATTATCTGCTGATTTGAGACAACGCAAGAAACTGGGGGCAGAGGCAGTTAATGAAGGCGAAACACTGGAAACACTCAAGAAAAGCCTGGTTTTCTTAGTATTTAAGTTGACCTTCCAAATGACAGTGCTTGCCAAGCCAGGTGCTGAGAGTCGCTATGTCTCCAAATGTGCTACGAGGTCCCCTTTCCCGCTGAAGACGCTAGGACAGCCCAGCAGAAGGGGGCGTCCACACCACCTTTCTTCTGTTATGAGGAGTGGCAGGTGGTGCCGGTGGGAGTAAAAGTCCAACAGCCCGCGATGTCCAAAAACCCAGCCACCAGGCAGCACCACCTCGGGACTGCAGGATGTCCCTGTTAGAAGTTCCAGCCCATTCTCTTAGCCTTCTCACCTCTCAGAGGACTTTGAAACGAAACGGAAGGGTCTCCAGAAATGAAAGTCCTTCAACCCAAGCTTTTCGTTCCTGACCTCAAGATTCCTGGAAGGCTGAGAGTTCTCTGCCTGTTTATTTTTGATTTGGGGATTTTTATCCCCTAGCATTTTATTACAAATGGCCACTTTCATTGGCGGCCTGACATCACATGCTGGGTTTCAGTGATGAATGGGAGAGAGGCAGCCGTCAAAAAGCTTTCTTCCTCCTCCTCGTTCCCCCGAAACACAGGCTGACCCAGACCACCCATAATTACCCACGGGGGCCACCCAATCCCAGGCTCACCTGGCTGTCCCCTATTCCTAACTCGATCTGCTGACGGTGATAGTTTTAAGAGGTGGAGACATACACCATACACCATCTCTGAAAAGAGATACTCCATCCAGGGCACGTGGCTGGTGATCCACTGGGGGAGCGGTCATGACCAGTCTGGCCGCATCCTCTGGCCACCAGCTCCTCTGCAGCTGAAGCAGCTCAGGACCTCTCCCAGGCACCAGTACAGCACCCACCTGCCCAAGTGTTCCTGCAGCACCTGGTAAACGCTGATCCGGAACGTCTCGTTACTGAAGTGTTCCCGGATGTGGTCCTTGTAGATCCGGAATTCGGCTGCGGTCACCGCTTCCCCTTCTGGGATCTTGGAAAGATCAAACCGGAACTCCCGGTGGTGGTAACGTGGGTGGAAGAACTCTTTGTCGTGTTCCACTGGAAAGGGGAGAAAACACACATCGGCACCAAAAGCTCATTAGTGACTGGGTTTCACTCTCCCAGCTCAGAGTCCAAGCATCTTGCCTAAGCTCGATGGAGACTTGCCCAGAGCCGGTGACCCCTGGTGATGACTGCCCGTTCCAGGCTGACCTGTAGCAGGCTACAGGTCACAGGCTCAGACCCCGTGGTCACCTTGGACAATAAGAAAAATGAACTCTGCAACAACTTGCTGGGGAGAGTGGGGTACCGACCAAGTCATCCCAGAGGCCCTGGACAGGCTTGGGTCCCGGGGACTCCGGCCTGGGCTCAAATCCAGACTCAGCCACTACCTAGCTGGGTGGGCTTGGACAACTGCCAGGTAAGCTATCCAGGCCTCAGTTTCCTCGTCTGAAAAATGGGAATAATAATCCTCCTTCATGGGTTGTTGTGAGAGTTAAGTGATCTAATTCATATAAATAGCTTAACCACTGGAAGGGCTGGATAGCTGTGAGCTACAGTGTAAACGTCAACCTTACTATGCCTATCATGGGTTACCTAGGCCAGTGGTGCTCAGCCCTGGCTGCGTGTGACAATCACCATGGGAACTTTGAGAAAACATTGATGCCCTAGCCCAGTGGGGGCTGGTAAACGTTTAATAACCGGCTCTCTAGGACCCGATCTGCGGTGTTTGCCAATTTTCATCTTGGAAGATTTCAAGCTACCAAAGTGAAGTCACTGAGAACAGTGGTGGGCAGACTGGCACAAAGTGGGCTCCAGCACCCTGCCCCTCTCGGAACCAAATGAATCATTATCTTTGGGGAGGGGGCCCAGAAACCTGTACTTTTTAAAGCACCCCAGATGTCTCTAATAGCAGCCGGGGTTTACAAGCACAGCCTTAGACAAAAAGCAGAAAAAGAGGTGAATGGCAGCGTCTTTGGCAGGGAGAGTGGGGGGTTTGGAAAAGGACTTCCGGACAAAACAAGGTAAAGGGACCAAGCCCTTCTCCCTTACACTGGCAGTGATACTAGACTAAGCCATTATGCCCACTTCATAGATGGCAAACACCAAGATGGATATAAGTCCAAGAACGATGCTTCTGGGAGTGGGCCCCTGGTTCCGAAGGATCGTGCATCCTTTGGACTAACATGGAGCAGCAACGAAGGTGAGCATCGTCAGTGTTGCAAAGATGCAGGATGGCCAAGCCCAGGTGGACTTGCAGCATCTGCAGATACCCTTCACTTCCTGGGAGATACAGCCCAATCTCCACTTCCTGCCTCGGGGCTGGGGAACCAGAGAGACAGGGAGGGAGAGTGCAACCAGCTTGGCCAGAAGGGAGGAGAAACACGACCAGCGACCAGCGAGCTTCAGCTTCCTCAGCTTGAAAGCCCTCGTTAGGGCTGCCGCAGGTACAAGCAGGACGTGAATGCGTGAATGCCTTTGAGGAAGGAGGTTCACAGCACTGGCGGCCCAAACGCCCTTTAAAAGCCAAAAATCTGTTTTAAACCTTAATAATATGACTGGCCCAGGGCATTTGCACTTTGATTTATGGAGAAGATGAAGATGCAGGGTCTACTGTGGCAGCCTCTACGAAGTGCCACCCACTGGGGATCAAGTGAGCCTCGGGAGGGGACCCCAGGGTAAGGGGGCCTCTGTCACTAGGGAAATGCCCCGGGCCAGTCTTGGTCACCCTTCTAGCTCATTCAGCCCTCACGTCACCCTAGGAGGTGAGCACAATGCCGCGTTGGTAGGGGTAGGGGTGCATCTGAGACCCAAGAGGCGTGGTGTGGCCTCCCATGGTCAGGGAGCTGGGACTGAAACCGAGGTCCTACCCAACCCGAGGCCTTAACCACACATCTCAGTGGCAGTGCTGACAGCTCAGCAAGGGGAGTTCCTTGGTGTGTCTGTCAGAACGTTTTCACTGCATTACAACATACGTGTTGTACGTGTACAACCATAGGGGTGCAGTTCAGTGAACTGCCACAGTGAACCCACCATGGGACCTTCTCCCAGATCAAGAAACAGAACATCACCAGTGCCCGCTTCCTCTCCCCCCAACTTCTCAAACCAGAGGTTAGTTTTGCTTGTTTCTGAACATTATAAACGGAATAATACAGTATCTATTCTTCTGTGCCAGGCTTCTTTCACTCAACAGCGTTTGTGCGATTCATCCATGTTGCTGTGGACGTTCATTCCTCCTCGTTGCTGTATAATATTCCACAGTTCGATTACAGCCCTGTTCACGGATCCATCCTACAGGACACGGGCGTTTGGGTAGTTTCCAGTTTGGGGCTCTGAGAGCAGTGCTGCTGTGCACATCCGGGCACCCGTGTTTCCACGGGGCAGGCACACCCAGAAGTGGAGCTGTGCGTGTTCGCTATCGCGCCTGAGCACTTTTATGTACGGGGGGCGGGGGTGATGGAAGAAAACAAGTCTGTCCTGCCAAAGACGTGGGCACAGTCTGGGGATGACTCCTGTTCTCCTCAGGTGCTTTTCTGCAGGGGACTCTGGGTGGGGGGCTGAGGGGAGGCGACAACTCCTGGAGAGAATCCCTGCGCCCCAGCGAGCAGCCGGAGGGTGCACCCCAGCCCCCCCGAGCTCGCTCGCAGTGAACTCAGCCGCGTCGCCCCCAGCCCCAGCACCCCACCCAAGCCAAGGTCACCAGAGACCACCCACAACCAAATGGAAAGGACACCCTATGGTCACCATTCTTCTGGACCTCCAGGTAGCAGCGGCCAACATGTGGCTCTTCCAGCCTCGGCAAACCTTGCCCTCCTGCAGTCCCCTTCACTGTGAACACTTAGCTGTCTCCCGCCCACCCCACCCCATCCTTCTGGCCACTCCTTGAAACATCCGCTTAGATATTTCCATTTACAGGAGTTGACATGCAGCTAAGGAACACCAGGAGTGGCCCCCCATGCTGACAGACTACACAGATACGGTCTCTATTTCCAACCGTCTTCCCTTCTCCCCCAGCGGAGCCAAACGCCCAAAGGCCAGAAAGAACCCCTGAGGTGTGCAATGCTTCAATATTCAGCGAGCAAGCCTGCTTCGTGCCATTGTGCACCGGAGCCTCGGGCACAGTGCCTGGGACTCAGCGAGACCCCGACAGACCCCGGTGTCCCTGCTCCCAGCGCGGGGACAGACCACGCCTCACCACAGCTCCTACTGGCAAACACAGCCATCAACCCAAGCAGAGAATGGGACAGTGGACCCCCAATTTACCAGTGAAGATGGCGGAAGAACCCAGAAGTGTAAAAAGGCACGTGCTCCGTGACGGTTCTCGCGTTGAGCGCTCTTGGCCATCACGTGATGGATCCAGGCGAGGCAGGATTGAGCCCCATTTGACAGATGAGGAAACTGAAGCTCAGGGAGGAAAGGCAACTTGCCCGAGGCCACAGGTTAGGTGAGTGCCTGAGCTCCGAAACCCCACTCTTGCCCCTTACGCTCCCCGGAGCCGGGCGGCCTGGGTTCAGGTCTCAGCTGTGCGCTGCTTACGGCCTTGGCCCGGTTACTTAACCTCCGTGCGTGTCCCCTTCCTCCAGGGATGTTACACTGTTCCTTTCTCATAGGGAAGGTCACAGGAGGCGGCACTTACGACAGTGCCTGGCAAATGGGAAGTCATTTGTATGGGTCATTTTTACAGGGCCTCTCAAACAATGAGCTGTAAGAGTGACAATCAGTACAGAAAAAATAATATGTGCCTGTGGGTATTTACATAGTTCAGCTATGATAACTTTATTTGAAAAAAATTACAATAGATCAAACAGAAAAGACATGTTTGGATAAGCATGACATTAACACAGGTACAATCACTAAAGTCACAGGCAATGAAGAAAGAGAACACTGATATATAATCACAAATATAGTTTGTTGCAGCAGGTGTATATGTAACTTTTTTTAATGTGTAAGATAAAACGTATCTTAACTGCTAAGACAGTTAAGATATCAGGGTTATAAGGGTTCTTTTTTAAAAAAAGATAAATGGATAAAGTGTCCAACTAAATTTCTTGCAAACATTTACAGGCTCTTTGGCGTGGCTTCCTAAGTGAATTTCTTTCATTAATCGTTTTAAGACAATGAGAGGCATGAACCATGTCGTTATTCTGTTCTTCCTGAAACCTATAAAATCTTGTGATTTATCAAAGAAAAACCAGTCATTTTTTAAAAGAAGAGCAGCGACTAATTCAAAGTTCAAAGCAAATCCCAAATCTCCTCTTCCCAAGGTTTCCATTTTATACGGAAACCGCTCCACCGTGTGGAATCTACACCATTTCAGTCCCAGGGATCAAGATGGCTTAACAGGGCTTCCCTGGTGGCTCAGTGGTTGAGAATCCGCCTGCCAATGCAGGGGACACAGGTTCAATCCCTGGTCCGGGAAGATCCCACATGCCACGGAGCAACTAAGCCCGTGTGCCACGACTACTTAGCTTGCGCTCTAGAGCCCGTGAGCCACAACTACTGAGCCTGTGTGCCACAACTACTGAAGCCCGTGTGCCTAGAGCCTGTGCTCTGCAACAAGAGAAGCCTCTGCAATGAGAAGCCCGCGCACCGCAACGAAGAGTAGCCCCCTCTCGCCACAACTAGAGAAAGCCTGCGCGCAGCAACAAAGACCCAACGCAGCCGAAAATAAACAAACAAAAAAAAGACGGCTTAACAGTCACCACTAAAGCATACGGAAACATGCATGTATTTTAGGGAGAAAACTGTCTTCACACTTTGTTGTTAAATTACTGTAGTTGATTACCCAAGACTCGAGTTTTAAAATAAATGTCTAGAGTTGATATCTCCCTGAGCCCATTAAGAAAAGCAACCCAAGGAAACCCAGAACCTAGGAAATCAGCTTTTTCTCCCACTGCCCTTTATAGTCTAGAACACCACTGACTGAGAGAACTCACAGGAATGAACAAAGGACTTTCATCTTCAAAAGATTAAAAAAGTCCAAACCCCTGAGACCAAAAGCTAAGTCCAAAGAAAATAGATTCCAGAAAAACCATCCTGACAGCAACCAGCTTCACGACTGTCCCCAAAGCCGATTCTGGTGTCCTTCTTTTACAAAAGCCTGAAATGATAACCCCAAAGCTGGCCCCGGGAGGGCAAATTTGGGGCTGGAGGGTGCCAATAAAGGGTAGAGGCAGGTGGAACAGGAGGCAGTATCCCCTCTCATGACCCTCTGACATGTCAGGCAAGACCTCTGCCCCACATACAGGTCAAGCCTGATCCCCAAGCATCACCCAAGAGCGTTTGCCTCCTCTCAGCACCTAGGGTTTCTCCTCCCATTTACAGTCACACGATACATACAAGTGTGCCCCTCACTAAGTTAGGGTCCTCTGCACAAGCGGATTACGATAACCAAAGGCAGCTTGCCATGCAGACTTGCAGAGGGCAGCAGACATTTAAAGGGTACCTAAGTGGGGCTTCCCTGGTGGCACAGTGGTTAAGAATCCACCTGCCAGTGCAGGGGACCTGGGTTCGAGCCCTGGTCCGGGAAGACCCCACATGCCGCAGAGCAACTAAGCCCGTGAGCCACAACTACTGAGCCCACGTGCTGCAACTACTGAAGCCCGCGCGCCTAGAGCCTGTGCTCCACAGCAATGAGAAGCCCGCGCACCGCAACGAAGAGTAGCCCCTGCTCTCCACAGCTAGAGAAAGCCTGCGAGCAGCAACGAAGACCCAACGCAGCCAAGATAAATAAAATTTAAAAATAAATAAATAAAGGGTACCTAGGTGGAGATTTTCAGAGCCATGCTTTATAGAACTGTATTTAACACCTTAAAAATTAGGGGTATGCCCCCCCGATATACACATACTGATGTGCATACATAAAAATACACGAAGATAAATGAATACGATAAACTCTTATACACATGAGAAGAGAGCTACAGAAGAGGCAATTTCTCCTGCTCCCTCAGGGCTCGCTTCGTGCTGAGGCACAGCTCACTGCGATGTCGCCATGGGCGCCACGTCCACGCCATCTCTTTCTCTCAGAGAGCTTCGTCGTGGCTCTTGAAATCAAGCCAAATGGTCCCAAGGGAGCCACCATGTTGTCCCATGACCTGCTTCTCCAGAGTTGAGGGATGGGAGGGAACAAGCCCCAAGCTGGGCCAAACACAAGATTTCTTTTATTTTTACTGGCACCTGGTGGGAAAGAGCCCCGTTTGTTTTCTCTGCCTTAAACCCGAAGGATGTAATGTGGCACTCTGGGCAGCCACACACCACCGCCACGCAGGGAAAGCTGGCCGGTGAGAAGACTCCAGGCGAGGAGGACAGAGCTCAGAGTTAAGGGGGAAGCCCTCCAGGCTCGATCCCCTGGCCTGCTGGTCCCCATCCTTCCTGAAGTTTGAGGTTTCAGCCCTTCTAATTCGTGGAGACCCTTCAGACAAGTCCCGTGTAAGCTAATCAGAGTCAGGTTGCTGTCCTTTGCAACCAAGGCAGTTCTGAGCACAACAATCGAGCCCAATTATATACACACCCAGAAACGGATGGGCAGGAAACACACCCAGGTAATAGTGGGGATGTCCAGGTGACCATTGGCCATGAAAGCTGCTTTCTTCAGACGTGGATAATTTCCAAGTATAAGATGACCCCCTGACCGAGCTCTGGGAACAGGGGCAATGACGTCTCGATCGTGAGCCTCCAGTGCCCCGCACAGCCTGATGCTCAGTAGGGCTCCACTAGTCTATTGGATTCAATATATTACTTCGTGTAATCCTCTTCTAGTCTTTAAGTCAACTATTTTATTGATAACATACATGCAGTAAAGCACAGAGATCCTACGTGTTCATGAAGTTTGGTGAAATTTCTCAATGCAAACGCACCCAGAGCAGGACACGGCACATTCGTTACTAGCACCAAAGACACCAGCCCCTTGCTCATCCCCAAAGGTGACCACCATCCGAACACCCAACACCACAGACTCACCCTGCCTGCCTGCGGCTCCCCCTTCTGCCTCTGCACTTAACTGTGGACACTTAACTGTGTCCGCGCACACCCTCTGTGGCTATGTGGAGCGGTTATTCACTCATTTCCACTGCTGTATTGGACCCCACTGTATGAATAGGCCACTGCTGATTTTTCTATGGGCGTTTGGGGAGTTTCCAGTTTGGGACTATTACAAATCGGGCTACAGTGAACATCCTTCCTGTTGGTGAACACAATTCCATTGGGTAAACACCTCGAAGCAGGATTGGGGATGGACAGAAGCCAAAGACTGGTCAAGGGCAAGCACTGTGAAGAGAGGGAGATGGATAAGGGCTACCCAGTGCTGGCTAGGAATGCCTCGCGGGCAATAATGCCAGTGGTGGATGTAAGCGCAGGAGGAAGAGCTCCACAGGTGAAGCAGGAGGGAAGAAAACACGTGTAGATGCAGAAAAGCTAAACTTGAGCTGACCTGTGGGAAATCCAAGTGGGAAATTCGACTGGAAAATTGAATGTCCAGTTGGGGGCTGTTGAATTGCACTTATGCACCTAGTTTTGTGGGGAAAATGCACATCCAATGAGAAAGGTGAGCACCACCTCGGACCACTACTGGGGGGCTGTGTGGGAGATGGAAGACACGGCCACCACGAGACCTCGGTCCAGGGGAAGGAACAGGACCAGAGACAGGCAAGATGAGATGACCAGGTGGTAGCCAGAGTCAGGTAACAGGGATAGGGAGACCAGGCACGGGCTTTGATTGTCGGCTGCTTAGAGACCCCAGGAAGTGGTAATGGTGGAGACAGCCGTGCAGAGAAGGCAAAGAAGCAAAGAGATGGCCAGTTGCAGAGGACAGACATTTGCATCGTGGAGGGGGGGACTGTCAGCCCGTACAAAGCTGCCTTCATTCCCTCTTTGAGCCGGTCTCCCGGCCAGGGCTAGGAAGACCTGATAAATAGTAGTAAGCAAGTTAATGGCCCAGCTGTTCCTTCCAAAATTTCATGGTTTTTAGAAAAAGCTTAGTTAACTTTCCAGACTATGCGGTCCTCTGACTGTCCCCAAAAGATGCCGCCAAACTATGAGAGAGGACTTAAATATTTTATAAGCAAAGTGACACTTTCCAAGTAAAAACTGCAAGTCCAGCATTAGAAGTCTGCTCTTTACTCAGCGTCCGGTTTCCCCGAGCTCAGACTGGACCACGAGCTCCAGTTATGGGCTGGGGCAGACCCCTGAACGCCTTTCACGAGGCTCTGAGAACCAACCAAAGTCCAAAATACAACCAGAAACTAGAGCTGAGTTTTCAAAGACCCTTGACTTCTTAGGATCCTGTGGCCCAGCATCCCCCCCACCCTGATTTCATTCTGAAACTTTCACCCCAGGCTCCTTCCTGTCCTACGGGGATACAATTCATCCAGAAGGTTCTGGCACACGCCAGAATTCACTGGAGCTGATGTTACCAAGGCTGCTGTCACTCGGCGATTTATGGCTCTGCAGCTTCAGGGATGTGAAATTTGATGATGGCTCTTCATTCATTCCAAGATTTACACGGCAAGATTAAGGAGCTTGAAAAAGCCGCCAGAGGCATGCCATAAATTGGGAGTCCTAGAGAACTGAAGAGACATACCAATGACCCTAACAGGAAAATGTTCTCTTAATAACATGAGCGTTGATACACTGTGCTGCTCTTACAGAAGAAGGGAGACGGTCCTAAACACAGAGAAGAGGAAAACCGCATCAAAGTCTAACATGATAAACGCTGCCAAGAAAATATTTCGGTGTCTCCTCACCCCCACTGTATTCATTCTACAAGTATTTCTTGACCACCCGCTCTGGGGGAAAGAGCCCTCTGTTGACCTGCTAGAGGTGAGAGGTGGATAAAAGCTCACTTGGATTGCAGCTCTGTCACCTACCCAATCCCTGAGCTAGGTAACAGCCATCGTTTTAAAATTTTTATTTTTAATTGTGGTAAAAATACACACAACATAAAATCTGCCATTCTAACCATTTTAAAGCATACAGTTCAGTCGCGTTAAGTCCATTCACATGGCTGTGCAGGCAATATGCAGAACTCTTACTCTTGCAAAACTGAAACTCTGGCCCCATTACACACCTCCCCATTCTGCACCCACCCCATCCTCTGGCATCCACCAGTCTACTTTCGGTCTCTATGACTTTGACAGCTCTCTGTACCTCATACAGTGGAACCACACAGTATTTATCCTTTTGTGGCTGGCTTATTTCACTGTGCCCAATGTCTTCCAGGTTCATCTATGTTGTAGCATGCTTCAGAATTTGTTTCATTTTCAAGGCTGAATAATATTCCATTGTGTGGATACCCTACAGTTTTGTGTATCCAGTCATCTGTCAGGGAACACTTGGCTTGCTTCCACCTTTTGGCTCTTGTGAATAATGTAGCTACAGATATGGGTGTGCAAATCTCTCTTTGAAACCCTGCTTTCCGTCCTTTTGGATATATGCCCAGAAATGGAATTCCTGGATCATATGGTACTTCTATTTTAAATTTTTTGAGGACTTATCATACTGTTTTCCATAGAGGCTGTACCATTTTACATTCCCACCAACAGCACACACAAGTTCCAATTGGTCCACATTCTCTCACCCCAACGCTTGTTATCTTCTGACGATTTGTTTTGTTTTGATAGCAGCCATCCTAACAATATGAGGAGGACGGGTACCATTATCAAAGCCCTCCCACTGGCCTGGATACCACATCACATGTGTCACACACACATCATTTCCTCGAATCCTTATAAAACCCCCACTCAGAAGTAAGCACGTGCATCGTGCCCATTCTACAGATGAGTACACTGAGGCTCAGAGAGGTAAAGTCACTCGCCCACGGCCACACAGCTGGTCTGAATGCTTCACCACTTGGCCACACTCTCTCCCTCATGCCCGGAGCCACCGCCAACCTCTTAGCCATGGAGACGATTAAAAAAAGACATCCCTGAAGTACACACCAAGCTCTCAGCACACACGATGCAGTCACAACATTAATCTCCTTAAAAGCTAAACTCAGAGAGCGAGGACTCCGCATCCCACTCAGGTCCCTCTGGTTTGTAAATACTGCTCCTGCTGGTGCTAGAGTCGCCCCGAGGGAGGCCGACCGCTTGAAGGTGGTGTAGCCGTAACCGTCTCCCCACCCTCCCTCCCTCCCCTGCCCCCCAAATCAGGGGGCGGGGCCCCGCCCGGCAGAGGGCACACAAGCGGCATTGTCTCCCTTGAACTGCCGCTTCAACTCTCGAACTTTCCACCAAATGCTTTGGCTGCCAGCAAGACCACCTGGAGCCCCAGCGCCGGGCGCTCCGAGAGGGTCTTCGGAGACACTGCCTCCTTGTTAGACGCAGGGGGCCGCGTCCCGAGCCGCGGGTGCGGAGGCGAGCCCGCTGGCGGCCAGGCGCTTTGTCATAAGCGTGGCAGCCGCGCAGATGTGGAGGGGGTGGAGCGGAGAATTGCTGCCCCGCGAGATTAAACACCCCGGCGTCAACATGTGTGCGCTGTTGCCTGAACAATGTTATCATTGTGAATTGAATGGACCAAAGGGTTTAGGGGATGGGGCGGGGAGACGGAGAAAAGATGGGTTTAATTATCTCTAGGGCCAAAGCCAGTTGTTTGCCTAAAAAGCCCCAGACGCTGGTAGAGCTGAAAAGAAAAACAGGCTGTGAGCTTACATCAACCTTTCCGCCATAAATCGAGGCAGCCATCCTTCATCCAGGGGTACCCGTCTCCCCAGAGCAGGGGAACCTAGCCCTTAGGGACCTCTGGGTCCCCACCCCATCCTTAGCTAATTGAAAATGAGGGGAAAGAATGGAAACTAGTTACTATTTCAGCTAAACTAGTGATTCTTAGCCAGGGGCAATTTTGTTCTCCCCTCCCCTCCCCAGGGGCTCTTGGGCAATGCCTGCATTCCTTTTTGTTTATCACAGCTTAGGGAGCGTGTGCTACTGGAGTCTGGTGGGTAATGGCCAGGACACTGCTAAACATCCGACAGTGCACAGGACAGCCCCCAACTACAGGGGGTGGTCCAGCCTCAACTGTCAACCACGCCGAGTTGAGAATCCGGGAGCTAACAGACACACAAGCCTCATGAGACCCAGGCAGTTTCGGTCCCACCTGGCCTCTCAATCGGCTGGGTGGGACCCTGAGCTCCGTGGGCCTCAGTTCTTCCCTCAGTAACAACAGAACGGATTTAATTGGTCTGAAGTCCCCTTTCACTTCTGTTAGGTTGTACCATAAAAAGTTGTGAAATTTCCACCAATTTTGACCTATATGTAGTTCGACCTAAACTTGAATTCTACATCTGCGCGGTCCAGTATGGTAGCCACTAACTGCATGTGTCTACTGAGCACTTGAAATGTGGCCGGTGTGGCAGTGTTTACATTTATTTCAGTGTCATCAGTTTAAATGTGCCCAGGGGCGCCTGTACTGGACGGCAGATACAGAACATTTCCATCATCGGGGAACGTGCTATTGGACAGCGCTGCTCTGTAGCATCAGTGCACGGGTTTCTGATAGCAGCATGACGACATAAAGAGCTTATCACAAGCCAGGGTCCAAATACGTGTTCTCAGAGAGACGGGGAGGTTCTTCCTCAAAAACAGGTTCCCAGTGTGAGAAATTCCATGGAAGTAGGGAGAACTTAATCCCGGAGCTGTGGGAGAGGCCTGCGGCGGACGCTGGTGGCCCCTGGGCTCTCGGTTCCGTCTGTAAAATAGGAATGACGGCCCCTGCCCCGGTCACAGGGCCACCTGGGAGTTTGTCACTTGCTGAGTGACATCAGGCTGGGTAATCATCAGACCCAGCAAGTTCAGGGGCTCTGCTTCAGGCCCACCTGGCCCCAAGACCCCTTCCCCTCGTCTGAGCCAGGCCGTTCACTCCCTCCCAGCCGCCCCTCCCCGTTCATTTCCTTCCTAGGGCTTAAGGAAGTGATTGATCGGCCCGTTGACCTGTTTATTAACCATCTTCTTTTCTAGGTTTTAACTCCCAGAGTAAGACCTGAGAGAAGGCAGGTACAGAACGTAAGAGGCTTGAACGTGGAGCCAGGCTTGCGGGGGGAGTCCCGGCCCTGCCACCCACGGGGCGCTTTGGGCAAGTTACTCTTCATCTGTCAAATGCGAGGATGATGAGAATAACACTGACTTCACTGGGTCGGTGTAGGATTAAAACAGACCAGGGATCCTCAAGCTTCGGCGTGTTCCAGAATCACCGGGGAGCCTGTTAAAACACAGACCACTGGACCGACTCCCAGTATCTGTAACATGGGAGATCTGGGGTGGGGCCCAAGAACTTGCACTTCTAACAGGTTGTCAGGAGATGCCAATGCCGCCAGTCCAGGGACCCCACTTTGAGAACCGCCAGAACAGAGCCCGTCCGTGGAGTCCTTGGTGCGCAGAAAAGTCTTGAACGATGTCAGCTCTGATTATTTTGTTGTTCTCCACTGTTCCACCCACCATACTCATTTGCCTGGCACTTGGCAGGTTCTCAAGTATCTCAGTGAACAATCTTTGGAAACTCTCCCCCTGGGTTCCCTTAGGAGGGCAGAAAAGCCCCTCTCGGTCTCACTCAGCTCCAGAAGCAGCGGAGAATTGGGGTTGAGATGGGGCCCTATGGCCTGGGTTCAGACTCGGACTCTGCCAATCACCAGCAGTGACTCAGGACAAGTTAACCCATCTCTGGGAGGCTTGGCTTCCCCTTCAATAAAATGGGGACATGAAGAGGTCCCCAGCTATGGGGCCGTCATGAGAATTCAAGAAGACAGAGGCCAGCGATCATGGGACATGACAAGGACAAGCGCCAGACCGGAGGAGGCCCCGGAAGCGGCCGGGGGAGAGGCAGTGCGGCAGCCCACGCGCCCCTCCCCAGGAGAGGAGGGTGCCTGCGCAGACCTTCCCCCAAAGCAGCCAGAGACTCCTGGGTCAGCTGGGCAGGCACAGCTGGTTTAAGGTATTTTAGAAGCAAATCAAATCAAATGAGAATTTATAATCCTTCCTGAGGTCTGGGTTCCATCAACCTAAACTCATTAGGCCAGAGCAGTGCAGGTGCAGCTAAGGAAGAGCTTGTTTCCTTCATGCTGGACTCCCATCTCCCTTTCACAATAAGAGTCTCCTCTAAACCCCATACTTGGAGCAAAACACTCATCACAGAGGCATCAGCGTCCACTTCTGCAAATAGGACTGTAAAGAGATGCTCAGAAGCCGCCCCGGGTGCTCGCAGGGGGGAGTTTGGTGGAAACCAGCAAACTTCAAGACCCTCATTCGTTTCACGCTCACATTGCAACAAACTGAACTTGACTTCCCAAGCTGAACTATCAAAACACCCTTAAAACTGCATTTTTGTCCCTTGAAACCTATTTCTGGTAAGTGAAGGAGAATCCGAGGTCAAACCAAACAATGGTTCTGAAATTACAGTTTGGATTCTCTGTTGAATGTAACCGGCAGAGCGGCAAACAGATTTCCAAAATGAGTCTCCTCTGGTTTACTTGAAACAGGTCTAAATGGAGTCATCTTTCCAAATAGTTGGAAATGATTGGTAGTGATTTAAGGGAACACTTGTACAATTAAATGGATAAAGTTTTAAAACAGGCAACACTAGTCTATGGTGTTAGAAGACAGGATGGCAGTCGCCCTTGGGTGAGGCTGTGAGGGGGCTTCTGGCAGCTGGTCACGTTCTGTTTCTTGTTCTGGGCACTGGTACCTGGGTGTGCTCACTTTGTGGAAATTCCTAACTGTTCTAGATTCGTGCACTGTTCTGTACACAAGTTAAACTTCAATAAACAGTTTTATCAACAACACGTATTGGCTGTGGCTCTATCCATCTCCAGTTGTGCTCAAGAGGTATCTGTCACCATAGTCCCCTACGGTAAGAGGTACAATTTCATACCAGCTGTTTGGGGAAAAGATACTAACACCTTTATCCATTTTAAGACATCTTGGTTTCAGAAGCATAAATAATCAAAGAAATGGGATATTATGCCTAAAGCACCTAATTGGGAAACGTGTATGTGGCATCCTACTGCCCTGACCTATGACCCTCCCGTTAGCAAGGCTGTTTATTCACCTGCTCCAAACCCATCCTTCAAGCCTGAGGAGCAGCTAGGGATCAAGTTTAAGAGGGAGGGCTCAGTAACTGGACCTCCAAATTCAAATACACTTTCTGGGCCAGCTACTTACTTCTCTGTGCGCAGTTTTCCCATCCCTAAAATAAGGAGGATAGTAATAGCTCCCACCTGAAACAGCTGTTATGAGAATTAAATTAGTAATATAGGTAAAGAGGATAAAGGGTACTTAGCACATAGTAAGCCCTTCACAAATGTTAGCTACAAAGATTATTATTATTTTTACGGCTAACTTAGCGATAATTAGATCGTATACACACCCCCAACTCCCCAACCCAGTCACAAGGGGCCAAAGGCTGACTCTCAGAAACCTTATTTATGTAGCATGATCTATCTTCTAGGCCCAACCGATTCATGAGTGAACATGTAATTCAAGCTAAGAGTCCCTCCCGAGGAATTTTATTTGGGTGCAGTAGCTCAACCAAGTCATCAAGAACTCAAGTTTCTTCCGTCTTTTTGCTCTGCCATCGCCTGCACATTGATGTTCAGTCCTTAAGCTTGTTGCCTAATGGTCACAAGATGGCTGCCACAGCTCCAAACATCACATCTTCACAGAACCACATTCAAGGTAAGAAAAGGCAGAAAAGGATAGACTCTTCTGTGTGTTCATCTGTCACTCATCAGGAAGCAAAATATTTTTCAGAACCATCTCCCATCCCTTTCTACTCCCAGCAGATTTCCTCTGGTGCTTCACTGGTTAGAACACCATCCCATGTCCATTCCATCCTGCTAGGGAAGCTGGTAAGGCAAGTATGTGGCTAGCCAGAGAGCTGTGACTACAAGTTGCTGTGGGTGGCCATCTTTCTCCCAATAGGCAGGGTAGCAGAGGAATCCAGTGGGGCAGAGAGGTCAGAGGGAAGCTATTCAGAGAGGGACATGGAGAGAATAACCCCTGGACTCTCTAAGGACATTCTAGTCGCTGTTATGTCCTTTCCCAGGTCTTGGGGATGCGTCGATTTCCTATTTATTCTCCTTAAACTAGTTTGAATATATTTTCTCGCCTGCAACCAAAAAATTCTGTTACATATAATTTTGTTCACACCAAACACACACTGCACAGAAACAACACCTGAAAACACCTCCTTCCTCCTTTTCCACTGATCATCTCTTCCAACCAGTGGGCCTAGGGATATACCCAGACCCTCTCACATCGGTCTCTCTTGGAAACAAGCAGAAGTGACCCGTGTGCCCAGAACCCACTTACTGGAAAAAGTTCTTACAGGCGTTCAGGGTACAAACAAGGTTCTACCAGGATAGCAGGGCTTCCATCCAAGTAGCTCTTCACCCTCGGCTTACCAGCAAAGACACAGATTCTTAACATGCCTTGAGTATCTTGATCTGCTCATCCCCTACCCAGAGGGAAACAGGAGCCACCTGTCCCACAAGCAGAACTTAGACCAAGCCCCACCTGACCTCTGTTTTCTTCCATGGGACAATGATTCTGACCTTTTCAGATCATTTTCAAGAAGTTTTGCCACTTGTCTAAGGAGACGGTGATAAAATAAAGATAGTTTTCAGCAGGCAACTGGCTGTTGGCCAGAATCCCACGCAGTCTTCAAAGTCAGGGCGAGAGGTATACCTACTCACAGGTTCGAGTTTAAAGAGAAACTGAAGTCTCTCCATGGGCTGCAGAGGATCTGGCTGAATTAATGCCAACATGCAACCCAACTTCTGCATATATTCACCGCGGCACGCTATTATTTGGAGACTTTGGAAACTAGCTTAGGGTCTCCATTTATCTTGGCATAGTGAGGAGTTGAGTCAAATCACATGTGCAAAGAACTTCTGTAAATCCACCTATACACCGCATAGGCAACAACGACAAAGAGGGAGAGAGAAACAACTTAGATTATTTGAATGAGGCTACATAATGAACACTTCCAATGCACTTTCCTTCCCCACGCTTTCCCTCCTACTGTGTGGGCCAGAAGCCAGTTCCATTCCTTTCCATCCTTCCTTGTAGCAAGATCTGGCCTTGTGAACCAGTTTGGGCCAGGGGACTTACAGAGAAGTCTTCTAGGGAATGTCTAGGAAGCCAGGAGACAGATAAGCAAGGAGAGCTCTTTGGACCCTTTCCCTTTCTCTTGCCTTGAATGTGAGATTATATGAAGATGTGATGTCTGGGGCTGTAGCAGCCATCCTGTAACTGTGAGGTAACAGACATAAGACATTAGAGGATGGTGAAGGCAAGGAGGAAAGCTCATGGATACCTGGATGATATTACTGAGCTGCTACCCCAAACTTGGAATCACTTCGCAGAAGACTTGCTGTTATGGGAGATACTGACTTTTTTTTTTTTTTTTTTTTTTGGGGTCCGGGGGCCCCTCCCCGTTGTGGCCTCTCCCATTGCGGAGCACAGGCCCCGGACCCGCAGGCTCAGCGGCCATGGCTCACAGGATGGGACAGCCACCATTGAGAACACTATGCATGTACCTAAAAAAGCTAAAAATCGAACTACCATATGATCCAGCAATCCTACTGCTGGGAATATCTCTGGAGAACACCGTAATTTGAAAAGATACATGTATCCTAATGTTCACTGCCACACTATTTACAGTAGCCACCTGCGTCCCCTGCATCGGCAGGCGGACTCCCAACCACTGCGCCACCAGGGAAGCCCCTGACATGTTTTTAATGCTGAAGCCACTGTTAGGCAGGTATACTGTGACTTAGAACAAGTCCTAAATGAGACATCATTCCTCTCCACAGAAACAAGGAGCAGGCTTTGGGAGGTATGTATCCTACAGCACTTCCTGTTCATGAAAGTGGTGCTAGTGTTTAAAAATAAGTATTTTCGGGCTTCCCTGGTGGCACAGTGGTTTGAGAGTCCGCCTGCTGATGCAGGAGACACGGGATCGTGTCCCGGTCTGGGAGGATCCCACATGCCGCGGAGCGGCTGGGCCCGTGAGCCATGGCCGCTGAGCCTGCGCGTCCGGAGCCTGTGCTCCGCAACGGGAGAGGCCACAGCAGTTAGAGGCCCGTGTACCGCAA
>NW_006774722.1:323222-325523 GCF_000442215.2 Lipotes vexillifer
AGAGAGAAGACCGCGAGCCCCAACGAAAGATCCCGTGTGCTGCAACCAAGACTCGATGCAGCCAAAAAATAAATAAATAAATTATATATATATATATATATATATATATATATATTTAAAGGTATTTTGGTATAATATGGCACTAAACTTAAGCCAACTGTTTCATCTCATGGGCCATGGAAGAAGTGGCAAACTACCCCAATGCTGGAAGAGAAACCAGCATTTGGTTTGTCTGTGCCCTAAGCTGGCGGACGTACGGAGGGTTAGTGCTGATGATTTGGTGTTTCCTTAAACCTCTGCACGGATAAACACAGATTATAATCAGCAAGAGGTAACTTTCTAGTATAACAGGACTCATAATAACAAAACCAGCTTCCTGCTTTGCCTCGTGCCCAGTCAACAGAGGCCAGCTTCCAGCTTCATCACGGGGCATCCCGGCTAAGGGAGGACCACCCCGACCCAAATCCCACAGCGCTCAGTTGGTGGGACACGTGCCCACGCCGCTCCCATCCCCAGAAGGTGCCAGGTGGTGCATCCCACTGCCCTACACGCCAGGGGGAGCTTGCACGGAGGACCACGCCCAGAGTGGTCTGAGTTTTGGCCAGGCAAATGACAGCATTGCTGCCGGCCACTAACGTTACGTACGGGGCACCAGCTGCCACGTGGGCACCATGCTCAGCTCTACTCCCGCCACCGTGGAGGGGGCGGATCCTCACAGCAGCCCAGGTGGCAGGCACCAACACGAAGCCAGAGGAGGAAACGGGGACCCAGAGTTTCATAACCTGCCCAAGGTCACAGAGCTAACAAGTAGCAGAGGTGGGATTTAGACTCAGGTCCAACCCCAGAGCCAGTCTTAACTACCACCTGAGACGTTTTAGGACAATTTTTTTAAAAAGAGAACATGGGACGGGGTTGCTGGGATGAAGGGAATTTAGGAAAAGCTGTGCAGTCTACCTGATCACTTTGGTGGGGATTTGTGACGCACGACCCACATGAAAGATGCCAGGAAGTCTTCAGAGGAGCAATGTGTTTAACTAAGAGTTTGTTCAAACTCAGAGGAGGCCCTCCCACATCCGGGAAGAGAGAGGGTTGTCTGTGTGTCACTGGACGTCTGCAGAGGACAGAGGGGTCAGATAAAACTCCGACTTTTTTTTACTATTTACCCTTCCCCAGGCAGAGGGTACAGGCAGTCTAAAGCAGGAGGCAGCAAACTTCCACAGCAGGCCGGATAATAAATATTCTAGGCTTTGGAGACCTCACCGTCTCTGTTGCAACCACTCAGCTCTGTGGATGGAGCATGAACGCAGCCACAGACAAGACGCAAACAAAACGAGTTCCGATAAAGCTTTATAGACACTGGAGTCTGAATTTCATCTCATTTTCACGTCATGGAATATTCTTCTTTGATCACCCTTTCTGAAAAATGTAAAAGCCATTCTGGCTCACAGTCGGCACAAAAAAATCAGCGGGTCTCCCTGCTTTATTTATTGTAGCTCTGAGCTGCAGTGAGAAATGGAAAATGCAGCTTCCTTGCTCACCGCCCCTCCCCCCAGCAGGTTACCTGCTGGAGGGGAACAAGGTAAGAGACAGGTTTGCCCTATTTCCGCCTGAGAAGCTGGCGGAGGGAAATAGAGAGGCCAGTTCTAAGTGTGTGTTTAATAAGTTTTTACTATCATCGGGCAAAAGGTGCTGTAAAAATATTTTGCTTCCCGGGAGATAATGCCTGCTCTTGAGAGATCTGACCTCCTTTTCGTCTCCAGGCTGTTTCAAATCCAGGCAGAGCTGGGTCCCCAGGAGAGGCCTCACGTTTTGCCTGCACTCTGTCTTCGTTTCAACCGGAAAACGATCCATCCATCCGAAAATGCCGCTTTCCCCGCTCACGGCCATGGGCCAATGGGTTTCAAGCAAAGGCTCCCAAGTCAATTTCCAAGTTGGAGGAAAGTTACCCTAAACCAGTGGTTCTCCACCGAGGGCTCCTCTGCCCCTCAGGGCACATCTGGCTATGTCTGGAGACACTGTGGTTGTCTAACTGGAGGCCACTCCTGGCCGCTCATGCGTGGAGCTCAGGGATGCTCCTCAACATTCTACAGCGCACAGGATGCCCCCCGGCAGAGAAGAGGCGGGCTGAAAATGTCAACAGTGCTGCGGGTGGGAAACCCTGCTCTACACCTACCTGAAAGGGCCACTTCCAAGTTCCCAGGGTGTTTGAGGCACATGAGAACCAGAGATTTCTGGATCTCCTCTCCCATCCCCCCGCACCCTCACGCCCCCCCCCCCCAGTCTATAAAGACACTTAGGACC
>NW_006774722.1:325581-330110 GCF_000442215.2 Lipotes vexillifer
CCCCCCCCCCCCCCCCCCCCCCCCCCCCCCCCCCCCCCCCCCCCCCCCCCCCCCCCCCCCCCCCCCCCCCCCCCCCCCCCCCCCCCCCCCCCCCCCCAGTATATTAAGACAATTAGGAGCTCTGGGTTTGAGCAGGTATAAGGCAAGTGGCTTCATTTACTGTTTCCTCCTAAAGGAAATGACCAACGAGTGCCTCCACCCTATAAACGTTTACTAGCCCTGGAAGGTTCTGAGGCCCCACTGCCATTTTTAAGGGCTTCTCCCTCAACAAATGTTAGGTCAAGTGAGTCAGAAAATGGAACCTGAGAAGGGGGAAGAGGGTGGGGGGACATTTCACAAAGTTCAGGACCAAGAGGAAAACTGAAAGACCTAAAACGACCCCCTACCCTCTCTTTCTTGCTTATAAACGGAGGACTGCCTTACACGGGGTACCTCGTGAACCGAGGCAGGGAGAGTTTTAAAGGTCTCGGGACACTGCCACGTGGGGTTTTCATTTGCTGGCTGAGGCCCCGTCACGTTAATGGGTCTGTGGATTGATGAGTTATTGGCCTTTGGGGCGTGATACCCTGAATACACTCTAAGACGGGCTCCCTGGGGCCACACCACCAAGAGCCACCTCAGGGCTGAGCTTCCGGCCAAGACTCTCTTGTCTCCAGTAGGAGAGATTTCTGATTCATTGGTGCTTGGAAAAATGTAATCACAAAGAAGAATGCAGAGGAAAATGTAACTAATATCCAGGTACCCACAACTAAGAATTTGCAGGAGTTAATATCACGGCTGCTTCCTGGTTTTCCCATAAACTTTTTATTTTAGAATAACTTTATGGAAAAGTTGCAAAGACAGTATAAAGTTCCCGTGGACCCTCACCCAGCTTCCCCCAAGGTTCACATCTTCCATAACCGTGGGACGCTTGTCAAAAATAAGAATTTAATATCGATGGGTTACTATTAACCAGACTCCTGATTTTTTTCAGATTGCACCAGTTTTTCCACTATTGCCCTTGTTCTGTTCCAAGATCCAGTCCAGGATACCACACTGCACTTCCGAATGGTTTCTTATTATTAAAATAAAGGAAACTTGACCAGAACAGTTGGAATTTATTTAAAATTTCTCCCCAATCCCATCCCTTGCCTCCCTCCCCAAAGGCGGTTGGTGTGAGTCCTACCGCCGTGTTTCCATAGTGTTACCACATATATATGAGCCCACAAACGATACACAGTATTATCTGGTGCTCTTGTGTGTGTCTGTTTTGACACAATGACAAACGCTTACAGCCTAAACATCCTCCTACAACTGGCTTTCTCCCTCTTGACATTCTGTTTGAGTCTAAGTGGATACATAAAAAAAGAAATTCTTGCATTCCCTTCTGGTTTCTTACACATTTATAAATAAATTTATTACAAATTTATTTCTCCAATCCCCTGCTCATGGACATTTAGGCTGGTGGTGACTTGATGCTATTACAAACAATATGCAATATTTATTCCAGTACATATGGTAAAAACCACCTCCATGATCTTTTCAATACAGCATCTTGAGGTATCGCTATTAAAATACCAGTCCCTAGCTGCCTCTGGAATTTTCCCATCAAGTGGGTGTGGGGTGCATGCAGGAGCCCCAGTACATGGGCACTCGGGGCCCTTTGCCCCGTCGATAATTCTTAAGCCATAGAGACAGAGCAGAGGGGAGTTTCCACAAGCAGGATGGATAACTTATCTTTATCTTCCTCTTCAGAGCACAGAACCACAGAGTCAAGGTCAAGGGGCTTGGAGGCTGTTCTGGTGGTCTCATCACCACTGCCCTTGTGCCCCGTCTCCCCCATTCACGCACCTCCACGGGGCCGGGAGGAAGAGTGAATGGGTTTACATTCAGCAAGAGCTGGTTTCAAATGCCAACCCCACCACTTCCTAGCTCTGCAAGTTCAGGGCCCTTCAGTCTCTTCCTCCTTAATATGGGAATGCTCCGACTTGCTTTGCAGAACCTGAGAGAATTACATAAGGAGCCTGATAAGGGAGGCTGTTATAAATCCATTAGTGCTACAGAAAGATCACAACCCTCCCACGTTATCACTGTGATTTACTTCAGCGATGCATTTAGATAATGAAGGAGTCTCTGAATTCAGTTTCTAGGTTCAGCCTTGCAAGATCCTGCCTGGACGAGAAAGTGCCTCTGAAGCCCAGGAAGAAAAAGCAAGACTTCATGACAAGACAGTCACCTGCACAGCCTGGACCGACACCGGCTAGGGCAAGAGCCTCTTGAGCTGGAGCCAGAGTCAGGCTCCTTAATTCTCTGGGTAGTGAACCCGAGTGCCGCTGAAGCGTGCTTTCGCTGAAAAACAAGTCCTAAAGAGGAGAGTCATTTTACAAGTGGGAATGGAGAGAAGTGGTTATTCTTGTTGAACCACGTGAATACCTCAGTGATCAGGAAGATTCTAGAAACACTGGTCTCCAAAATGGGGTGCAAGCACTTAGGGGGGGGCAAGAGGGATCCACTGGGACGTGGGGCGGGAAAGATTATAATCGCAACTAAGTAAATTTCAAGAACTGATGGACGTCAGGGAAGACGGAGATTTACCGGCTGAGCGTCAACAAACATCTCTGCATAACTGACGGATGAGATTGAAAAACACAGACCTTGTTTTCAGTAATGCAGCCAACAATTCACCTGTTCTATTTCCATCGTTTTACCCCGTGAGAGAGCCTTCGCCTGCGAGAGTGTGGTCATCATGAGTGCCACTTCCCAGGCTCCTTCTGGTGCTCCCCTTTCCAAGCTTGGGGTGGGACTAGTCATCTCCTGCCTCCTTGGGGGTCAGGTCTGACCATGTGACAGGCTGTGACCAATGAAATGCAGGCAGAAGCACCCATGTAGCTTCCTGCTGGAAAGATGAAAAGCCCGTGCACAAGCCACACTGTCTTTGCCTTTGGGACCATAACTGGTGACATTCAAGAGGGCGGCAGCTCCATCGGCCTGGAGATCTGAACACCCTCCCGCCCGGCCAACGTGCAGAGCCCTCTGCCAACCCACGATGCAGCCATAACAAAAGAACAACAAAGCTCTGTGGTTTCAAGCTACTGAGATTGTGGGGTTCTTTGTGAACTCCTGATGCTGACTAGACGAAGGATCAAAATAATCAAAATTTAGGACCAGACCTTTAGCTCGCTGACCCCAAACTGTTGAACCACGAGCTGTGAAAGATCAAATTCCATCACACTGAAAATCTTAGGGAGAGCAAAATTACATTTGTCTTGCTAATGAATTAAACTTGCAATCTTTGCATTAATTACTAATGATGCATGAGTTAAAATGTGTATTAATGAACATTAGAATTTTGTATTTTTTTACCTTTAGTGCCTCCTACTCAAACTTCTATTGTAGTCTTTGTTTTATAAAGCGCGCACCATCCTAAAACAGGAGTAGTTATACGATCTGTTTCTGTTTAGGGTGTGTACTCAGAGATTTCCTAGCGGGGACGCAAGATCAAAAAACACTTGAAGGGCTTCCCTGGTGGCGCAGTGGTTGAGAATCCGCCTGCCAATGCAGCGGACACGGGTTCGAGCCCTGGTCTGGGAAGGTCCCGCATGCCGCGGAGCAACTGGGCCCGTGAGCCACAACTACTGAGCCTGTGTGTCTGGAGCCTGTGCTCCGCAATGCGAGGCCCTGATAGTGAGAGGCCCGAGCACCGCGATGAAGAGTGGCCCCCGCTCGCCACAACTAGAGAAAGCCCTCGCACAGAAACGAAGACCCAACGCAGCCCCAAATAAATAAATAAATAAATAAGCTTTCATTTAAAAAAAACAAACGAACAAACACTTGAAGACGCTGCCGTGTAACATCCTCACCCCTTTCACGCACGCAAGCTGCCAATGTCTGAGTACCTTCTGTGCCGTGAGAATTCTGCAAGGCAGTGCTAGAGTGGGATGGGGAGAATGTCTGAGAAAATAGTCAAGAAAAAGTCCTTTATCAAAGGCCAAAACACAAGCCATCGAAACCACAGAACAACCGGCCTGCCTTTGAGTGCACTGTTAAATTGCTGGGCAGACGAGCCCCGGGGCCATTCTAGGTGGATGGTCATGCTGACTGCTTGGATTCTTTTTTTTTCTTCAAACTACATGAAGGTAAGAGAGAGGCTGGCATTACAAGACGGTACAGGCCTAACTCCAATGTTTAAAAACATGCAAGTCCGCAATTTTGGAAACAGTGCAAGTTTTTATTCACAGCCAAATTTAATTAAGCCAGACAACAAAAGAGTGAAACTTGAAAGCTACTCTGGGGAGATAAAGATGTGAAAGAATAACACGTGACCTCAGATGTGGGAACCTTAATACTCGCTAAGTCAGAGTTTTCTAACGGTACAGAAAGAGCTGAAGAGAATTTATGGGAAACCTTGTGTGAGAAAGCCCACCCCGAGACTCAGGCCCCGGAGACCTTCACCATCCTCTGGTCTCCAGAGGCTTCTAAAGGCACTGAATCCACTTGGGACTTTGTTATCCCAACCGCAGCTGGGAGAGCGGTGGCGGCGGTGGCGGGGG
>NW_006774722.1:330306-342371 GCF_000442215.2 Lipotes vexillifer
GGGGGGCAGTCTTGCACCTGCTCCCATAAAAAATGGGGAAGTTGTGATGGTCTGTTAATGAATGCTTTGGGCTTGTCACTCCCTTGAATGAAGAAAAAGACAATTTGTACTTTGACCACCTTCCAGGAAGGGGTGGGAAGAAATATGTCAGTAATGCGAGTTTTTGAAATTAAAAGTTTTTATTTTGGAATAATTTTCGATTCAGAGAGAAGTTACAAGGATAGTAGAGAGTTCCTGTACACCCCCCATACAAGTTTTAGGTTCCCTAGCAGGAAAGTTTTTAAATAGCCATAGATGCTTAAAATCAAGAGAAAGTCAGCATTAGACTCTACTTATCCTCAAATAAGTTTGGTGTGCTCAAATTTCACTGATCTCTGAAGAGGAGGAAAATGCACGTGTCGTTGGGGGGCAGGGGATACACATATATACAAAGATGTACATCTCTGGGGCCATTTTCTTCATATTTCTAAAACGACATGGGTGGCTTAATCTTGGTACTTTAAGATCAAGTACTTAAAAACGGAAATTTGGACTATTATACCAAAGTGAATAGTGATCTGGCCACCAAAATACAAACAAGGTTTACCATTTATTGTGCACCTACTTGGTGCCCGACTCTACCCACGAGAGATATGATTTTGTCTTCATGAGGGTCTGTGGAGGAGGGGATTCTTAACCAGATTTCTAAAACGAAGAAACAAACTCAGAGACGTTAAGTAACTTGCTCAAGGTCACACAGCTAATAGGCAACCACAGTGGAAACAGACACATGGGTTGAAGCTGTGTCTAAAGAGAATCAGTGTGGATGCCATTCTGTTCTCTCTTGCCAAGTCACACCCTCTGCTGTCACCGAGAACTTCCGTTACACGGCAGTGAAGCCCCCCAACCCCCCACTCCATATATCACCCAGAATTAGCTGCAAAGTGTCAGGAAACTTGGCCAGGCAGCCCCAAGCATCAGCGAGGGCTGGAAGCCTTCACCGTGAAGCCCTTTATAGAAAGCCGCAGTTGGCAGCCCCTGCTCCTGCATGGGAACAAATTAACATTGGCATTCCAAACACAGGAAAGGAAGGAAATTGGAAACACAGTTTATACTTGGCCAGCTCTTTGAAATACTGTACCATGCTACCGACATCAATTAATGAAAAGCAGGGTTGTGCTGAGAGGCCCTGGTTTGCAAATGCATTAACACACGTTAAACATGTTTGTACAGGAACCGGATTATAAGCACCCTGGCTCCAAAACAATAAAGCAATTTACCCTAGAACTGGTGCTCTTGGAGTTGTCATTAATTCAATCCACTCCACGCGGATCAGCAAAGGCTTTTCTCGGCTCCCGGCAATGCCTCCCGACACAAATGTTGAAAGGACGGCATCGCACATGCTACTCTGAGTCTCACATAAGTAAGTGTCAAGCTTCGTGCACTGCTAATATGCCCCCAAATCATAAACACTCCACTTCGGAGAGCGGGGGAATCACACAGCGGCAGCCCTGGTATTCATCGGCACTGCCATTTCACATCGGGTTAGAGCAATTTTTCCCCGCAGAAGGTTAACTGGGAAATATCTGTTCCATATTAAGAAATACCAAGTCACATTTTTTGTCAAATATTATTTGTCAAATGCCATTTGCTGCAAAACCCAGATTTCAAGTGCAGCTGAACACACAGCTAATACCGAACGGTTCACATAATAGCTGTGGTTGTACATGGGATCATTTGCACTGAAAGCACCCCCCTTCCTCTATAAACTGTTTCAGAAATTGGAAAGAAAAGCATCTGAAGCTCTGGAATAAATAAAGTACTGTGCCTTGAGCTGCCCAGTACAAAGGACCCAGCATGCTGGGAGAACAGACGCAAAACAACCAAAAAGGCAACTGCCGCTTCGCTTCACAATTTTGTAAGAATGCTTAAAAGATTTTACATCATGGGGTTGAATCGCAACATATCTGGCTTGCAAAGACAGAGCCGGCTAGTTTCTTGAAAGACCAGCCTCTTCACGCACTGCACCCACCGGTACAGGCACCTGCGACCACATCCTGGGTCCTGGGTCCAGGCGACAAACATCACTGATGTGGCCGCCCTGCCCCCTCGCCCAGGTGACATCACCCCACGACTCCACATTGATCCGGGATCCATCAAGTCGCAGCACTATGGGTGTGCAAAGCTAAATGCGTTATCATTTTTACCACAAATTAACAGTTTCTATGTAAATATTGGTATTTCCTCACCCCACGAAGGTGAGAGGAGGCAAAATGGCACCGGCGCATTTGACTTAAACTAATTAAAAGCAGAGGGTCATGCAATTCAACGTACTGATTTTACCAGTGGGACTTAAATCTTTTATAATAAGTGTACACAGCTGCAGCGCTCTCCCACCGCCACGTTCTACAGGCTAATCCGTGCATTCCTTCTGACAATAACGTGACAGGTCCCACACATCCCTGCCTGTGCCCTAAGACCGGTGACACTGCCAGAGTGCATTAAAGCAGAGGCCGGCCAAAAAGCAGCCATGCCGACAGCCCCCGGCTAGGTCTGAAGAGTGATCGCCAAAGAATGAACGTGGCCAGCCACTTGGTGCAAAGGGCTCTCCATTCAAAATAGTCAGCTGGTGAAATGGATGGGCAGGCTGGGGAAGGGTGGCGGCTGGGGGAGTGTTAGGACACTCTGATTCTTGCAATGGGCCAAATATGACCTTACCCAATAGGGGGAAAAAAGATATTAAAGCGATAGGGGTGATCAATCAACTTAGATGAGGCTCTCCCTGGAATGAAGTCATCATCCTCTCCGAGCTCAGTGGACACGTGATATTCGCTCACATCGCAGGCACGCTGCTGGTCAAGGGTTCGCGGGCCAGCTGTGTTTATCCCGGCAGAGGCTTGACAGGCTACGACGCTACGGAAGGCCCCGACCCGAAAGCTCGCAGGAGCTGCGTCTCGGAAGCTGTTTCCTCTCTCTGTGCGTTCAGAGAAGCCCCCGCTTCGCTTCCCTAGGCCTCCTCCCTTACCCCTTCAAGGGCCGCCCCACAACCAAGTGACAACTCTGGAATAAACACCAAAACTGGCCACGCGAGCTGGCATCCAGGCTTCGGCCTTAACCTGCTCTGATTCCAGAAGGGAAATACAAAGACCCCCCCCCCCACCAAAGTTCAAACCTGGGTCACATATATCCTTGGGGGGAGGCGGGAGAAGATCTTTGATTTATATAAGCAGGAAAATGAGGTTTAAAAGAAGTGATGTTGAAAGGGTTACTAAAAACACAGCTGCTGGTGCACTCCTATAGCGAAGACACTGCAGAAAGAGAGAAAGAAAGAAAGAAAGAAGGAGGGAAGGCTGTGTGACATCTATATTAACCTCTGGCTGCTCACCAGTGAGGGCCGGCACTCCAGTGCTGGAATGTGGGGCAGCCCCTTCCAAATTTTAACACAAGCCAGGTTACAGCTGCGAGCGCCTGCAGCCTTGTGCTCCCTCGGCAGGCACTCCCTGCAGGAAAGTTTTAAACTGTAACAGAATCTTTTTCTAATACTCTACAGTGGTAGGGCCTGTTCTGAAGGGGCAAAAGGAGAGATCTTAATGCCAAACACTTGTCAACAAAAAGGATCGCCAGATGGTATAAAATAAAAGTAAAACTGAACAGCCTTCTCCCCACTCCTCGGCTACATTAACAAAAGCCACTTTTAGACACTGAGCCCAATAAGGATAGGTTTCTAACTTCCCCTCTTTTTAATTTAGCTTCAAAGATTAAACAAATGTAGTTCCTTCAGAACCTGGACAGAGATAAATGTGGGTCGCACACCCCCAGTACCAGGGGTTTCTTTAGAAGATCCCAAAAGGAGCTGCTGGATTTCTCCAAAGAAAGAAGCAGGGGAGGGCAGCTATCTTCGGGATTCAGTCTGCAGAACTCACATTGCCTGGGGACAGTTTAAGAGAGGGTAGCAGTCTGCACAGAGGAGTTGGGGGCTTGTTAATCCAAACCAGTTTACAAATCTCGCCATTGAACTTAAGAGGCCCAGCCTGGGAAGATGTAAGTCTCCCTCCGGCAGCTCAGCTAGCATTACAGGGGCTTTATTGTACAGGCTGGTCTTTGTCACAAGGTGCGGTCTGAGGTCCTCATTCTCAGCACCTGGTTTTGTCATAAATTCTCCTCTAGTTCCCTCTCTAGTTTAGATCCCACTCAGCCTGGCAAAAAGCTTGAATTCTGAGGAGAACGACTTAGAGGAACAAAAACCAGTTTGGCTGCAGACGGAAGACTAAACGCACCAGCCCCTGCAAAAGCCTTCAGACTTCAGGCCCAAGTCCCCCAGAGCACTGCAGGACAGCAGCGGTATGCAGTGAGGGAGGGAGGGGGTGCTGGAAGGAGGAGGGGGCTTTGAGGGGAGGAGAGGGTGGTGGAGAAAGTCAGTTTCCCTTCGAGGTCCCCCCCAGGTCCCCTGCAAGGTAACAAGTAATAGCTGCATATGAACAAACGACGTTTTTCTCACTCTTAGCAGAAGTGTGAGACTAAACGCATCTTTAGAAAACTTTGTATGTTACAGGTCAGTATGATCTGCAATTCAAGGAAAAATCGTGTGCTTTTTCTCAGCTTCCAAGCAGGTCTCCTACACGGCCCCTCCAACCCCACTGCTACCCCCCAGCCCCTCCTGTGGCAAAATCCCAGAACCCCACAAAATGGAAGGGACAGGCCGTTTATTCCCATGCTGCTGCCGAGCAGAAATTAAAGGGCAACCTTAGAAATATCTACAGGAAGAGTCTTGCCCAACTGCGGTCCAGGTCTTCACCCAACTAATTACCGAGAAAGTTTTAGGGACTGAGAAAGAAAGAAAACAAGGTCAGTGCACTCTGTGAAAAGCCACTCTGCCATCTAATTTGGAGTGATGCTCCAGAAAGCAAGACCTGAGAAAGTCAGGACTGTCCCACAAAGCCCAAAGCCAGCCTGACTGATTAAGAGGCTCAGACAAGCCGGTCTTTGTCTTTTCAAGATGAAAGAAATGGGACTAACGGGTTGAAAGGTGTGCGTACAGCCGGAGGAGGAAAACCACCCAGCTGTGGTCTTCTCAGACAAGTCCCAGCTTGCTCCCCGCTACCAAGGGGCAGCAAACAGCCCTGCCCCAAGTTTCCCAGAGGTGCCCAGGTGGCAACCTGGTCCTTTTCGGGCACGGGAGGAGCCCGTGTCTGGCCACGCGGTTGGTCCGTAAGCAGCGGGGTGCTTTCTGCACTGCGTTTGCAGAGCCCTCCACAGAAGCCAGGGCTTACAAATACCTTTTTAATGACCTCAGCCAGGCTCTGAAGGCCGCCACTGGGACCTGCTGGCATTCACTGGGAGTCACAGGTATCCAACAGAACAGAAGATACAATAAATCCCCAGCCAGAGAAAGGGCCCTGGTTAACCCCTGGCTTCAGGATGGATACAGAGCTCTGCTTTAATTAATTTATTTATATGTACGTATTTGGGATTTTTCTTTAGCTTCTAGTATAGGTCACAAATACACATTGAAAAAAAAAATCATACACAAAACTGCAGACAATGAAAAATCAGGCCCCAGCTCCCAAATCCCTAAGGCCCCAGCCCCAGTTCTGCCCTGCCCCCATAAAATCTATTTCCAATCCATGGCGTCTTCCTCCAGTGGGAAAGCATGATATACAAGCACGTATGTAACCTCACTGATCTGCACCTTGCTTTTTTCCACCCCATACATCTTGGAGATTGTTCTAAATCAGGACATATGGAGCTGTCTCATTCTAACAGGCTGCCTAGTATAATTTAAACTTTCTTGAAGTCATTTTGGCAGCTAAACCTCCCACCCCTTGCTCGCTGAAACTCGTTTCACTATTTGATTTTGGGCTATTATTAAGGACAGACAATGGCGTCCCGGGAACTCCAGGGACCTTATCTGGCGCGGGAAGCATTAAGGTTGATCCGCGCTTCCCGGCGCCCTCCATCCACGCCCCAGGTGCCCCGCGGGGGGCTTCAGGGTCATTATTTCCCTGTTGACACAGTGCCGGTGGGCGTGAGTTTGCTGTCTTGACTTCGTTCGTATTTTCGCAGCAAGTGACACTTGTAGAATGAAAGCGGCTCGGGAAACAGCGCTATCGGGGCGTGTTATCTCAGAAACCAAATATTTGATCATGAGCCCTATAGCGCGCAGTCGGGGGTTAGTCTGAGCAAGTCTGGTGAATGTGCACAGATGGAGCGAGGGCACCACCCCCGCCGCAGCTCCAGCCTCCGATCCCCGGGGCCGTCGCGGCTCCAGTCGGAAGCCGGGTCCCCTAGCCTCCCCCGGCGGCGTCTGCGGGGAGATCCCTCGCCACCCAATAGCCAGAAGCCGTGGTTTGCGCGCCACACGTGATAAACGCTGAAAATGGATTCTGCCAGTCCGGGACCTATCATTAAATATTTAAAATAGAAAGGTCGCAATGGCAACGTTTTTTCCCCCAGCTCCAGCCAGGAGAGCTGAGAGCGAGAGGGGCGCCCAGCGGTCAGGAAAGGGGCCCCGAGGCGCTCGGGGCGCGCAGCACGCTACGGCGGGCGCACCGCGAGGGGACAGGTAGGGCTTGCCAGGGCGGGGAAGGGAGCGCAACGCCCGCGATGCCAGGGCCAGGCAGGGCAGAGAGGGGCTCAGAAAGGGCGGGAAGTCAGCTTCGCGGAGCAGGGCCCTTTAAATGCAGGTAGCGCGGGCCCAGCCGCACAGGCACAGCTCACATGACCGAGCCCCGCGCTTTGAACTGAGCCGCGGCCCGCCCTGCGCCTCCCGCCCCAGAGGTGCAGTCGCCGACTAAACCCAGAGAGGGCTTCAGACCGGTCCCTACTTCCCCCGAACTCCCACAGGCCAGATGAGCCCGGCTCGCCCTACCTGGGGCGCGCGTAGCTTGGGGTCCACTAAGGCAGGGGGGTGGGAGGCCCTCGGCCAGGCACTGCCGTTTTGAAAACTACCGGGAGTGGAAAGATGGGCGGGCTGGATGTAAGACGCGGCGCCCTCCCTGTCCCAAAGCGACTCCTGGCCGAGACGCGCACCCCTCCCTCCCGCCCTCACTCACCGAGGTTGACGAAGCTCATGACCATGTCGGCGTCGGTGAGAAAGTGGCTGTCTTGCAGGCTGGCCAGAGGGGGGCCTTGGGTACTGAAGACGGCCTTGTAGGGGTAGGAGAAGCCCTGGCCGTCGGGCCCGCCGCCCTCCTCCACCGCCATGGCATTGTACAGGTCCAGCATGAACATGGGCGCCGAGTTGTGCTTGCCCTGGAGGTGGGGACGCGGGCGATGGGGCAAGCCCAAGATGGAGAGGATCTCGCGCTGCATCTCCCGCCGCTCCTGGCTGCGGAGGCGCCGGTGGATGAAGCTTGAGTGCACCTCGTTGTCCAGGCTGAAGTCGGCCAGGGCGGAGCGCAGCAGGAACAGGGGCGCCCAGAGCGCCACGAAGCTGTGGGGCGCCGCGACGCGCAGCGAGCGCACGTGCATCGCGCCGGCTCTACGCGCGACCCGGGCTCCGGGCACCCGGCACCGGGGCCCGCGCCGCCCCAGGTGACGGAGCGGGGCAGGCGGCCGTCCACGCCGCTCGGTCACTTGCTGTAGACGGGCCCCTCTGCGCCCGCGCCGGACATGGCCCCTCCCCGGCCGGCTGCGCTCTGCCCGGACCCCCGCCCCCGGCTCGGCGCTGGCCCCGGGGCCCCTCGCCCCGCACTCGCCCGGGCGCACCGCGGGGCTCGGAAACCGGCTCGAGCGCGAGCAAAGAGGCGGGCGCGGGTGGGAGGAGCAGCCAGCAAACCTAGGAGCCGGGAGAGCGAGCGCCGGGGTGGCAGCGAGGCGGCGGGCGAGCGGGCGCTCCTTTCTCCGGCTCCTCTCGCGCTCTTGCTCTTGGGCGGCGGGGACCCACCCTCTTCCGAACTCCGGCGCCCAGAAGAGGGGCCCCAGGTCGCTCTCCCGGCCCTGCGCACCCTTGATCGCACGAGAGGCCGCCTCGGGAGCCCCAGAGTGGTGCGCGCTGGGGCCTGAGAGGGGGAGGGGGAGGGGGAGGAGGAGGACGGGCTTCCGAGGGCCCCTCCCGCGTCGGCGGCCTCCCACCTGCCCTCGGCCCCGCCCTCCCCCCAGCGGCGCCCAATGGGTTCATTCATTCCTTCTAGTGCGCTCTGCAAATATTTACCCAGTGCCCACAGGGTGCCCAGCGCCGGGCCGGGCGCCGCGGGGATGCGGAGAGAGGAATCCGAGCCGGCCCTGCTTTCTCCGCACTCGTAGTCCGGACAGGGAAGGAGACCTGAGCGGCACCCATGGGATTTGCGCTGCGGTAGAGCAAGCTGGGGGAGTGTCGAGGAAACGCGGCGACACGAGAAGGCTTCCTGGCGGAGGTGGCACCCGGGGCCCTCTCGCCTCTTGCCCCCCCCCTCCCCGCCTTACTCCAGACACGCGGATCCCTCCCCGAACTTGTCGCCAGCTTGTTCTTGCACTTGCCAGTCCTTCTGCCTGGAACTCTCTCCCCTCCCAGTCTGCCTCCCCACCCCTGCCATCTGGCCAAGCCTCCACCTCCAGGTGCCACTCAGGTGCCACTTCCTCCCAGACCGTCGGAGATAAGGTCCCTTCCCCTCGTCACCCCCGCGCACACCTGTTCTATTTTCCTTAACTCCTCCTCCCACCGTCTGGCATTACTGAGTTATTCGTACCTTCTTTATTGCCTTGCCTTCCCACTAGAAACAGAGCTCCCTGGGGGCCGAGGTGGGACTCTCTCAGATGTCCTTGAGCCCAGGGCCTGGTAGCCACTGTGGCTGCACAGTCGTTATCTGTTGGATGACTGAAATTGCGTGAGCTGGAGAATTCCTCCCCACCTCCCTTCCTTGGGGGCCCAACCACTCCTCAGCCTGAGACCAGATATCCCGGCCCGGCACTACCTCTTTTTTTAAAAAATATTTATTTATTTTTTTAATTTATCTATTTATTTTGGTTGTGCCGGGTCTTAGTTGCAGCATGCGGGATCTTTAGTTGTGGCGTGCGGACTTCTTAGTTGCAGCATGCGAACTCTTAGTTGCAGCATGTGGACTCTCAGTTGCGGTATGCACGCGGATGTGGAATCTAGTTCTCCGATCAGGGATCGAACCCGGGCCCCCTGCATTGGGAGCGTGGAGCCTTGCCCACTGGACCACCAGGGAAGCCCCTCGGTCACTGTCTGACCCTCTCCACCAGCCCCCCTGCCTGGCCACACCTGAGGAGCGCACAGCTGGCCTTGCATCCAGTTCACCTCTGAGTGTCTGTGCCTGAGACCTCACCAGATGCTCCTGGCCTCCTTTCTTCCGTCCCCTCATTCATTCATCCCACGAATGACACTGAGCTGCCCACTTGGGGCCCAGCTCACACTGGGCATGGCACACAGGCGCCCCAGACAACCCAGAACCCGCCGTGGGACCCTGAGTAAACTACTGCTCTTCAGAGCCTCAGTTTCATTGTAAAACTGGGAGCAAAATAACACTTGACTCAGAGTGGCAGTGAGTACCGTGATCAAGTTCAATCTTGCCTCCTCCCTTTTCCGCCCCAAGGAGGCAAACCCACAAACCAGTGGTTGCCCGATGATGGGCTAGAGGAAGGGTGACCAGAGGGACTCTGGGATGAAAGGTGAAGGGCTGAGTCTGGGGACGGGGGTGTCCTTTAGGGGGAGGGGCCTGGCTAAGCCTCACTTGGGGGAGGCAGAAGCTCCAGGGCTGGTAAAGGGGAGACTGATCTTCCGGAGTTTTCTGCAGCATACAGGTGGTTCTGCCATGCAGCCTTTTGGGGGCTTCTGGACAAGACGGCAGCCTGAGGGTCCACATCGGTGGGGACAGGAGAGGCCAGAGGCCAGGCGAGGAGAAGAGGAACGCAAGGCTGTGGGTCCCAGTAGCCATTCCAGTCACATCCCGGCCCCATTACACAGGCTCCAGGCTGTGAGGTGGAGCGGGTCCTGGGCCCCCGGGCCCAGGGCTGGGCCTCTGCCCACCTGTCAATCAAGGCACTGTGAAAGCCCCCTCCACCTGCCTTCTTCCACTGACGGCTTCCTTCAACAAAGGTTTGTTGAGCACTTCCTGGGTGTCACGCAGGGTGGGCTCCACAGGCATGTGACCCGGTAGGTGCCCAGGCCCCCACGCTCACACCTGGCTTTAATGCTCTGCTATTGCCACATTGCAGCTCTTCGTGATCTACGAATAAAGGGTCCCCGCTTTCATTTTGCCCTGGGCTCTGCAAATTATGTGGCCCATCCCAGTGCCAGCACAGTGCTGGGCTGGAGGGGACAGGAGACAGTGAGCTCACCCAGTGGCCTCCACCACGAAGCTGGCTTTCAGGCCAGGGGAGACAAAGCGGGAAGCTGATACATGGTTTCGGGGTGGGAGGGGAGGCCACGCTCGGCCATCGGTTCTCTCAGGCAGGATGCAGTGCGCTCACCTGCTGGAGCCAGGCCAAGCGGGGCACACAGGAGGGTCGAGGGGGAGAGCCCCGGGTGGGCACTATGGAGAGTGAGAACCAACACAGGGACCTGCTGAGGCAGTCAGAGGGGCACTGGCTGGTCTAGTGTCCACCAGAGCACATGCAACCCAGATCATGTCAGCCTGTGATAGAGTGAAGGAGTGAATAAACAGGGAGCGGTGGAGGGAGGTGGGAAGGGGATCTCCTGGAGGAGATGCCATTGACCTGAGTCCTGGAAGGATGAGAAAGACTCGGCTTTGCCAGGGAGAGGCATCCCAGGCAGGGAGAGCAGCAAGTGCAAAACAGGCCCTGCAGAGCGAGGAACAGCCACCAGGCTCTGTCTCCCCAGAGCTCCCTGTGGCCCCGGGGTTGGCCTTCCAGGGACAAAGCCACTGCAACTGCTATGCCACCTCCAATGCCAGCTGAGATGAAGGAGGTTACTTTCTTCGTCTGAAATACTACTCGTCTGCAGCAGCCTTCTCTGCTTTTTAATCCACTGTCAAATCTCTTGGGGGGGATTTTAACAAGCAAGTGAGGCTGGGGGTGGAGGCGGCAGGTATTGGTGCTACCAGTCTACATCTGAAAACAACTGATTGGCTGGCGTCTGCGCTGTTCCCTCTCGGTCAGGGGAAGGCCCTGAAGCAAGGATTATGGTTTACCCTCTGTGCATCTCACCTGAGCCTGGCACACAGCAGGCACTCAATAAGTGCCTGTTGAATGAAGAGCAGTAAGCACAGCCAATACCTAAAGAGCACAGTGGATTGAGGGCTGACTGTGCAGGCACCAGGCTAAGGCATCTTGTGGAGCCCTCCCCCCGCCCACCTTGCTCTGGTATGCCATCTCTTCCCCTGCGAGATGGAGACGATACGCTTTCCATATCTGAGACCCGGAAGAGACCAGGTTCCCTCTGAACTCCCACCACCCCCTATTTAACCTGATTTTTCCTGTGATTCATGCCGGGGGTAGGGGGGCTCTTTATTTTCCCTGCTTCCTCCCTTAAAGGAGTCCCCCAGACTGCACCAGGCCCCCACTGAATGCTTGCTTGATTGCTGAATGAATGAATGCACTCATGCAAACAAGAATATCTGCCTGGAAGCACATCAGATGCTGGTTTGAGAGCGGAGGCCACCAGCAAAGGCTTCGAGATTATTTAGAGAAAGTCTTGGGTGGGAGCTGGCAGCCTGGGTTCACACGTCAGCCCTGCCACTTGCAGCCATGTACCAGGGATTTAACCTCTCTGCGCCTCAGTTCCCCCATCTGTATAATGGGGGGACAAATAGCACCTGTTTCCTAGGGTTGCTGGGAGGATTCAGAAGTTAATTCAACTCATGTAAAGGACTTTGCAAGGTGCCTGGGGCAGAGAGAAAGCATTTGATAGATGTTAGTTACCATCTGGATGAAAAGGAAAATATGTTAACAGGAAAGCCTCCTAAGCTTAAAAATAACAACACAACTTTTCATGATGGTCTGCTTTTTGGCCAAACAGAGGAAAGCAAATGTATCCTGACTAGGAGAGATCCAGGGCAGGGGCAAGAGCGTGAGAGCAGGAGAGAGCAGGGCAGAGAGGGAGAAGGGATCAGAGATGAAAGGGGGATCCCCACATTCCGATCTGTCTCATTGTCCCCCAGCTCCCACCCACCCCCCCCGGCCGCCCC
>NW_006774722.1:342415-358915 GCF_000442215.2 Lipotes vexillifer
CCCACCCCCCCCGGCCGCCCCATGCCATCCGGGGCCCAGGAACTTCCCTGGGGCCTATCTCATTTCCCCAGCAGACAGCCCCCAGCCACCCAACCCCAGCTGTGGTTCCCCAAGCCGGGGCACCCAGCACTGGACTCCTGGGCCGTAACCCGATCTCCCCAATCTGCTCCACCCCAGGGCCAGCTTCTCCCAGATGAAAGATGGCCTGGAAATGTGAGGGGTGTTATTGTGTCTGGCCGGCCCCGGCCGAGTGTCCACAGCCCTCACTCGCCGGCCTCCCAGCACTGGGTAAGCAGTTTTCATTTCATACATCATCAGTCACATCTTGCTGAAGCGATTTTGACCAAGTCAGCATATGTCTCCAAAGCAATAAAAAGAAGAAAAGAATTCTGCTGACTCGCACATTCAGGGGGAGATAGGGACCTCATCTTCATGGGCAGAACTCTTATACCATCTGCCCTGGAGGAAGCACAGCAGGCCTGAGGGCTCCCTGGGGGCGCCCTACACAGCCAAGGGAGCCTGAGGGCTGCTGCCTCTGTCCACCCACCTGGCCAAGGCCTGATGACCTCGGCCTCAGACCCCAGTAGGGAAAAGGGGCCGAGAGCCTTCTCACGCACAGGCTTCAAAATCCTTGTGTGCAAAGAGATCTACCCTAGAGAGGAAATGATTTTAGCACACCTATAATTCAATGTTGCTTTCCATGCAAATCCCTCATTGCACTGGAGATAAACTCATGCTCGCTCACGCTGGGACTTGCTCTGCACAATTTTTTAAACAGAGGAGTAAGATACTAAACAGTTTTTATCAGTCTTAAATACACGTGGCAGTAGCCACCGCTCCAAATGGAAAACACAGGCAACAAAGACACACACACACACACCACACACACACATACACACACACACCCCTCCAGAGAAAGCTGATGCCCAAGGAGGGATTTCCAGGGTCTCCCAAACAGCTAGTGGGAAGCTGTGGTTTTGTTTATTACTAGCATGGTTGTTAGTTCTTCCTCGATTGGAGGAAATCTGATTTGGTTTTGAGAACTTAACGATTCTCAATTCGGCTTTAGAGGGAGCCCTTTCCTCCCTCCCAGACATGAATAAGAGCTGCTGACAAGTCCAGGGCTTTCCCTTCTGCCAGGCACCTGCTAAGCCCAGTGCTGCCTTAGCTCATGTCACCCTCCGGCACAGAAGGGCCTATTCTGCTTCTCAGACCGCAGGAAGGAGACCGAGACTCCGAGAGCGCCTTGCCCAAAGTCACAGAGCTCATCTACGACGGAACCCTTATCCAAAGCCACATCCGTCTACACAGCCCAGGCTCCTCACCGTCTGGTGGTTTCGTGATCTCCCCCCCGCCCCCATTGATCCTAAAGCCACACTTCTCCATCCGGACGGTACACACACCCTTGGGGAGCTGTCAAAATGCAGATTCCCACACAGCCAGTGCCAGCAGTGCCTGAGATTCTGCACTTTGACCCAGTCCCCGGGGTGGACCAATGCTGCTGGTCTGAGGATTCTACACTGAGGGGCAAGGCTGTACATGTCTGAAGTTACAGCTAACTTTCCTCTAAAGGGGACCATAAGCACAGACACACTGACAGGTGGCGAGGGACCCGGGGCCCCGATACAACAGGGGAGGGGTGGGGACCAAGGTGAACTGGAAACCACATTACCATGGGTGATTCCGTCCAGGAATTTGATCCCAACGTTACCAGATAGTCCTAATTTTCAAGAGAAGCTGGAAATTTGGGTTTGTATGTGAAAACTCTGAACGTGCATTTGTTGGCAACTAATTCCATTTGTTTTTGAACTGTTAGACCAAAGAAAACCCATCTACCAGTCTGATTCAGGAACCCCGTTTGCTTCTGGCCTTATAAAGGGCTCTGCTGGATTTGAAGGACTAACCCAGCCTTCCCCTTGCCCCAAGCCAAAGGACCACCAAGGCTGGGGCATTTCTAAGCAGCTCCATTTAATTCACTGTTCCAGGAACACTGAGTGAGAGACAGAAAAGACAGAACCTGGCACTCCCTCGCCTCCAGGCAAAGTCAGACCCTCACCCTCTCCAGAGTCGCTTCCCCCTGGCGCTCCCGCTCTAACTGATTTTCAGATAAACTCACCCTCCCGCCCAGGTCAGGAAATTCACCCAGAAACATCAAAACTTCTTTCTTTAGGAGCAAGAGTGTTGGTCATTGTTGCTTCCAAGCACCTCCCTCCTACCAGCTACACCTGAACCCTTTTTTAAAAAAAATTTTATTTATTTTTGTCTGTGTTGGGTCTTTTTTGCTGCGCACGGGCTTTCTCTAGTTGCAGCGAGCGGGGGCTACTCTTTGTTGCAGTGCGCGGGCTTCTCATTGCTGTGGCTTCTCTTGTTGTGGAGCACGGGCTCTAGGTGAGCGGGCTTCAGTAGTTGTGGTGCGTGGGCTCAGTAGTTGTGGCTCACAGGCTCTAGAGCGCTCCCCTGCGTTGGCAGGCGGATTCTTAACCACTGCGCCACCAGGGAAGTCCCTGAACCTTTTCTTATGTTTGGGAATTCCCCATCTTGGGAAGCAGCCCCTGCCCCCCCATCCCCAAATAGGAACTGAACACCCTGACATGCACTGCCCCAGCTTGCTTTGCAGACAGAGCATTGGCATGTGACCAAGTCTCAGCCAGTCAGAGGCATCCACCCGAGAAGCTATTATCCTGCAGAGCATTTGGGGGCTGTCTTCCCAGCTGCAGAACCCCCAAGCCTGGTTCCCTGGCCTTTCTGGGCCTCCTGTAAGCCTCTCATGATCCTTTGGTGAGCACTTTTTCTGCACCAGTTAGCCCCAGATGGTTTCTGTTGCCCACAGCTATGAACCCTGCAGAATACAGCATCAGGGAGCTGGGAGGGGCCATGGAAATCATCCTGATCTAAAGCTTACAGACCTTCTCTTCTTTTCAGCAGCTTAAACTTTTGGTCAAGAAGCTTTTCACAGATGCTCAACACAGAAAACAGAAACAGAGCTTCTCTGGTTCAATAGAGCAGGAAGGGGGTCTAGGGTTGCTACACTTAGCAAATAAAAATATAGGATGCCCAGTTAAATTTGAATTTCAGATAAGCAAGGAATGATTTTTAGTTTAAGTATGTCCTATGTGTTATTTGGGACATACTTATGCTGGAAGTTTATTTCTTTGTTCATTGAAAAAGATGTTTGATAGTTTAAGCCGTTGTATACTGAGTTTCCAGTAAATTACAACCAAAGTCCTCCCAGTGTGGGGTTCATTTCCTTCATCCTGAAGATAGAGAAACTGAGACCCAGAAGAAAACGGTGGGGCTGAGAACCCTACAGCAAGTCAGGGCAGAGCTGGGATTCGAACTGGGGCCCCTGGCCTTCAGGGTCCTGGGAGCTCTTCACTGCACCGCACCATGCTTCTCTCCGTCCCTGTTCTCTTCCCTCCCTCACTCTGTTTCTGACCGCCCCCCCTTTTTTTTTTCAATTATTCTGTCTTCTACTTTAGGTTTTATCTTTATTATCTCCCCAGCCAGGCACAGCCTCACTCTAAATAGGTTAGTCCTGACTCATGTAAAAAGATAATTTGGGAAGATTAACAGATTTCAGCTCATCTATCACACATGCGAAGACTAATGACAGTTACATTAATGACACAGCTAACACTAATGAGAGTTACATTAATGACATTAATTGAGCACATTACAGATTATCTCTCTTTCTTCTGGCCACGCCGCACTTCATGCTGGATCTTAGTTCCCCGACCAGTGAACGAACCCGCGCTCCCTGCCGTGGAAGCACCGAGTCTTAACCGCTGGACCGCCAGGGAATTCCTATTACAGATTATCTTGAATCTTCGAATGGCCCTGAATTAGATGCGGCGTCTCCCATTTCACAGATGAAGATATGGAGGCACCGACGTCAAAGACCTTGGCCAAGACCACACGGCTAGTGAAGGCCAAAGCCAGCATTCAGATCCTGGGCAGCCTGATTCTGACTCCCTTATTTCTTCCAGCCATACCTCTGCATAGAGCCAGCCCACAACTTTTATTTCCATAGCTCACACAATGACTGACCGCTGAGTAAGGTTGCCAGATTTAGCAAATAAAAACATAGGTCACCCAGTTAGATTTGAATTTCAGAAACACATGATTAATTTTAAAATATAAATATGTCCCAAACTGTGTGGGACATACTTATACTAAAACTTAGTCATTGTGTATCTGAAATTCAAATATAACTGGACATTTCGTATTTTATATCTGCCAATTCTACACTAAGGGGCTCTTCTGGGTAAAGCAAGAAGCATCAGTTGTGTCCTAGGTTCTGCCTTGTAGTAAAATGCCCACCTCAGGGCCTTTGCACTTGCTGCACTATCTGCCTAGAAGGCTCATCTGCCAATATCCACACGACTCCCTCCTTCACCTCCTTCAAGTCTCTGCTCAAGGGACTTCCCTGGTGGCGCAGTGGTTAAGAACCCACCTGCCAATGCAGGGGACACAGGATCGAGCCCTGGTCTGGGAGGATCCCACATGCCACAGAGAAGCTGAGCCAGTGCACCACAACTACTGAGCCCACGTGCTGCAACTACTGAAGCCCGCAGGCCTAGAACCCATGCTCCGCAACAAAGAGAAGCCACCGCAATGAGAAGCCCGCGCACCGCAACGAAGAGTAGCTCCCACTCGCCGCAACTAGAGAAAGCCCGCACGCAGCGGCGAAGACCCAACACAGCCAAAAAATAAATTAATTAATTTAATTTAATTAAAATAAAATTACAGAAATGGAAAAAATATTTTTAAGAAGTCTCTGCTCAAATGTCATTGAAGCCTTCCCTGCCCACCCTACCAGAATCAATCTCTCCCCACTCCTGCCTTCCTTTCCTCCTCTCAATGCTTTTTCTCTATAACACTTACCACCACCAGAAATATTATATAGTCACATGTTTATTGTTTCTCTCCCCCACTGGAATGTGGGTGCAGATTTTGGTCTGATTTGTTCACTAGAGCCCAGAAGAGCGTTTCGTATACAGTTGACACTCACAAATAATTGCTGAGTAAATGAATGCACTCGCTGAGAGCAATCCTTGGTTTCTGTCAGGAACACTGCCTGACTCAGAATCAGGAGCTGGGATTGTCACTGGTACCCTGTTCCCGAGGCACCGTCCTTAATGTCACCTTATAGCCCAGCATCACAGGGGAGGTCAGGTGACAAAACAACCTCAACAGTGGCTACAGATTAGAAAAGCCACATGTTCAAGTATTTGAGTGTGGTTTCCTTTTCTCATCCAAGGGCTTGTGCCCCCAGACAACTGAGTCCTGGAGACACAAACCCTAAAAGCCAACTTTTTCCATTTTTACCCAATGTTCTGAGTGTGTACAAGCTGCCCGCCCCCAGCAGCGCTGCAGACAAGAGTGTAAAGCACTTCCGTGTCAGATGGAAGGAAAACACACTTACAGACATTCTTATCAACAATAGCTAAATAGTCTAGGTTTCCAGGCACTTTACCTGCATGACCACATTTCATCGTCATAGCACTTTGGAAATCAGTATTCTGAAATCAGTCCTTTTTACAGATGAGGAAACTGAGGTTCAGAGAGAGTAAGCAGTTTTCCCAGCGTTTCAGTACCACAAAGCAATAAAATCAAACATGAGCTCAGATGGCCCGATATCAGGCTCTGAGCCCATTTCCTCACCTGTAAAACAGGTTTAATAACAGTACCACCTGGCTGGGATGCTGCCTGGGCCCGAGTGCCCACCACTGCCCCTTCTCTAGCCAGAGATGACTAGGCTAGAGGAGGCCACCTAAGGGCCACCATTCCATGCTGGCCAGAGTGATCAATGACATGGCTTAGAGCAAGACCCTAGCCAGGCTTATCAGATTCACTCTCTTGAGTATTCAAAGTAGAAAATTCCAGAAAAATGAGGCTTATCATGAGAAAATGGGAGTGAGTCCAGGTCAGGAGGTAGAAAGTGAAGTGAACACAGCCATGATGGGCTGTGAGCAAGCCGGCATTGCAAAGGAGCTCAGGGCCTCCATGTCCAGAGGTACAGGTTGTGCACTACATTCCCTTGGATCACCATTCCCATCCTTGTCTGAGAGTGGTGATCTCTGGACTTGTGCAGTGCACACCCTGAGTGACTGTACCTGGCAGCCCTGAGACTTTATTTATTCATGATTCATTCGCATATATGTATTTAGTTTCTACCATGTGGCAGTCTCTATACAGGCCCTGTGGTAGCAGCTGTGGAAAGACATTCAAAATTTCTTATATTCTAGTTGCAGGGCACAGACGAGAAACGAGTGAGTGAGAAGTTGCGAAGAGGAAAACAGAGCCAAAATCCTTGGTTTCTGTCAGGAACACTGCCTGACTCAGAATCAGGAGCTGGGATTGTCACTGGTACCCTGTTCCCGAGGCACCGTCCTTAATGTCACCTTATAGCCCAGCATCACAGGGGAGGTCAGGTGACAAAACAACCTCAACAGTGGCTACAGATTAGAAAAGCCACATGTTCAAGTATTTGAGTGTGGTTTCCTTTTCTCATCCAAGGGCTTGTGCCCCCAGACAACTGAGTCCTGGAGACACAAACCCTAAAAGCCAACTTTTTCCATTTTTACCCAATGTTCTGAGTGTGTACAAGCTGCCCGCCCCCAGCAGCGCTGCAGACAAGAGTGTAAAGCACTTCCGTGTCAGATGGAAGGAAAACACACTTACAGACATTCTTATCAACAATAGCTAAATAGTCTAGGTTTCCAGGCACTTTACCTGCATGACCACATTTCATCGTCATAGCACTTTGGAAATCAGTATTCTGAAATCAGTCCTTTTTACAGATGAGGAAACTGAGGTTCAGAGAGAGTAAGCAGTTTTCCCAGCGTTTCAGTACCACAAAGCAATAAAATCAAACATGAGCTCAGATGGCCCGATATCAGGCTCTGAGCCCATTTCCTCACCTGTAAAACAGGTTTAATAACAGTACCACCTGGCTGGGATGCTGCCTGGGCCCGAGTGCCCACCACTGCCCCTTCTCTAGCCAGAGATGACTAGGCTAGAGGAGGCCACCTAAGGGCCACCATTCCATGCTGGCCAGAGTGATCAATGACATGGCTTAGAGCAAGACCCTAGCCAGGCTTATCAGATTCACTCTCTTGAGTATTCAAAGTAGAAAATTCCAGAAAAATGAGGCTTATCATGAGAAAATGGGAGTGAGTCCAGGTCAGGAGGTAGAAAGTGAAGTGAACACAGCCATGATGGGCTGTGAGCAAGCCGGCATTGCAAAGGAGCTCAGGGCCTCCATGTCCAGAGGTACAGGTTGTGCACTACATTCCCTTGGATCACCATTCCCATCCTTGTCTGAGAGTGGTGATCTCTGGACTTGTGCAGTGCACACCCTGAGTGACTGTACCTGGCAGCCCTGAGACTTTATTTATTCATGATTCATTCGCATATATGTATTTAGTTTCTACCATGTGGCAGTCTCTATACAGGCCCTGTGGTAGCAGCTGTGGAAAGACATTCAAAATTTCTTATATTCTAGTTGCAGGGCACAGACGAGAAACGAGTGAGTGAGAAGTTGCGAAGAGGAAAACAGAGCCAAGAGAGAGGCTGAGGGAAACAGGAGGGGGAGACCTGTCTGAAAAGCAGACGTCTGAGAAGAAGTCAGGCATGTGACAAACAGGGAATAGTTGCTCCTGGTAGCGGCAACAGCCAGTGCAAAGGCCCTGAGGTGAATCTCAAGAGCATCTGGGCTGCTTAACTCCAGAAATAACTTCTAACTCCAGTTTTTCCTGGAGTTAGATGGTTTCCTGGAGTTAGATGGTTCCCTGTGCCCAGATCCCCAGACACGACTGTCTTTACGATACCAACATATTCCCTGGGTTGACTTAAGCGGATGCCTAATTCTTAGAGCCAAGAGAACTCAGCCCAAACTGGCCTAGGCCTCTGTCCCCAAGCAGAGTGCAGACTCGGTGCTGTTGGGTGCTCATCCATTTCTCCTGGTCTGAAGCTCAGCATCCTCACCAGCCAGACCCTGCCCAGCCGCGTCTGAAGACCGTGTTCCCAGTTAGCTATCTGCAGTTGCAAAGCCAGGAAGCGTGATGTTCCCAGACATCAAAGAGGTTACAGAGATTGCAGTCACCTCAGAGCCAGACCTTTCCCTGCAGCTGCTGTTTAGACACTGAGTCTGACATGTTTTCTTTAGGCTCCGGTGAAGGGTAGAAGCTGCTGATGCCTCCAGCCACCCCCATCCCCACCGTAATCTGTGGCTACCATGTCCCTCCATGTCTCTGGCACTATGGCCCTGATTTTGTTTTTATGGGGTAATATTCTTTGGTTCCCAAATGCCTTGTGGGAATTTGCTGGGGCTGGGAGGTGGGAACCCGAGAAACAAAAGGATGATTTACAGTGGTTCAAAAGCATCATTATAACCAGAAAATTTAATTTACAGACTTTCGGTTCTTTCATTCCCATTTTTGAAAGAGGAAAAAAAAAATCCTTTGAGCGTGACCACACTGAGTCCCCCTTGCTTGGAGGTTAGTTCAAGGCATCTGTGTCTTCAGAAAGCCTTCTTGGCATTAAGCAATAAACAGGCCAAGGAGATAAAACAATCCTGTGTTTAAAAAGCTGGTCTGTCTCCGAGGCAGAATTTTTATAGATAAAACAACGGAATGTGACTCAGAGAAGTCATCTTGTAAAAATGGTCCCATGTGGACACAGATCTCTTCACTCGGGAAGTGAACCCTACAAGAGGCAGGAAGGCTTGGGGGGATTTAGGTAATTCCCTACTTCTGGCTTCAAGAAGCTATACCTCAAAGCCCCTTTGCCCAGGTGAGTTTTTATGTTGCAAATATTACCTCCACACCTCTGCTGTCTCATCACCTGGAATGCGCCATCTCTTTCTCCCTGGTCATCAAAATGTCCACACGTGTCCTGTGGAAAAAGGAATTTCTGGTCAAGTAAGTTTAAGAAATGATGAGCTCAAGAAAGATAAGCAGGTTTCTTCACTGCGGGCCTCCTCGGTCTTTAATTAAAGTGCAGAGTTTCCCTGAGCTGTTACAGTAAGTCAGGGGGTCTCTCAAGTCCCAGTGGTATCAGCCCAAATCCAAGTGGTGCTGCTAAAAGGGAGCTCTGTCTGGGCTGTACTGGGGCTTACCATGCTTTCTTCTCTGTGGCTTAGTTTCTCTCTGTCTCTCTCTTTTGATTCAGCATCTGTCTGAGTGTTCATTTTTTCCTACCACAGACAAGCTTTCCTTGCATGGCAGGGGGTCTCAGCCACCGTACAGTGTTGGCTGGTGACCCTGGGGGTGGGGATCCACTCCCAGGAGAGGATGTCCAGACCTTGGCTCACCTCGTGGACCAGTTAGTGGAGCACCTGGATTTCCTGACTTGGGTCACCTGACTGCCCCTGGGTCAGGGTGGGGATCAAGGCCCTGAAAGCCTCACCAGAGACCCATGCCTGCCATGGGGCAGGAGCTGTTCCTCCAAAACAAGGGGATGCTGTCACTAGGAAAAGTGGGGAAGGGATACCAGGTGGGTGAAAATGAAACAGCAGATACCAGCACCACCTTTGATCAAAGAATCCCCTCTCTGGTCAAGCATCCAGCTGAGCTGGGGTTTTGCAGACAGACAGACACCCTGGGGAACCAGAATTATCACTGCCACGTGGCCTCTCCATCCTCCAAATCCCAGCCCTGCCTGACTGCTGGCCGAACGTTAGGAGCGGACGCCTCGTGCCCATTGCTTTCTGAGGTCCCAGAGGCACACTGGATGCCGTTGTTTTATACTTTCTGTGTCTAACTCGGGACCCTGCACAGTCAGTGCTCAATAAATACCTGCTTGACAGAGGAGATGCAGAGCCCCCTGCACTTTTTCTGCCACAGCCTAACTCAGCTCACTTCAGTGCAGCTCCTGGTCTCTTGTCCACCTCCCTCGCTAAAACAGCAGAGTCCACCTGTCTTGAGCTCTGATGACAGTGCCTGGCACACGGTCGGAGATGCTAATTAGGGGTGGGTGTCATTTGCCAGTGGTTTTTGCTTGTGTGTTGGTTAGCTTTTCCCTGTCTTTGCTCCTACCTTGTACTTCAAACTCTTTCCTTCCTCTTCTTCAAGAGCAAGGGTTCATCCTTCTAGAGGTTCAGCCTGTTTGCATGCAATAAATATTTATGGAGCATAACTGTGTGCCCAGCAGGCACTCTCCTGAGAATGGTGGGTACAGGGTGAACAACAAGGACCAAATACAATTCCTGATTTGTTGAGCTTCTATCCTAATGGGGCTGTCAGACAGAAGACCCAGTAAGGCAGAGCGCGGGTTCAGAGAGAGACAAGAGTGCTACTTTAGCTACAGTGGTCAGGTAAACCCTCCTGGAGGACATGTGTCTGACCAGAGCCTGCTGAAGGCAGTGGGGAGGGAGCTGCTCACATCCCTGTGGAAAAGTATTCTAGGTCAAGGGAACAGAAAGTGCAAAGGCCCTGAAGCAACACATGCTTATGTGTTTAAGGCAGCCAGAGGTCTCTGTGGCTGGAGCATTAGGGAACAAAGCTGGAGGGTGGTCTTTGGCTAACGGTCAGCAAGGAACTGTGTCCTGTCAACAACCACATAAACTTGGAAGCAGATCTTTCCACAGCTGAGCCTTCAGATGAGAACCCAGCCCTGGCCAATACCTTCACTGCAGTCCTGCAAAGGACCCAGCTAGGCTAACAGAGACTCCTGACCCACAGAAACTAAAAGATAATAAACGTGTTATTTTAAGTCACTAAGTTTGTAAGAATGTTGAACTGATTGGATTCTGGATTCCTTTTGAAGACAGATAAACAGAATTTCCAGATGGACTGGACTGTAGGGCATGGGGGAAAGAGAGACTAAGGATGATGTCAAGGTTTTTGCCCTGAATTACCAGGTAAAGGGTGGTGCCATGGACTGAGGTGGGGAACGGGGAGGAAGAAGAGGTTGGGGGGTGGGGGACCCTGTGAAGAGCTCTGCTTACTAAACTTAAAAAGGTACTGCATAGAAGGTGATGTGTTTGGGATGTGTTTGGCTGTAGGGAAGCCCTGGCTGGTGTCTTAAATGATACAGCTATTATATGATCTCAAAGAACAACAGGTAAGGAGGAAAATGGTTTTAGAATTGGCTCAGAAATTCAACAGAGTCACCAAGGACTCAGGCTGTCTCCATCTCCCTTCTCTGCCCTCCTCATCGGGTTGGCTTTTCCTTCTCTGACTTGTTACCTTAAGGTCACAAATGGCTGCCACAGATCCAGGTATTATGCCCTCACACAGCCTGCGCCAAAGATAGAAGGGACTGGGCATGGAAACCTCTCCTCTGCCCCTCTCTCTTTTTATTGGGACTGAAGATTTTCCCAGAAGTCCCCAGTGGACCTCCCTTTCATCCCATTGGTCAGAGCGGGTCACGTGGCCACACCTGGCTGCAAGGGAGGCTGGGAAAATAAGTACGAGGTTTGGCTCCTCTGCTGTTGTAAGAAGCAGGTGGAGAGGGACTGCTGGAAGGACAAACAACAGTGATGCCATAGGAGTGTATTATTCAGGGTTCTCCAGAGAAACAGAACCAATATTTATCGATATTTATTGTAGGAATTGGCTCATGCAATGATGGACGTCAAAAAGTCCCACAATCTACCCTCTGAAAGCTAAAGAAACAGGAACCCTGGTGGTGTAATTCAGTCCGAGTCTGAAGGCCTGAGAACCAGGTGTGAGGATGTCCAAGGGCAGGAGATGGATGTCCCAGCTCAGGCAGAGAGACTGAATTGGCACTTGCACCATATTTCACTCTATTCAGACCCTCAATGGATCGGAAGAAGATGCCCACCCCCACTGGTGAGGGTGATCATCTCTACTCAGTTGACCAACTCAAATACTAATCTCTTCCAGAAACACTCTTACAGACACACCCAGAAATAACGTTTAACCAGCTGTCGGGGCATCTTTTAGCCCAGTCAAGTTGACACTTAAAATTAACCATCATATTGGGCAAGAAGTCTCCACCCCCAAGCCTCTACAAGCATGTGGTGGGTGAGTTGCAGGTACCAGTACCCAGGGGCACAGGGATGACTCAGACAGAGGTCAGCTGTGTCTTTGGGGAAAGGAGAGAAACAGGCACAATTATGACAGCATGAAAAATACAAAGGCATTGTTCTTTCCACTTCTTTACCCAACCTCCTAACTGCTCACTGAATTAAAGGGGAAAAAAAGGCATTAAAATTGATACCATGACAAAACATGCCACCTTACCACCCTACCCATCATTCAAGATGCCCAAGAGGTCAAAGATTTCACTTCTGACATTACCAACACTGAATATCAATCACTTATTAAATACTCACTATGCATCCAGAACTGGACTGGTAGGATTGCACGTGGCTGTATTAACAGAAACCTGCCCATAATGGCTTGACCAAAAGAGGGTGTGTTTTTTTCCCACACTGGAAGTGTACAGGTAGGAAGTCCAAGGTTGATGGAGCTTCTCAGAAAACACCACAAGTACCTTCCTCTTCTTAAGCTTCCTGCCCTGCTGTCCGAAGCCTGTGGTTTGCTTCCTCATGGTTTCAGTGTCCTCCCGGTTGCCCAGCTCCAGCCATCACATCAGTCTTCCAGGCAGGATGAACGGAAGAAGGAGGGGGACAAGGGGAAACAACAGCCTTTCCTGATAGCAACATATCTCATCCTCACATCTCATCAGCCATCGCAGGGCCACACAGCCATCCTTAGCTGCAACAGAGGCTAATCAGCGGGTGTTTTTAACTGGCATCATGTTGGTTCTGGTAGAAAGGAAGGAGGGGAGAAGGGATACAGGGCCAGCAACCAGCAGCATCTGCCTCAGCACATCACGGGCCGTACTCATTTCAGCCTCCCTACATCTCTGTGAGGTGCAGACTGTGCATCTAGTCTAGGGACTAGGTCAGGGGTCAGCAAACTATGGCCCACAGGCCACATTCAGTCACCTATTTTAGTTAATAAAGTTGTACTGGAACACAGCTACGCCAGTTGTTTACATATTATCTGTGGCTGTTTTCATGCTACACAGCAGAGTTGAATAGCTGGGACAGAGACCATATGGTCTGCAGAGCCAAAAATATTTACACTCTGTAAACGACACTTTACAGAAAACGTTGACCAGCTCCTGCATTAAGTCCTTGATTCTCAACGTGTGGCTGGTGGGCCAGTAGCACTGGCACCACTGGGAGCAGAACCTCAAGCCCACCCAGGCCTGCTGATCAGGACCGTCCACCTGCTCACCGTGGGGGCCTGCACAGTTTACTGACCCTTTTCGAGTCTCCATTCTCCCATCTGTAAAATGGGGAGACTTATTTCTCTCACTTGTCTCCCCCATGTTGCCAGGAAGAGTCAGCGAGAAAATCCAAGGAAAGTGCCCATCATATGCTAATTACTTAAGAAATGGTGACTAAGGGACTTACCTGGTGGCACAGTGGTTAAGAATCCGCCTGCCAATGCAGGGGACACGGGTTCGATCCCTGGCCCGGGAAGATTCCACATGCCACGGAGCAACTAAGCCCATGCACCACAACTACTGAGCCTGCGCTCTAGAGCCCGCGAGCCACAACTATTGAGCCCTCGTGCCACACCTACTGAGCCCTCATGCCAAAACTACTGAAGCCCGCGTGCCTAGAGCCCGTGCTCCGCAACGAGAGAAGCCACCACAATGAGAAGCCCGCACACCACAACGAAGAGTAGCCCCTGCTCGCCACAACTAGAGAAAGCCCACGCGCAGCAACAAAGACCCAACGCAGCCAAAAATAAATAGATAAAATAAATAATAATTTTATAAAAAGAAACGGTGACTAGGGCTTCCCTGGTGGCGCAGTGGTTAAGAATCCGCCTGCCAGTGCAGGGGACAGGGGTTTGAGCCCTGGTCCGGGAAGATCCCACATGCCGCCGAGCAACTAAGCCCATGCGCCACAACTACTGAGCCTGAGCTCTAGAGCCCGCGAGCCACAACTACTCAGCCCACGTGCCACAACTACTGAAGCCCACGCACCTAAAGCCTGTGCTCCACAACAAGAGAAGCCACCACAATGAGAAGCCTGCGTACCGCAATGAAGAGTAGCCCCCGCGCGCAGCAACAAAGACCCAATGCAGCCAAAAATAATAAATAAATACAATAAATAAATTTATAAAAAAGAAAAAAGAAATGGTGACTAATCACAAGTACTGGTCTCATGACAGGCTCATAACCCTCACTGCCCCAGATGGGCACATAGGAATTCCACAGGGGATAAAGAATGACAGGGGCCTGGACTCTGGGGCTGCTGGGCACCAGGAGAGAAACATCAGTGACATCCACCTGGCATTGAATTCCCTTTGGGGCTTTTATTCGACATCACACGGAAATGCTTCCACCCAGCCGTTCCCGTGTCGCTTTCTGGCTAGTTCTTTGATGTCTGCACAGGAGGGTCCTCCTCGGGCCTTAACAGACATATTTTCCCCCAAGCTGAGGCCCAAACTGTAAGACTTGTTCCTTTGACTCCTTTTGTTCAGAGCTACTCATGAGCTGGGATGAAAATGGTAGGGAGCTGCATTAGGCCCTGCACAGCAAAAAGAGCCCACAACCCCATGAGCTGACCATTCTGGAAAAATCTGGACGAGGAACCTCGAGGTCAAATAAGATGAGCTTCTGAACCTCGTCTCCCTAGGAATTTCATCTTTGCCAATACAGAAAAAAATAGAATTAAAAACGAATTTTAGAAAACCAAAAATTTAAAAATAACCTCTTTTAGATGGTCTATTCCAAAGAATAGGCAGCACTGAGCTTCTTTTGTGTCCCAGAAAGCTGGCCACAAAAATTCCCATCCCCTCACGACACACAAGCAGCTCCACTTCGGGGCAATTCTCCCTGTTTCCAGATGGTTCAGGAAGCTTACCACAAATGCCCCTACCTGTTTGGAACTTCTCAGCAGCAGAAAATCACTGACCACAAAGCTTCCAGGGCAGGCATTTAAAATCAACCCAAAGACACTCCCTTTCACATGCCTCTGCCTCTGTATACTTTTTCACAACCAGGTTCCACACTGTTCCTCGCAGACAGGATGGGCATCCAAGCCAGGAATTCTTTTAAGGTGCTCTGTGCGCATAAATATGATCACCTTGAGCTGGGGCAGCAAAAGGAGCACCCCAGTTACCAGGGGCTTTCGAAGGCTTTTAATAGGAAACATTTGTGCCAAATAAAAAGGCTTCTCCTTGCATTTTGCTTTCGTTGTAAATTATCTGCTCCAAAGATCCATCCAGAAATCTCTGTGGAGGGCGAACTTCGAGGCATGGCTGGATCCGGATTTGTGGCTTAGTGCAGATAGATTTTCAGCTGCTGCATCCAAACTGCAACCAGGGGGACAATAAGAACAGAACTTCTTTTGTTCTGATTAAACTGTTTTTAATGGTCCCTTCTAGGCCGGGCCTTAGTGGAAGTCTCAACAAGGCCACTCATTGAGCCGTCCTTGAAAAAGCCAAGCGGGGCAGAGCACAGGGGAACCGTTGGGAGGGGCTGGCGGCCCTTTGCTCAGCCTTGGTGGTCCTGCCGCAAAGGAGAACAGGGCTGTTTTATTTGTTGTCTAAAATGGAAAAGGGAAGGGGGCTGGTGTGAGGCGGACTGTCCCACAAATTTCCATAATTAGTGTCTGCAACGTGTTAAGAGACTCAAACATGCGTGCACGCACACACACACACAGTAACATCAAATGTCATCCCAGAGGGACAGGGGTTCCCAAAAGCTGAAAACCCAGGAGCTGGTAGAGCCAATGTACTAAGTGCAACATGTGTTTCCCTGGCCCGAGAACTCAGCCTGCACTGGGGGAGCCACATTCTGACCACTGTGCTTTCATGTGGAGGCCTCGGGGTCCCTTTGGTTCCTGCAGGATCTGACATAGAAGGGAAGAAACAGGCTGAAATGTACCAGCCACTCACACGTCACAACGTGCTGCCTGCTCAACACCCCTGTTAAAACCTGAGGTCCACCTGAGTGCCCTCTGAGGGTCTCCCAGGTGGACCTGAAGGATGCTGTCTATGTAACAACAGGGACCAGAGAGACAAGAAACAAAAGGTGTGATTTATCCCTCCGAGAAAATTTCCCCTCTTTTAATTATACGTGTGCAAGTGAGATTTTAATTGTACTTATTTGTTCTTTTCTAAAGAACATACTTCGGTTCTCCCCACATCAGTGAAGTCTGGATCGGTCGTTCTCAGCCAGGGGTGAAGATTCTGCCGCCAGGGGACAGTTGTCAATGTCTGGGGACATTTTTAGGTATTCACAACTGCAGGGGGTGCTCCTGGCACCTGGTGGGCAGAGGCCAGGGGTGCTGCTCACCGCCCTACAGTGCACAGGACAGGCCACAGCAGAGAAGGAACAGACCCAAATGTCCACAGTACCGAGGCTGAGAAACCCTGGGCTAAGAGAAAGTGACCCAGACCCACGGCCAAGATTGCAAGGATCCGGATCCTCACTTAGTTAAAGGTTAGGAGAGATGGAATTGCTTTCTGACGGGGTGGGGGTGGGGGTAGGGGTGGGGTT
>NW_006774722.1:358925-371255 GCF_000442215.2 Lipotes vexillifer
GGTGGGGGTAGGGGTGGGGTTTGGGGGTGGGGGGAGGCACAATTTCTCCCTCCCACATGCATTCAAACAGGAAGGGGAACTGCTGCTCTTTGAAGCAAGGGCTTTGAGGTTAGTCTTTATTTGGCACTAAATCATCTTAAATTGCATGGGGAAATGGAATACAATTCAAGTTATATTACTAATCAATCTTCCAGTGGAATAAATCATGTGGAATGATATTCTATTAAATCTGTAAGTAATTAAAGGTCATGTGGACTTTGTGGGGAAAATTCTGGACTTTCATCAAGTTTCCCTCATGCTCACCCACTCCCAAAATAACACACCTGCTTCTATCACAGGGGACTGTCTGGAGGTAAACCATGCTTATTATGTGACATATTGATTTATTAATCACTTCCCTTTTGCTCCAAGAAGTAATGGGAAGGGGCTGATATCAGAGAACGCTGAACAGAGAAGACGGTGAAACTTAGGATCCAAATCTAGAGATTTGAGTCTCGGCCCGGCCAGCTGTGTGACCTTGAGCTACCTGCCCCTGCTCCCCCGAACCCTGGGTTTTCTCATCTATACAAGGGGAATAAAAATAATTCCTTTTTCCTAGGGTTCTTACCAAGATTAAAATGAGATCCCGGGGCTTCCCTGGTGGCGCAGCGGTTGAGAGTCCGCCTGCCGATGCAGGGGACACGGGTTCGTGCCCCGGTCCGGGAGGATCCCACATGCCGCGGAGCGGCTGGGCCCGTGAGCCATGGCCGCTGAGCCTGCACATCCGGAGCCTGTGCTCCGCAACGGGAGAGGTCACAGCAGTGAGAGGCCCGCGTACCGCAAAAAAAAAAAAAAAAAAAAATGAGATCCCGGATGCAAGCTGCTCTGCATATTCCCCAGCCCCTGGGAGGAGGTCAGGAGACGCTGGCTATCTTTCTGGTCCAGCTTTGTCCTTCGGCAGGTCCAGGGGAGCCTGGGGGAATGAGGTCCCCCCTGTATTCCTGGGGCACCCCCCACCTCTCTACATCCACGTGATTATAGTAGCCATTAGGACACTTGTGACTTGGAATCTGCCTTCCCCTCGAGAATGTAAGCTGTGTGAGAGCAGAGCAGGTCTGCCTCGGCGCCAGGCACAGGCACACAGCAAGCACTCAGTCAATGCTTGTGAAATGAATGAACAGTGGACAACATTTGACCAATATCAAGAGCCTGGACCTCTAGTCCTCCCTCAGCAAGTTATTAGCTGTGGACTTGGAATAACAAAAACAACAGCCTTCTCTTTCTCTCTCACACACCTAGTCTATCAGCAGGTGCTGCCCCCTCTACCTTCAAGGTATATTCTGACTCCACCCACTTCTCACACCTGCAGCCAGACCCAGGCCACCGTCACCTCTGCCTGGATGGTGGCCCTGGCCTCCTCCAGAAGCCCAGGCCACGGTTCACAGTTGCTCTGCCTTTCTGGCTGCCCTTACTGTTCTTACTCCATTCCAGATGTCCCAGCCACCCTGGCCTCCTCCAATATCAGCACCCAGACCACCCATCAGAAGGGCCTCTTCTACTCTGCAGTGTTACAAACTGAGGGCACTGCCCCTGAGTTAATCACTCTCAAAACTCATTTTAGTTAAGGTTCTTCAGGAATCTGATGACACTGATCCACAAAATGAGACAACTCCTTCACACTGTCCCCCTTGGTTTCAAAAGTTTCTTGACTCTTCCCTCCCCTCACATGGACTACTTTCTTGGTGACTAGAGGCCTTGGGGGTACTCTCTGTGGTCCCCACATAATTTTTCCTTTTATGGGTGGCTTTGAGGGTGGTCGCCAAGCACAGACTGACTGAAATCTGAGCTTTGTCTTGCATCAAGGTCCAACCCAGCATTCTCTTTTAATTCCATTTTAGCTCTTACAGACAACAATAACCAAAGCATTATATTGAATATATTTTGCTTTTTTTCTGATTAGTTTACATTTCCTGATGCATCCAGTGAACCAGCTCCCTAGGAGTTGGATCCAACTCTGAATTCCATGAGCAACTTTTATCTTTAGTAACTCACTGCAGCCTTCCTGCTGTTCCACACCACAGGTGACCACGTGGCCACCCAGGAATCAAAAGTTCCTCATCCCCCCCCCTTTCATCCTCTCTCTTCTCAAGCCACATGTTGCCATGAGCCAGGGCTGTTCCAACAAATCCCACTTCTGACACCAACTATATGCTCTGTTTCTACTCCCAACACTTCTGACACCAAATGTGTGTGTGGGTTTTTTCCTGCACCAACCAATTCTCCAACTCTCTGGATACCAATTGTGTATCCTACAATTCAATTCAATTCTGACACTAACGACCTGGAGTTAGACCCCACAGGTTAAGGGCTCAGTCCCAAAAGACTAACCTGACATTAGATATCAAACACAAGTCCTGGACCTCCTGCACTTCTGACCAACCAGCTATAAATTGGGGGTTCCCATGACCCCTCTCCTTAGGTTCAGTAATTTGCTATAACTGTTCACAGAACTCAAGGACTACTTACATTTGCTGGTTTATTATAAAGGAGCTTCTGTTCCTGTGGAGTTGGAGTGCTCCACCCTCCCAGCGTATGGATGTGTTCGCTAACACGGAAGCTCCCTGAATATCATCATTTAGAGTTTTTTATGGAAGTTTCATCACATAAGCATGATCAACTATTAACTCAATCCCCAGCCCCTCGCCCTTCCCCTGAGATGGGGAGCAGGGGTAGGGCTGAAAGTCCCAAGCTTCTCATCAAGATCCAGTCTTTCCGGTGACCAGTCCCCATCATGAAGCTATTCAGGGATCTGCCCAGAGTCACCTCATTAGAGCAAAACATGTTGCTATCACAAAATTCCAAAGGCTTTAGGAGCTCTGTGTCAGGAACCAGAGCCAAACATCAAATATTATAACAAAAGATGCTCCTATCATCCCTATTACTCAGAAAATTCCAAAGGTTTTAAGAGTTTCCCATTATACGATAGCCTCTCCACCCCACCCCTTATCTTCCTTCCTGTTACTACCAGTATCTGTAATACTTTTTACTCATCTGCTGTATGTTGTCTTTCTCTCTCGTAGGAGCAGGGACTTCATCTTCCTTATCACTGTATTCCCAATGCCTAGAACAGTGCCTCCTGGCCCATTTTAAAAACTCAATAAATATTTATTGAATGAAAATAAAGATTTTTTAAAAAAATAACTGATGATTGATTAATTAATGATGAAGAGCTTGGGTTTGGAAGCCAGACTGCTCGAGTTCAAATTCTGGCTGCTCTACATTCCACTGAATGTCCTAGGGTATGTGATTCTGGACATATGAGCCTCAGTTTCCTCATCCATAAAATGAGGAACAGTCGCATCCATCCCTGGGGTTGTCGCAGGATCAAGCGGGGTCCACAGTACGTGCTGACTTAGCCGTGTTGGCATCTCCGAGACACTCAGCGACTACCTGTGGGATGACTTAATGACTGTATCGGTACAACACTTAACCACTTTCAAAACACTCCCATGCTCTTTCCTTTTTAACTGATTCAGGTAGAACCTTATGGAATTACTGATATTTGGCCATTTTTGACCTACCAAAAAAAAAAAAAATGAGTTCAGTCTAAGTACATAGGCAGAACAAGTATATTACTGATCCTGTTTTGCATATAAGTAAAATCATAGTCAAGCAAAAGCCAGGGACCTTTCCCCAGGCCACATGACGGGGAAACGCTGGAGCCAGTCTGAATCCAGAACTTCTGCTCGGTGTTCTAACTGGGACCCTGTGTGCCTTTAGAAGAAGCTGGAATATGGTGCCAAAAGAACTTCAGAATCCCTTTGTTCTCTCCTGGGTGCAGGAAAGAGGCAACCGCAGAGGTGCCGGCAAGGGGTGGGAGCAACAGGGGGAAGGCCTGGCAGGGACCACTTTCCAGCTGAGTGGGAAATGAGCTCATTCTGTGATAAGAAGAGATGCCCCCCCCCCACACCCGTCCCCCACCCCGCCCCGGGAGAGCCCCGTTCTCTAAGCACATCACACGGTTTCCTTTCTTCCCTTCCCCATCCCTCCCCCATCACTCCTCCCTCCCTCTTTCCTTCCTTCCTTCCTCCCCTTCTTTCCTTCCTTCTTTCCCTTCTTCGTTTTTTAATTAAACAATGACGGGATTCCTTTCTAGCGGTTTCACAAGAGGTGAAATCACGTAGCAACCTTAATTATTTTCAACTTAATAACTTCCTGGGGTGGGGGGAGAGGCCAAGCCCCTGGTGGGTGAAATGCCTTGCTGGGTAAGCTGCTCAGAGGACGGCATTTGACCAAATACTTCTCATATTTTCCCTCTCCCCGGTAAGCGCCTTTGTTTGGAGTGAACCTTTTTTTCTCTACGTGATAAACGTGAGTGACTACAGTTGACCACAATTTTTTCAGCTGGCTCTAGCTTCAAAGGTTTGCGGGTTTTGAATTCCAGGCTTTTAAATTACTTTTTTTTTTTTTTTTTTTTTTTTTCTCCTCAGACACACCTACAGTAGATAGTAGAAATATGAATTTCATCTTCAAATAAAAGAGAAACAGGGAGGTGTGTTTGGGGGAGTTGTTATCAATGGGGTCAGATTGGCGTGAACAGTTTCTAGTGATGGAAACCCTGTAGATCGCTGTAATCCTCTGAAGAATGACGGGTGTGGGGACAGAGGGGGCTATGTTGCCGGAGTCCAGTCTGCCGCTGCCCAATTATCACAGAAAACAAGTACTGAGCCCTGACCATGAGCCCCTCATGGAGATATAAAGTCACGGAGCGTCAAACCACCCTAGGAGGTAGGTGCCAGGATTACCAATCGAGAAGCTGAGGCACAGAGAGGTTAAGCAACTTATGCTGGGTCACGCAGCTCCATAGTGAAGCTGAACCTGAAAGTGGTTTGCCCCAAAGCCAGCCTGCCTCCCCAAAGTCACTCCTCGTACTGAAGGACTAACACTCTATGAGCAAGCAGCTATAAATCAAGACTAATAAAATACCACTTTGAAGTGCTGCCATAGTGATTCAGTGAGATAAAGGGCATGAAAGATTCTGGTACGTGATTCCTTAAGAAACATTTGCCCATTTCCTGCCTCTCCCAGCTCGCAGGATACACTTTTAAATACCAAAGACAAAGATTCAGACAGATTAGGGTTCAAACTGGGCACCCATCCTCTCCTGGCCATGTGATTTTGGGTGTCACTTAACCCTTTCTGAGCCTCAACAATCCTCATCTGGAAAATGGAGCTGATGTCAGAGCAGACCTCATGAGGCTGGGGTGAGAATCAAGGGAGAAAGACGAGGTGGTATTGGATAAATGTCATCTGTATTTTTTAAAAAACAGTAACAAGCTGGCAGAACTCCAGAGAAGGGCTGATCCTGGAGCGCACTGCCCAGATGGTATCTTTGATGAACCAGGAATTTCATGAAACAGCCTGAATATACCCCCAAAGATCCTTTATTCAGCATCCACTTGTGCCAGGCACTGTGCTACACTCCACCCATGAACTGACCCAAGAGTTTTGCTATGATTCTTTCACTGAACCCTGGCAACAACCCTGGAACTAGGTCCAGGTGTCAGCTCCGTTTTACAGGCAAGGAAACTGAGGCTCAGAGAGAAGTGACTTCTTCAAGATCGCGCAGTGAGGGCCGGGGCGGAGGGAGAGTTTAAACCCAGGCCAGTCCACTGCACCCCTCCCACTGCCCACCCCCAGCTCTTGGTCACTCCACTGTATCACTTTCTGCCACGTTTCGGTTCATTAAAGGTTCACTATCCACTACTCTGTGTCAGCTGCTGAGTGACCTGACACTGGCACCGGGCGGCACCGTCGTGACATCCGTACCCAACCCCTCTGCTGTTGAGAAATGATTCCTTAAGGAGGAGATGTGAGGGAAACCCCTGGGATTCTTTTTATAGCCACTCCCTCCCCAGCACCGCTTGCAGCACCGCTGCCGGAGGGGAATGTGGGTCAGGGTTCTCAAAAAGACCCAAATCCCACAAAGCGGCTGGCCTGAGACCTGGGCAGATATGCCCCACACCCACCCCAAGCAGAGTCGAAGCAAATCCCTGAATTCCTGGAGCCTCCCGCCGGCCCCCCGCCCCACTCCCTGCCCCCAGAGCGCAGGTCTGGTGGGATCTTCCAACCTCCTATAGCTGGTGTCAGGAGACCAAGCCGTTCGTTGTCATGTTAATGAATCATGTTAACAGGGTGTTTTAACAGAAACATTCATCACCTTTTGTGCAACAAGGCTTTCCTTTTTTGTTCGACTTAAATGGCTAAGTAGGTAATAAACGCCTATCAGCTCCACCACTACAGGCTGGTAATCCCTCCAAACCATAAATCATCGAAGATTATTATTGTCCTGATAAATCAGCACTTGGAGGAAACTGGTAAGTCAGGGTTGGGGGCTGTCTGTCCAAAGGAGCAAGGAAGAAAAGCCGGGTTTTCTCTGAGACGTTGATCTGCTGACCAGTGCGGGTCTGGGAAAAGGAGGCCCCAGCTCCCCCGCCCACTGAGCCTGCGATGCCAGCCCAGCGATGGTCATGTCTCTCTCCCTGCAAAGCCCGCCCCCTTCTGTCAGTTACCAAAGGCCCTACAATGTGCCAGGCACTTTGCTAGGCCTGAGACAACAGAGAGAAGGAACCAGATGGCACGCTCATCTGCCAGAACGAATGGTCTCCGGGGGAGCCGGCAAGGATGCCCAGTGACCCAATGCCACTTAACCATGCACGGCTGGCACCAGTAAGGAGCTGGGCAGGGGCCTGGCTCAGGGCTCCTCCTTGAGGTGGTGACGTTCATCTAAGAGGCTGGGTGGCTCTGATACACTGCCGTGGCCAGTCTGCGACCTATTTCCTGGAACTCCCTTCTCTGCGGTGCCTGGGTAGGGGGTTGCACTCACTTCCTAGAGCTGCTATAACAAAGCACCCAAAACGTAGATGGCTTAAAATGACAGGAATTTATTCTCACGAAATTCTGGAGGCTAGAAGTCCAAAATCAAGGTATCAAATTAGGGCCAAAGCCTTTAGGGGAGGATCCTTCCTGGCCTCTCCCAGCTTCTGGCAGCTCCGGTGTTCTGGGCTTACGGCTGCACCCCTCCGATCTCTGCCTGCATCTTTACGTCGTCTTCCTTCCATGTATCTGTGTCCACCTTGCCCTCTCCCTTCAAGGACACCAGTCCTACTGGATTGGGAGCCCACCCTACTCTAACAGGACTTCAACTTATCACCGCAACTAATTACCAAATAGGATCTGCATCGACCCCATCTCCAAGTGAGGTCACACGCTGAGACACTGGGGGTTTGGACTTCAGCCTATCTTCTGGGGCAGACACAGTTCGACCCATAACAGGGGGTTGCCACTGCCCCCCCTTCTCCTGGCTCTTCCTGCAGGTCCTCCAGCTCCTGGGCCGGGCGTGTATTCAGCTCCTTGGTGAAGGTCCCGGCTGTAGCAAGACACCCCCATCACCACGGTCAGAGGGGACAAGAACCAACACAGGTTCCGGTCCATCCTCGTGGGCTCCAGCTCATGCTTGTGGGTTCTGGCAGGTTCCTCCCCCACTCAACATCCATTTTCCTGGTCTCACTGTCTGCCCTGCAGATGCCAAGTGCCAGCATCTGCCTGTGGCCCCTTGGACGCCCCTCTCTGCTTCTGTGCTTTCCTCCTGCAGCTGCTCCTGCTGCGTCACAGGCCCAGGGAGCCAAAGACACCTGGCTGTTGAGGTCCCAGCGGCCCTTAGCCGACGACCAAGAGTCCAGCCCCTGCCTCCAGGTAGGCTGAGCTCCGAGTGTCACTCACACTCTGGACAGTTCTCCCACAAGGCGGGGTCCTGAGCTTGGCACTGGGCACGCCTGACAACCCCCCATGTTTGGCGTCTTCCGGCCCCGTCCAGCTGCCCTGGACACACATCCTCAGGAAATCCCAGGCACGTGAATCCGTGTCTCAGTGTCTGCTTCAAGGGGACTCGGCCTAAGGCAGAGACATTTAGCAAAATGGTTTCAAACAGCAGGTTACAGGTCAAACTGACTGTGTTAAAGGTTTGAGAAGCCAAAACCAGAAGGATCAATGAGCCAACAAGTGTGTGTTTTGAGCCATTTCTCCATCGGGCCATGCTCTGTATCAGTGGGGGCCACACGGGGCTGGAGGACGGACAAAGGAGAGACCCTGACCCACAGGTCGGATAGGTCCAGTCACACAGGTTGCCCTGCCCTGGGGACAGGAAATCAAGCCCAGTAGGACGGAGGAAAGGGTGCCTTTTCTTGCTAACATTTTGTTTTGGAAGTAATTTTAGACATGCAGCAAAGTTGCAAACACAGTACAGAGGGTTCAGCGTGCCCCTCACCCTGCTCCCCCTAATGCTAACATCCTACCTAATCGTGGTACAGGGGCGTCTCGTACAAATTCACACAAGGGTCCCCCTGGCTGGCAGGGACACTCTGCCCAGAGGGAGGGGTCACTCAAGGAAATTGCTGTTGCAGGAGGGGGTAAACCTACCCTGTCCCTGGGGCTGGGGTGAGGGGTGGTATTCTGGGAAGACAGACCAGCTTATGCAAAGGTTCGGAGGAGAAAACATACTGTCAGTTGGGTGCAGCTGGAGGCTGGGGTGTGAGCGGAGGTGCGGGGATGCTCCGGGCGCAAGGACTGTCAGCCCCAGGTCCACCATACTGAGCAATCTGGACTTGGTCTTAGATAGGGGGACACCTGGCGGTCTCTCAGGGCATCACCTGCACCCCAGAGCTTGCTGTCTTCACTCCGAGACAGAAAGAAACAAAGAAAGTGGGCAGGTGAAGATGTGCCAAAGAGGAGACACAAAGAATCCACTGAGAAGCTGGGTACACAGGACCCATTGCATGCGGTGGGGTCACATCCTAGCTGGGGCAGCCATGGGCCTGCCTGACCAGTGCAGGAGTGACCCTGCCACCCTGAGGGCTTTGCCGGTCCCCTTGGGACCCAAGTCATCCCCCCTCTCTTCCAAGCCATCCCCAGGCCTGGCACCGTCCTCCATCCGTCCACCCTCTCCAGTTAACTCTACCCCAACCTCCTCCCCGAGAGTGGCTGGGAAACAGCCTTGCCCTCTTCCTCCTGGAATTCCTGAGGGCAGCTCTGGCTCTACCCGTCAGCCTTGGGCTATCTTCCCTCAGAAATAAGTCTGTCTCCTCTCTGATAAGCCCTCCGGGGAGGTTTGGGCATCCAGGAGGCAGGGTGCTGATCTAATTAGCTGAGTAAAGCAATTGACACTCAGGTGTGAGCGACTTGGTGGCCTCACCCAGAGGTCGATGCCTGCGGGGTGGTGGGGGGGGGGGCCCAGAGGAGTCAAGACCACTGTGTGCGCACTGCTGCGGTGGGACAGCAGATGGGGAGGGTCCCGGAGGTGGCCGCCCCAGGAGTGCTAGAAACTCCCACAAAGGACTCACGTGGTTGTTTCTGGAAGTGGAAGGTCACTCCCATCTACAACCTTTGCAGGCGTTCTCTGCCCCCACCCCATGCTCCTAACCCTGGGAACAGTCTTGCCTTTTCATTCAGGAAACTCTGCTCAGCTCTGCGCCCAAATCACTCCCAGCCGCCCCCAAAGACCTCCAAAGGCACCGTCACTGCCATAACCAACGACTCAAATCCACCAACGAAGTGTGCAGGGAATGACTAGGGAGAGGGGTCACCTGGGGGGTCCAGGAAACCCTTGGGTGGCCATGGACTTCTTAAGACCATTTGCACATAAATTTTCTTTAATTTGGAAATGAAACAGGTGTCATCATCCTCACTCTCCTTGTGCCAGCCGGTGATCCCCAGCAACCACTGTTGTTCCCCCATCGGTAAAGTGGCGTAAGTTCCTATTCCATGGGGTGCTTTTGAAGACTGCAGAGCACCGATGAAGCTCTGGGTAAATGTGAGCTCTGGTTCTCAGTTCCTGACAGCGGGGCATACTTGGAAACGATCTTTCTGGAGGTCAGTACCGGAATATAGATAACATTTTAAAAAATTATTTATTTATTTTTATTTATTTATTTGGCTGCATTGCGTCTTCATTCCTATGTGTGGGCTTTCTCTAGTGGCAGCGGGCGGGGGCTACTCTTCGTTGCCGTGTGCGGGCTTCTCATTGCAGTGGCTTCTCTTGTTTCGGAGCATGGTCTCTAGGTGCGCGGGCTTCAGTAGTTGTGGCACGCAGGCTCAGTAGTTGTGGCTCGTGGGCTCTAGAGCACAGGCTCAGTAGTTGTGGTGCATGGGCTTAGTTGCTCCGCGGCATGTGGGATCTTCCCGGACCAGGGCTTGAACCCGTGTCCCCTGCACCGGCAGGCAGATTCTTAACAACTACACCACCAGGGAAGTCCCTAGATCAAAATTTAAAACACAGTTCTTACTAGCTATGATCTCATATATACTTAACCTCTCTGTGATTCAGTTTCCACACCTGGAAACGGGACTAATAGTGACTGCTTCAAAGATGGCTGTGAGGATTAATTAATAAACGGAAAGCACCTTAGACAATGCCTGGGACCTAGTAAGTGCTTTTGATTAATATGATCATGGTTATTTGACCTAGTGATTCTACTTTTCCGATTCTAATTCCAATTTTCAGTTTTATGATTCCTCAAGTGCCTCACAATACATGCACGAGGCTGTTTGTTGCAGCAGTATTTGTAACAGCAAAGGATTAGCAACCACCTAAATAGCTACCCATAGGGGAGGGAATAATATACTACAGATCATCCATACAACAGATTCTTTGCAGCTGTTGAAAAAGAATGTCTTGGGCTTCCCTGGTGGCGCAGTGGTTGAGAGTCCGCCTGCTGATGCAGGGACACGGGTTCGTGTCCCGGTCCGGGAAGATCCCACATGCCGCGGAGCGGCTGGGCCCGTGAGCCATGGCCGCTGGGCCTGCGCGTCTGGAGCCTGTGCTCCGCAACGGGAGAGGCCACAACAGTGAGAGGCCCGCGTACCGCCAAAAAAAAAAAAAAGTTTTGATTTAGACTCATGTCCAAGATGTCCCTAAAGTTAAAAAAAGGAGGTGATGAAATAATATGCAGAGTGTTATCTCATTTTTGTTTAAAAAATATTGTCGGGATATGCAAAAAAAATTCTAAGAGAATTTTCACAGAATGCTGATTTCTGGGGAAAGGGATTTACTTTGACATTCATGTTTCAATATTTTTACGATAAGACTATATGGCTTTTATAATCTAAAAATAATAATATAATAATAAAGAGACATTGAAATGCAGATGGCCGTCATTGCCCTCCTCAGAGGAGGCAGAGGCTGAGCTTCTAGGAGGTGGTGGGAACGGACCAGGCAAGAGCCTGGCTCTGGAAAGGGGGAGAGCCAGGCTCCAGGGGTCAAATTCCACTGCAGTGACCTGGAAAGGGCTGTCGCATATTTTACAAAAGGAACGTCAGCTCATCAAGCGTGACTTTGACCTCGGAGATCCGAGGGCCAGCCCAGGAGACACTTGCTATTCAGAGGTGCAGGAATGGGACATGCAGTGCCCTGTGTCAGCCAGCTCTGGCCACCTAGAGAGACCTCCGGGCTGCTCAGACCAGGGAGACCTTGGGCTCAGAACTGGCAGACCAGGTTCCTCCACTTTGGGATGTGGCTGCTTCAAGGTGGGAGAGGAAAGAGCAGACAGCGGGACAGAGGGCCAAGGTGGTCACAATCCTCCTTTCCTTCCCCCTCCCTTGGACATTCCTTCCCCTGCAACCATTCAGAATCCACTAGATGGCACAGAGCTGTCCAGGTCATAGGCATAACTAGAGTGAGAGTTACTGTGGGCTTTCTGTGGGCAAGCACTGTGTGCTAGGCACTTTTTAAGGCTCATTTTATTTCCTCTCCTGAACAAGTCTGTGGGTTAGGTTATTATCTCCCTTTAGACAGTCAAGAACCTGAGGCTCAGAGACTTGAATAATTTATCCCAAACCACAGACATTGTAAACTGCGGAATTTACAAATTTGTAATGTGCGCATCTATTTGTACATATTACAATTTTGACTACTTGTAAAAGCTGGAATTTAAACTCATATGTTGAAACCATCACACTCACACAAACATGATAAATAAACCAACCAATATCCAAGCATGTCATCGCTGGAAAGTTCTCTGGGGATTCATTTCATTGTCTGACAAATGTCGATCGAGCATCTTCTATGTACAATGCACTGCTCACCTGTCTGAGTCTTGAGATGCCTGCTAGTACTCTGAACACTCCCTAACTCCTAAAAGGACTTCAACCAGTGTTTCTGAATGAATGAATGAGTGAAGGAGTGAATGAACAAACGTGAATGACAACTTTTACATATACTTTTAACATTGAAAAGCTACCCTAAAATTCCTGGGTCAAAAATCTGGTAGATGTACCCTCTGGATGAGAAGGGAAAGA
>NW_006774722.1:371265-376369 GCF_000442215.2 Lipotes vexillifer
AGACTTGTCCTAGAAGGCTATGACAACACATAGCTCAAAAATCTAAATGAATGAATAAAAATAACTCTGCACTCTAGTCCTATAACACCTCAATCTATGAAACTTTAGCATTTATCTAAAAACTTTTCACAATAACTTTTAAAATTGGGCTGTCTTATACTAATGTCTGCGAGCAGGACAGGTAATGAGGAAAAGCAAGTTTAGTAAATGTTAGTGGTGGAACTTAGGCCACGGGGATACGGGCATTGGCTATCCACTTTTCTATAAAATCTATAAGATGTCAGCGGAAGTTGCTGGCTTGGGCGTCAGGAGTTTGAAACCTCTGAAGAGGACCAGATGCCCTGGAAGCTACCCTTCCGCCCCTGCCCCCCTCCTCCTCCCCAAGGAGACTAAGGCTGGGATAATACGCCATGCTGGCAAGGCTCCCATATACGTTGCTGGTGGTACAATTCCTCTGGAGGGTCATCTGGGAGTATCCATCAAAATTCCAAGTTCACATGCCCAGCCGTGCCACTTCTAGAAACTAATCCTAGAGACCTCTCCTTGCACAGGAGCAAGACCATTTTTGTACATGGTTATTAAATGCAGTTCTCTTTGCAGCAGCAAAAGATCAATCACAATCTAAATATATCCGACAAGGGGGGCTAGTTATGACACATCCGCAAAGTGAATTTCTTCATGTATTAAAATCAAGAGCTCGGGCTTCCCTGGTGGCGCAGTGGTTGAGAGTCCGCCTGCTGATACAGGGGACATGGGTTCGTGCCCCGGTGCGGGAATATCCCACATGCCGTGGAGCGGCTGGGCCATGAGCCATGGCCGCTGAGCCTGCGTGTCTGGAGCCTGTGCTCCGCAACGGGAGAGCCCACAACAGTGAGAGGCCCGTGTACCGCAAAAAAGAAAAAAATATATATATATATATCAAGTGTGGGTGAGAATATGGAGCAACTGGAAAGCTCATGCATTGCTGGCCTGAAAGCACAGTAGGTTGTACATTTTGGAAAACTTTGGGCAGCAGCTACTAACACTAAGCACGCCCCTGCCCCACTCCGGGACCCAGCCACTCTCCCCGTGGCATGTGCAGGAGCATGTGTGTCTATCCCCACAAAAGATAAGCACAGGACTGCCTAAAGCAGCTTTGTTCCTAAGAGCCGAGAACTGGAAACAACCCAAATGTCCATCAGAAATAGAATGGATAAATTACAGCTTGTTCACACAGTAGAATACTACACGGCAATAAAAAATAAACCAGTACACAACACTTATGAATCCCACAGACATTATGCCGAGAAACAGAAGACAGACACAGAAGAGAACGTGCTGTGCGAATCTATTTCCATAAAGTCCCAAAACTAATCTATGGTGAGAATGTTGGGAGGACGAGGAGAGGTACTGCCGGGGAAGAGATCTGAGGAAGCACCTTAGGGGGATGGAAATGGTCCATATACTTGGAAAAATGTATCAAGCTGTGTACTAACAACGCGTGTAGTTAATATAAACGTTGTAACTCAACCGAAATGAAAATTCCTCAGAACAGTTTGGCGGTTCCTCAAAAAGTTAAACATAGAGCTACCGTATGACCCAGTGATTCCATTCCTAGGTATGTACCCAAAATAATTGAAAACACATTCAGTTCTGGACCCAAACAAACACTGGACACTAGTGTTCAGAGCAGCACTATTCACAATAGCCAAAAGGTGGAAACAACCCAAATGTCTATCAACCGATGGATGGATGAACAAATCGTGGAATATCCATACAATGGAATATTATTCAGCCACAAACAGGAACGAAGTATGATACCTGCTACAACAGGGATGAACCTGGAGAATAATATGCTGAGTGAGAGAAGCCAGGCACAAAAGATCGTATGCTATATGATTCCGATTAAATGAAACATCCAGAATTGGCAAATCTGTAGACACAGAAAGTAGAGCTGTGGCTGCCAGAGGCTGGGGGAAGAGTGGAAATGGGGAGTGAACGCCTAATGGGTGTGGGGTTTCTATCTGGAGTGACGAAATGTTCTGGAACTAAATAGTGGTGATGGATGCACAACATTGTGACTATGTTAAAGGCCACTGAATTGTTCACTTTAAAATAGTTACTTATGTTACATGAATTTCATCTCAATTTTTTAAAAAGTAAACAAGCAAAAAAACTATGTAAAAAAAATCTCTCCGGAACATACACTGGTGAAGACCCCACTTGCTGCATCTCCAGAGTCCAGTACAGCCAGATTTTCCCCTGGGGATGGACAAGACAGACACTACATTGTCCAGAGAGGCCCAACTCACTAGGGGCCCTGGCCTTAGGGCCCACGTTGCATGAAAGCTCCTCGTCTTCAGCCACGAGGGGCACGAGCACTGAGGGGACACATGGGAGATGCAGCCGGCGGGCAGCGCGTCGCAGCCGCTGCGTGTGGTCTCCTCCGGAGCCTACAGATCCCAGCTCTGCAGCTCTAGCTGGGTGATCAAGGGCAAGGTCCTTCCTTAGTCTCTCTAAGCCTCTTTCTCCCCTTCTGTAAAATGGGGGTAAGAACAACACTTACCTCACTGAGTCCAGGAGAATGCAGTGGGCTAGAACAAGTAAGGCACTTGCAATGGATTGGCCCATCCTGAGCTTGCAATAAATGGACCCAGGCTAGGTTAGTCAGCATCAATGCCACTCAGTGCTAAAGTTCCTGTTGGAACTCTTGTGAGAGGCACTTCTTTCCACCGGAGTTGCTGAGAGCACTGGATCTAAGCCTGGGGCTGCTGACCACCATCTTTCTTAGAGACCATCTGCCTAGAAAAGGAGACAGCACAGAGAGAAGCATGGCTGGAGCACCGGGACACAGCCTTGCCTGAAGCCATCGACTCTGCACTTTTATGTTACGTGAGCCGATATTTATTTTTCTGTTAAGCTGGTCTGATTAGGTTTTCTGTCACTTGCAACCTAGAAAGTTCTGCTGATCCTGAGGCAGAACGCACAGAATGGCTTTTGGAGTTGCTTCAGTGCCACACCTCCGTCACTTGCCCTGGGAGATCCGTAGCCGGCTGCCAGCGGACACTCCTGCCCAACAGGCTCGGGCTCCTCTGGGAGGCTTGGGGCAAATCATCAAGGCCACCCAACCTCACTCCTTTACACCTGAAACCCTTTCTTCCCCTGATCCTCCTGTCCCCTCATTTCTTCTCCCTCTTCCCCTTCTCAGAGACTGTCTTCTTTCCTGCTTTCCTAAGAGGATGAATTAAGGACCAATTAAGGCTGAGTGTGGAATTTGGAATCATCCACCCCAGACATCAGAGATCAAGAATCAAGTAATCTCTGCTGAGATTACTTAGCCTCTCTGAGGCTTGCTTTGCTTTTCTGTAAAACGGGGATAATACTTCCTATTCATGAGTCTTATAAATACGCCGTGCGCACCGTATGGCCCACAGGAAGTACCCATCCACACTGACAACTATTATTAACCCTTACCTCCTCTCCCCAGTCCTTGGCCCATTAATGCCCACTGCCATCGGTGACCTTGAGGACTAAAGAGGAGACCAAGCCCCTGGCCATCTCCCAGGTGGTCTCCATGAAATCATCTGCAGACACTGTTAGCTGATGACTACACTCTTCAAACGAGGTCCACCCCAGTGAAATGCCTGCCTGCTCAGCCAGGTTTTAAGAATATAAATACCACCATCGGCAAGATTCAAAGCCCAGGGCCGGGTAATGACTACCCATCTTGGGCCTTAGTCTAAGGCAGGTTCCAGCCTGCTGTGCAGGGCCTGGAGCTTCTCTTAGGTGAGGCTGTAGCAAACAGCCTCACCTTGCATGGAGCATTTCACCTCCGCTTAAGGAATAAGAAGCACGTGGGAACTCTGCTGCCGGTCGTCTCAGTCCCCAGGCTCAGCACTCTTACAGCAGAAATGGAAGTCTATGTATGAATGGACATTAGCTAGAGACGCCAGGAAACCCATAACTGAATTTAGCCTGTGAACGAATTGGAACAGTATGCCCACCCTACACCATCACTGGGGATGCTCCTGGGCTGTGATATTATTACTGGAGACTTTTCCATTCACAGAGCACTCTTCAAACATCCTGCTACTTGTGTAAGATGCTTACCATCACATGATGCTGAGGTCACACCCCAAGCGCCCTTGCATAACTGGGATTCTCTCGAAATGACACAGATCAGTCCAAGGCATTCTGGAAGTCATGGAATATAGTTTTGTGAGCTGGGCGTAGGCTTTGGAGTCAGTCCCTCTGTCAGCACTGGGAACTGAGCGGTGCAAATGAACTGTATTGTCTGCATTTGACTTTTCTAAGCGCAGCGCAAGGCAGAGCAGAGCTTTTTGTACTGTTGTCTCCTCCTCTACCCTAAACTGCAAACCCCCGAGGGGCAGGGTGGGCCTCGTTCGGCTTTGTCTGCTAACAAGCTGGCTTAGTTTCCTGCTTTGCTAAATGGGGATCCTAGCGGTTCCTGCTTAGTAGGGCTGCTGTAAGGATGAGTGACGGCTGCCTTTGCTGAGCCTGTATCCCGCGCAGGGCATCTTTCTAAGTGTGTTACAGGCATGACCTCAACTAATCTGGGCAACATCCCAATGAGACAGGTACTAGTGGCATCCCCAGATAAGAGGGATTTACAGATGAGGAAACTGACGCAGTGGGGGGCCTGAACAACTTACCTGAGGTCACAGACCTAGCAAGTGCTGGGGCCAGAACTGAACCCAGGCATTTGGACAGTGGAGCCCAGCTTTCTAACCACCAGACCCACTGATCCCTGGTTCAACACGATGATGGATGTGAAACACATACATGGCACAGCATCTGCACCCAGCTCTCCATAAACTGTACATCTGATTGTTATTCATGCCCTGCACAGGACTCCACACACATTGTGGGACATCCACTAGTCAATATTTAGTGAATGGACTAACGCAATTGGTCATGAAATACTGGTTGAGCTCGTGCCATGCCCAGGTTTCTATTCTAGACACAGGGAATGGAGACTTGCGAGGCCCCTGACCTCCTGATGCTTCCATTCCAGTGGGAGAGGACAGGCAGTGGCCTTAGAGTCAGCTAGAGTATCAGATATAGTATAATGTCAGAGGTGATGTGAAGCAGCCCAAAGGGAAAG
>NW_006774722.1:376379-394756 GCF_000442215.2 Lipotes vexillifer
AGACAGACAGGAGGTGAAAGGGAAACAATTTATAGTTTGTTTGAAAATGTGGAATTTTAGAACCAGAAGGGCAGTGAGAAAAGTCCCAGAGGGGATGTATTTGTGACTCTGTCATGCTTTGGTCAAAGTAAATGCCACCACATAGCAGTGAAAGTTATACCAGGGGTTTTGAAATGGCAACAGAGAGGGATGGTTGATGAGGTCGACCTGGGGGTAGACTCGTTACACACACACCCCTGCCCACCCCGGCTTTCAGAGCTGATGGCACAGTGTGAAGACAGGACCAGGCAGCCCCCAGCAGATGGCATCCACACGCGCCTCCCCTGCTGGCTTAGCTGACCTGGGAAGGGGCCTCCCGAATCCTGTATTTTGCCTTCTTTTGAGTGAGTGGCCAAAAGCTCAGCGCAGTCTCAATTAGGACGTCCTTCATCTGTGACCAGTACATAAGAACCAAGAACACCGGAATGGAATTTCAACGGGGTAAATAAAATGTAGATGCTAAACCCTGAGTTGCAGCAGCCGGACGAGTGAAAGGCCAGTGGAGATGGGGATTCACAGGTGCAGGACAGTATGGCCGGCTTTCCTGGGTGCAAAGCATGCAAAACGGGGTGGGTAGATTTGCAGAACACTGGACAAGGAGAAAAAGAACTCAGGTCTGTGTGCAATTGTCCTCCGACACCAAGTCTTGGGCCGCACAAGCGGCATCCCGAGGAGGCTGTGATCTGCAGGCTTCAGCCTCTCAGCTGCTCTCGCCTCTGAAACATCCCCCCGCCCCGCCCCCGCGGGAGCTCGGTGGTGACCTCATTAGCATCCAGTCCTGTGCTCCAGAGGGAATCCGCTGTGCAGGGTCCAGGTTGAAGCCGGCCAAGAAATCCTTGAAGAGAGCCAGGGACGGAATTTAAAGCCAACAGAAACAGCAGTTTCTGACCCAGGGTTCCCCACGGTCTGTGGAATTCCATGAAGGAGGTGATGTTTAGATGGTCAAGGAAGACCACCGGGGCCCCTACCCCAGATCAGCACCTTGCTGTCCCTGTCTTGGGCTGATCAGACCCCCAAAGAGGGTAGGGGCTACCATGTTATGCCACGTCCCAGCAATGGAGCTCTTGCAAGCTGACACGGAGAGCGGCCTCAGAAGAAGGGGAGAAATGACAGAAACATGGGAGGAAAGCCCAAAGTTATCAAAATTATCAAAACTCCCCCAGTCAAGTTGGATTTGGAGTGCAAATAACAGGCTGCACTTTGCAGGCCCAGCCCGGCAGACAAAGTGTCAGCTGTGGTGACACATCGTGTTTGTCCTTTGCCTCTGGCAGCTGAGTACTGGCTTGCTTGGCCATCCGCAGAAGAAATCCATCTTGACAAGAACATTCTAATTCTATTAGGAGGCGTCTGAGCCAGGCATTTTTGGCCCTTCCCTGCCTCTCTGGGGAGCACGTCAGGACCAGCCGTAACACAGGCAGGGGAAGAGAAAGGACCGGAGGCCCTGAGCTGGGATCTGCAGGAGCCCAGGGGCACTTCATTCTGCAGGGTTTATTGATTGCACAGAAGTGCTTCCACCTGGGATGGGAACCAGCAGGGCTCCTGTCCCAGGACAACCAGTCCAGCACTGTGGACAAGCTCTGGAGTTTGGGAGACAGGCCTGGATTCAAGTCCCAGCTCCACCACTTTCTTGTTGGGAGCCTCAGCCTCAGTTGAGGCCCTGAGGCCTCTCTGAGCCTCAGTTTCCTGATCTGTAAAATGAACATAATAATAGCACCAACCGCAAATGATCTTTAGGAGGACTCAGTGAGATCGTGCTCATCATCAGTAGAGCTTTAAACGTTGTACGTGCTCCACGAGTGCCTCTGAGGCCCTGTTAGCTTAACTGCGGTTGCCACAGTGAAGGGCTTCTGTGTTCCAGTGACTGTAGGGCTGCCCTTTGTCCAGTGCTCTCAGGCACCAGGGACCGTGCTAAGTGTTTTACAAACATCGTTACCTCACTAATTTTCCCAGCAAACCTATGACACTGGGACTACTGTTGCATCAGTCAGAACACTTCTGATAGCAGGTCACAGGTCAGCCGATTAAAAGCGGATAGAACAAGGGGGAAGGTGGGTTTTCTCCCAGCACTCGATGTCTGCTGGCAGGCTGTACCAGGTGGGATTGGTGCCCCCCGTGAACTCTCCAAGGACCAGGCTCTTTGCATCTTCCTGCTCCGCCATCAACTGCAGACTGGCTTCTTCCCTCATGGTCACGGAATGCTGCTGCAGCTCCAGGTGTCACACGCAGATGTGACAACACTCTGACGAGTGGCATTTGTCCTGTCCATCTCTACTAGGAAGGGAAGCCTTTGCCCTAAACTGAAGGCGTGCAGGCTGCTGGGTGTAGTCTGCCAGGACTGGGGCAGAGCCCTCCACTTAGCCCCACCGTTCACTAGCAAGGAATTAGCCCGGCTGCTCATCTCCCATAGTGGGAGGTGGGCTTTGCCAGAAAGAAGGACTTGGGGTGGGGAGACAGCTGACAGCGTCTCCTCAAATGTTCACCTGTCCTTGACAGGGAGAGTCGAGGCGCAGAAAGATGAAGCTGGGTGCCTGACATCACATTGCTGGCAGGTGGTGACTCCAGACCCACAGCCTGGCCACCAGTCTTCCTGACCTTTCCGACCTACAGCATTTAAGAAATCCTTCCCTACCCAAAGTCATGTGCTTTCGTTTTTGAAGTTTTGTTTTTCATACATAGGTCTTTTTGTTTTTTTTTGATGCGGACCACTTTTAAAGTCTTTATTGAATCTCTTACAATATTGCTTCTGTTTTATGTTTTGGTTTTTTCGCCCCAAGGCATGTGGGAGCTTAGCTCCCTGACCAGGGATCAAACCCGCACCCCCTGCATTGGAAGTCTTAACCACTGGACCGCAGGGAATTCCCACACATAGGTCTTTAAACCACTCTGAAGTGAATTTTGAGTATGATACACAGTAGGAATCAAAAAAAAAAAATTTGACGTGGAAAAATGGTTGTCATAGCAACTAGTTTTTAAAGTAGCCCATCCTTTACCCTTATCTTCAAGGTCACCTGAGTCATGGAACAAGTCTCCACGCATCTATTTATCCATCACTGTTGCAACATCAGCTTCTCTCAATACCTAGAGCTTTGTAACAAGCCTTATATCTGGTAAGTTAAATTGGCCCAACTTCCTCTTCCAATTTATCTAAATTATTCTTGCCCTTTGTTTCTCCATATACAAGTTTTAGAATTGATTTGTTAAGTCCACTGAGAATGCAAATTCCAAAAAGAATTATTGGAATTTCACGGGATCTAGGTTAATTTGGACGCATTCTTCTTTTTAGAATACTGAGTCTTACATCCACAAATATGGCATATGTCTCCATTGATCCTGGTCTTTTTTCATGACCTTAAACAATGTTTTATAATTTTCCCTGTAAAGGTTTCATCAATATTTTCTTAGTTATATTTAGTTATATTTCAAAAACCCACACTGGAGTGAAAAGGATCTTAGATGAGAGACTGAGTAGGCGGTCGGGTCTGCGTATAAGATTCTATGTAAGTGCTCCCAAAACTAGGAGCAAGTGGCAAGAGACGGGGTGGGCAGGGGAGTGAGGAAGACTTACAGGGGAGATTGTCCCCAGGAATGGACAACACCGACCAGAGGAGGGAGGTGGCATTCTGCATGAGGATGAAGGATCATGTGGGAGACTGCAGGTGATGGCTGGAGCAAAATAAACAGGTGAGACTGCCAAGTTCTATGGAGGCAAAGCTGATGTTACAGTTTAACAAACTCCAGGATCTTGAAGGGGGTCAGAATATAACCTTTAGCCAACACAGACAGACTTTTGATCAAACTGATGGAAATGGACAAAAAGATGAAAAGATGTGACCAGAGTTTTGAACATGTGCTTATACTGACCTACATTTTCATCACAACTGTAAGATGATGATAATAATAATAACAGTGGTAGTAATAATGACAGTTAATTTGTACTGAGCACTTTCTATGTGCTAGGCCCCATTCTATGCTCTTTACTTATGAATGTTTGTATTAATGAATGAATGAGTGAAATGTGTTAATTCATTTAATCCTCCTAACAACCTATGAGGCAGATACTTTACCATCCTCCTCTTAAAGACAGAGAAAGTGAGGTCCAGAGAGACCAATAATTTGCGCAAGGTCACACAGCTAATAAGTGGCAGAACTCAAGTGTGAACCCGGGAACTCTGGCCACAGATCATATGCTATTAGTCACTATAAAAACCAAGGTGAATTGTGCCTGCAGCTGGGAAGTTGGGCTGCTCTCAGGGAGGTCCTGGCTCCTGGTCCTGACTGCGGAGCCATGAACCAGTCCTTTGAAAGAGACGCCAAACCAACTCCCCATCAAATGCGGTAGAAATAGAAGCCACTGGTCATTGGATGCCCTGTGATTTTGGGACAATCACCTGAGAGGTTCCCCAACCACAGATTTGGTGCCTGCTCCCCTCTGCCTGCCCCCCTGCTATTTTCTTTCCAGAATTTACCTTGTCTAGACAACATGCTAATGAGTTACCTGAGAAGGTCTGGATGGCTGGTAGTGTCTCTTAATGAAACCCATTTGCTCGATAGAATGGCTGGCATTGGCGAATGAACCTGAGTGACAGGACCGGGCAGGGATGCCGAGTGGCACTGGGCACTCCACATGGTGGAGTTCACGGGTTGTCCAGCCACCAGCACCACCTCCACATGCAGGGCTAAGAAAACAGTTTTCAAGCACGTGGGTATGGTTTTCAAGGCAGGTAGAAGAAAGAGGTGCACGAGGTAGAAAGGGTACGGCCTCATCTGCTGACACCTCCACAGTGAGGGCTAGGGGACAACTCCCACTAAAGCCACCAAATAAGGCAGCACTAAACTCTGTTTAAAGACAGGTGGGCAAAGAACCGGCACAGGGCAAGTGAAGAGAAATGAGTGATGCCCTCACGGCAGACTGTAACCAAACCTACAAGACCCATTTACTCTATATTCAGCAGCAAAACGAGTTCCAAAAAGCACCAGGAACAAGGATTTCTGCTTTAAGAACCCCAGACTCTTTGAAGCCAAGTCTGGGAAGGAGGGAGACAAAGTCTCAGAAATACAAAGATCCTTTGCTGACTGTGATTACATGAGACTCACGTCTCCTTCCCTTTTTCCTAAAGACAAAATAATCCCTATCTTATAAAATGGTTCAAACATTTCAGACATATATAATACAGAAGATGGAAGTCCCCCAAAATATAATGTACTAAAGTGGGATAATGTGACACAGCTGGCCTTTTCACCCAACGGGTAGCCAGGCAGTATGCACTTTGTTCCTTTTATCAGCTTATAGAGTTTTCCACTGTGTATATGGAAAGCATTGCATCAATCTTGCACTGGAGAATATTTGAGTGTTTGCAAGTTTTTTGCATTTCCAAACAGTGAGGCAATGAAAAACACTGCCGATTTTTATAGACACCGAATGTTTTAGCAGAGAAATTTGATACCACCAGAGGCCTTCGAAGTAACGATCGCTTCCATTTATTGAGCACTTACTGTGTGTGTCCTAATAGTGCGAATGCATTTTATCCTCACAACCCTCTGAGACAGGTATGATGGTTACCCCCACGTGACAGATGAGCAAACTGAGGCTCAGAGAGGCTAAGAAACATGCTCAGAGTCAGAGGGCTAGTAAGGGGTGAGGCTAGAGACCGAAACCCTGCATGCACTTCACGCGTATGATTATTGCAACCATGCGGCCACACGGGTGTGACAGAGGGTAAGGAAGGGGTGGGGGGTGGGAAATGGAGCCCGAGGTGACGTGAGGCACCAACGGGGGCAGAAGTACAAGCACGTGTGGGAAGAAAACATGAAAATTACTCTACTCTTCTGAGCTGGAAAGATAGAACTGCCCCTGCAAAGCAATAAGGCAACGTCCTGCATTATATCTCTATCACGGGGCTTCGGAAAGTCGGGTGAGGAAAGCTGGTCCAGCAGACTGCTGAGGGGCTGCAGATGGAAATAAATGCATCTTTCTCGATGCCCTGGTTGCACAGGTCGGCTGGGAAGCGGGAGAGCGGTGAGGTCTCCAGCCTCCACGTCTGGATGACTGGGGCCAAAGTCCCACTGTCCCTTCGAGAGTAGCAGCACCCTGGAAAGTCCTAGCACCGCCTCAGTTTCCCCCTCTGCTCAGTGGGGATTTGAACACTTGCTCTTGTGATTTTTTTGAGCATGAAATAAGATGTGCCTCCCTGGTACCCACTAATCCATGATACTTTTCTTTCTTTTTAGCCATTGTCACTCTATCTTCTGCACGTGAGCCCAGCCCCTGTCCCTGCACGCGATGGACACTGAGTTGCTGTGCCTGGATGTTGTGAACCTGCTCCCTGCTCATAAGCAGCTGGGCCCAGCAGGACGTCTCAGATCAAGAGGCTGGCTCTGCCCACCAACTGGCTGCGTGACCTTCGGCAAGTGTCTCAACCTCTCTGAGCTTCAGTTTCTTGTACGGAAACTGGCAGTCATAATAGACCTACATCCCCCATAGGACTGAAATGAGGATCGCATAAGTTAATGCATGAACAGTGCCAGGCACATGGTAAGCACCTTAGACATTAACAATTTGTGTTACTACTAATCCACTTAAATAAAATGTATTTGAGAACCTTTTGTATACCAGTCAGTGTTCTAAGTGCTGCAGGTACAGCAGTGAACAAAACCAGACAAACCCTGCCCTTATGGAGCTTAGATTCTAGGGGAAGACGCAAACAACTAAATATAATGTAATGTCAGGTAGGGAGCAGTGCAGGGAAGGGCATTAAAGCAGGGTGGGGTGAGCAGATGTAGGGTGATTAAGAAAACGGGTAGCATTGCGCTGTTCACCGAAAGTTTTTGCTTCTCCTTCTGGACACTTGTGACTGGCTTTGGCCACGAAACGTGAATGGAAGTGAGAGGTGTCACTACCCGGTGGGACTGCAGAGCCACGGTGTGATTCTCCACACTCCCGTCCCGTGGCCACTGTGACCATGAAAATATAAGTAGAGACAGAGCCTTAGTCAGCCTGGGCCTCTGAGTGACCACCAGAGCCCCCAAGGGATGACACCAGACATGCAGTGTGTGTGAGAGATGAGCATTGGCTGCGCCTGAGATTGGAGAATTGGGGCCTGTTTGTTAGTGCAGCAAACTGAGCCTGATCTAAAAGTCCTTAAGGGGGCACTTGAGCAGAAGCCTAGAAGCAAGCCGCAGGATGATGTGTGATGTGTGGGGAGTGCTGCAGGCAGTGGGAACAGCAGGTGCAAAGGCCCAGAGACAGGAGTGGACTGGTGGATTTCAGGAACAGCACAGAGGCTGGTGTGGCTTGACCAGCCCCAGCAGGCTCTGTGTGGCAGGGGAGAGGGTGCCTGATGATGTCCTTGTGGTCACTGTAAGGCCAAGCACAATGATTATTGGTGTCTGGGGAGGGGAGGCTCTCCAAAACCAACCAGCACACCTGTCCTCCCGGACCTGTTTCCAATCCTGCCTTTCAAAAGTCACAAGGAGGGCTTCCCTGGTGGTGCAGTGGTTAAGAATCTGCCTGCCAATGCAGGGGGCATGGGTTCGAGCCCTGGTCCGGGAAGATCCCACATGCCGCGGAGCAACTAAGCCCGTGAGCCACAACTACTGAGCCTGTGCTCTAGAGCCCACGAGCCACAACTACTGAGCCTGTGTGCCACAACTACTAAAGCCCGTGCGCCTAGAGCCTGTGCCACCACAATGAGAAGCCCACGCACCGCAACGGAGAGTAGCCCCCGCTCGCTGCAACTAGAGAAAGCCTGCACACAGCAATGAAGACCCAATGCAGCCAAAAATAAATAATTAAAAAAAAAAAAGTCACAAGGAGAAAATGCAGCCCTTGGTGCCCATCCCGACCCTCCACGCAGGCAATGGGCTGGAGAATCCTGTTGGACCCTCCCCCAGCCCAGGGGCTCTCCTCTTCCCTGGCTAGGGACCTTCCAGCTGGCCTCACATTTGGCTGTGGGTCCTCATTTGTTTGGGGCTTGGACAGACTTTCTGAGCTGCTCCTCTCAGCGCCTGTTTGTGACAGTGACTGTCTATGGCATGAGGCTCCCAGGGCTGCTCCGTTGGTCCAAGCCTCTGTTCAGCTGAGTTTCTTTCTCTGGTTATTTCTCCAGTGAACAACCGGGGCAGAGGCAGGGTTCTGTGGTATTCCCACGACTCCCAATACCTATGCCAAGACCTAACAGGATGCAGAGATAATGAGGGGAGGAATGAGCGCCCTGTGATCTGAGCAGAGCACGTGTGAGGTTCTGGAATCTCCATGCGGAAGTTGCATCCTTGCTGCAGGCGCCCACAGTGCCCACGGCACCCAGAGGCATGGACGGAGCTGGCTGCTCTAGTGGACATCTGCTGGCTTTGCCCCCCAGCATCCAGACCCTTTTCCGTTGCTCACAGCACCCTAGCAAGCACCTAAAAAACCCCAAAGGACTATCCCTCCCTCTCTCAGTTCAGGCCTACAGCCCCGTGATCCCCTCCCCTCCCCTGTGCTCCACGTCCTAGAACAGGTACATGGCAGAGGCCTGACCACTGAATTTCTTGTACCCACCCAACCCCCGGCCTTTGTGACTGGCTCTGCGGTGGTCATGTGACCCAAGCTGTGCCAATGCTATCATCCCAGGACTCTTAGGGGAACCATGCAGGAAAGATGGGATCACTCTGTTTGGGATAACATGGCAGGATGTGAGCTCACAGCTGCTGCTAACCATATCAGCCACCATGTGGGAAGAGCCTGCCTGAGAATGAAGACAGCAGAAGAAAGCAAAGTGGAGGGATGGAAAGATGCAGATTTCTGAAAGTATTCAATAATATTTGAGCTCCTGCATCCAGCTAAGCCTGAAGTCCCTGGCCTTGGGGGTAAGGTAGTTTGTGTTGCTTTCCTGTCACTCCCAATCAATAGTGCCCCAACTGATTTGCACATCGGTAGACGGACATCGGGAACTGGGGTGTGGTGGTGGAAGGAACACTGGGCAGGATGGAAAATGAGAGACAAGCGTGGGAGCAGTGGGCGAGGAGGTCTGAGAGCTTCATGCTTGTGGTGGTTCTCTGTGTCCCTCGGCACAGATGCCAAAGTCCTCACCACCGCCTACACAGCCCTGTGGCATCTGGCCCGTCGTTACCTGTCGGGCCCCATCTCCTCTTTCGCCCCACTCGCGTCCTCCGTTCCAGCCACATGGCCTCTGTATCCATTTTCTCTGCTGTGTAACAAATCACCCCCAAAGTTAGCAGCTTACAATAACACCGACTTATTAGCTCACAGTTCTGGAGGCTGGAAGTCCAGCAGGTCTGACTGGGCCCTTCACCCAGGCAGAAGAAAAGGTGTTGGCCAGCTGTGCTCTTGTCTGGAGCTGAGGGTTCTCCTCTGAGCTCCTGCTGGTAACTGTCAGAACTCCGTTCCTGTGGTTGTAGGACTGCAGTCCCCACCTCCTTCACAGTTTTCAGCTGGGGGCAGCTCTCAGGTCCTAGAGGCCACCTTGCATGTGCCTCCCTCCACCTTCAGCAAGCAACAGCACATGGCATCTTTCCTGTGCTTCAGTCCCCCCTGACTTCACTGCCAGAGCCAGAGAGAGCTCTCTGCTCTTAAAGGGCTCAACTGATTAGACCTGACCCACCTGGCTCATCTCTGCATCTCAAGGTTAACTGACTTGGGACTTTAATTACCAACGCAAAGTCCCTTTACAGCAGTAGCTGGATTCGTGTTTGGTCGAATGACCACAGGCTGGAATCTTGGGGCGCTGCCTTTAGAATTCTGCTGACCACAGCTTCCTTGTTCCTCAAACAACCCAACCAAGCCCCCCCGACAAAGACTCGCACTTGCTGTTCCCTCCTCCAAGAAAGCTCTCCCTACAGGTGGCCACGTGGCCCACCCCTCACTTCATTCAGGTCCCCGTACAAATGCCACCTCCTTCAGAAGCCTTCCCAACCTCCCATCAGAGTCATCACCCCCGTCACTCTGAAGCCTCTTAACCCTGCTTCGTTTTTCTCCCTAGAGCTGAAGTGCTCTTACAGATTTATCTGCTCTGTCTCCCCCGCTGGACTCTAAGCCCTGGGGACAGGGACTTTACTTTGTTTGCAGCATCTGGCACAGAGCAGATGCTCAATAAATGTTTGTTGAATGAAAGGAACAGCATGTTTCTTAAATTTCTTAATGGTCTTAAGTAGTCACCCCGAGGTCATTCTCATGTTCGTCTGCCAGTCCTGGCTCCACGGGAAGCAGAGTGAAGCTACAGCTGAGAGCCCAGGCAGCAGAGCCAGACTGCCCGCCTCCATGTCATAAGAGCCGCCGCTTACTTCATCTGCGACACAGGGAGAATTTCTGTACCTGCCTCACAGGGTGTCTGTAGGTGCTAAATGAAAGAGTCCAGGTAAGGTGCCTGGCACCCACATTAAAACCCTAAGGGGGCACGGCTTCCTACCCTCAGATAGGCAAAAAGTAAAGAATGCTGACATGATCAAGGATGTGTGTGACAGGGCCTTCCACTGAGACTGCACGGCAGTGCAATCACTTAGAGATTCATTTGGCAGAATCTAGTGGATGTGAAGAGAAGGAGCCTGCCCTATCCCTCCTGGGAGGCAAGCTCAGGACTCCTGGTAATGACACTGCTTGCAATCACATCTACCAATGTATAATGCTTATACTGATACGATCTTATTACCGGCACACTCACAGATGCTGCTAGCAAGAATAAGGCTGCAGTTGATGGCCAGACATTAGAGTAAGAACGTTACATAAATAATCTTATTTCATCTGTATCTCCATTTTACAGGTGAGAAAATGGAGGCTCAGAGAAGTGTAAATTACTTGCTCAAGGCCACACACGGCTGGGGAGTGGCCAAGTTCTGAACCACGCCCTAGATGGTGGATAGGGTGGGGAGGGGAGGAGGGGCAGCAGGAGGAAGGAAAACAGCAGAGAAGACAAAATGACATCATCAACACACCGCAAAGAGCACTCTCTTCTGCCAAATGCTAAACAGAGCTACCACACGACCCAGACATTTCACTCCCAGGTACACACCCAAAAGAAAGGAAAACACACACCCACACAATGTTCATCCACAGGAATGTTCACGGCAGCATTAGTCATAAAAGTGGAAATGATGTAAGTCCCTCAACTAATAAATGAATAAATAAAATGTGGTATGTCCATACAGTGGAAGACCATTTGGCCACAAAAAGGGATGAAGCACAGATACATGCCACAATGTGGGTGAACCTTGAAAACATTCTTCTGACTAAAAGCAGTCAGTCACAAAAGGGCACACAGTGTATGATTCCATTTACATGAATTTTCCAGAACAGGAAGATCTATAAAGACAGCAAGTAGATTAGTGGTTGTAGGGGCTGGGGGGAGGGGAGAATGAGAAATGACTGCTAGCAGGGGCAGGGTTTCTTTTGAGAGGGACAAAAATATTCCAAAATTAGATTTTGATGATGGTTGCACACTCTGGGAATATACTATAAAAACCATGTAATTGTATCCTTTAAGAGGGTGAATTTGGGGGCTTCCCTGGTGGCACAGTGGTTAAGAATCCGCCTGCTAGTGCAGGGGACACGGGTTCTATCCCTGGTCTGGGAAGATCCCACATGCTGCAGAGCAACTAAGCCCCATGCGCCACAACTACTGAGCCTGCGCTCTAGAGCCCACGAGCCACAACTACTGAGCCCATGTGCCACAACTACTGAGCCCACGTGCCACAACTACTGAAGCCCGCACCCCTAGAGCCCGTGATCTGTGACAAGAGAAGCCACCGTAATGAGAAGACAGCGCACCGCAAGGAAGAGTAGCCCCCGCTCGCCGCAACTAGAGAAAGCCCGCGTGCAGCAACGAACACCCAACGCAGCCAAAAATAGAATAATAAATAAATTTATAAAAAAAGAAAAAAGAAGAAAAGTGAATTTTATGATATGTGAATTATATTTCAATAAAGCTGTTTTCAAAATATGTTCTAAGGGGCTCTGGTTTTCTGAGCGTTCACGGGGAAAGGTTATGAAAAAATAAGCTCAGCAAATGCAGGCTGAACAAGCTCAGTAAGGTTTTAAATGCAGGACTTCTCAGAGCCTTCAATTCATAGATATGCACAGGGACACTCCTAAGAGGAACATGTCCTAATAACAGATAATGTTTATTGAGTTTTCACAATGGGCCAGACATACACTAACTCATTTACACGTATTAACTAATTTAATTCTTATGCTAACCCTATGAGGTAGTTACTATTATTACCCTCGTTTCACGCGTGAAGAAACTGAGACACAGAGAGGTTGAGAATCTTGCCCAAGATTACATAGGCAGCAAGTGACAATGTCCAGAACTGAACCCAACGAGCTTTGCTCTGAGATTCATGCTGGACTGCATATCTCGATGTAGTATACAGCATTTCCAAGACATGTTTGACCATGGCTTACTTTAATAAAAAGAATTCCGAAATATCTGCCTTCTCTCCAGCTTCAAGGCCAGCACCCTGGTCCAGGAGCACATCCCTCCTGAGCAAGTGCAATTCCTTTCCCAGCCCCCCAGGGGCCTCCTGCTGCCTGTGCACCAGGGTTTTTCAACCATGGCACTGTTAACCTTTGGGACTGGCTCACTCTGTGCCGGTGGGGGCTACCCTGTGCCTTGTAGGGGGCTTCACAGCATCTTTGGCCTCTTCCTTCTCCCCAAGTTTGACAGCCAAAAATATCTCCCAACATTGCCAGATGCTGACAGGGACAAATTGCCCAGGTCGGAAACTGCTGCCTTAGAAGAAAGTCCCAATTCCTCACTGTGGCTGAGAAGCTCCTGATGGTCTGGTCTTGCCCACCTCCTCGCCTACCACCTTCTGGCACCCATACCCCACAGCAACGGGCACCTGCTCTCTGATCTTCTAACTCTCCAAGCGCGGCGCTCCTCAGGCTCTTCTCATGTGTTCTTCCCTCCGTCCTTCTTTTTCATTATTCAGGTTTTCTCTGTCCACCCTCTTTGCTGTTTTCTACCCAGTCACTCACTCCCCTAATACTCGGATTTGTTTTCCCTGTAACACACCATTATTTAATTTATGATATGTATTTAGTTTTTTCCTTATAATCTGTTCTCCCCACCAAAATACCAGCAACGTGTGTGCGGACGCCTGGTGATCTTGTTTGTTGAATCTCCGGTGCCAAGAAGAGCCTGAGTACCCGGCAGCCGCTTGTCTCTGAGTGCTGGATGAATCATGAACCTGTCAACAGGTAAATCGGGAAGCCCTCCTGGCGTGTGCCTGGGCACGGTCAAGACTGGCGGTCGGAGGGGAAAACCCCTGAGGAGTTTCATCAGTTTTATCACCGTGGCTGTGGGCATGGAACATGCCTTCTGGTCTTTTGTAAAAGGTCTCTTTCTTTCAAAATTGGTTGCCAAGAGGTCTTTAAAACGGAAAACACACAATACAAGAAGGGAAAAAAACAGCAGAAGAGGAAGACGAGGATTACTTTAACATTTTTAAAGTCTTCTTAAATGAAAGCAAGTCTCTGCTTAGTGTCGGCTGATTTTCCACATAAAGCAGGGACTAGACATTGGAATGGGAATGGAAAGCAGTGGTGGGGTGTCTCTAGGTCACGGCTTCAGCAGTTCTGAAACAGGGGCTGGGTGGAGGAAAGCCATGAGCAGTCCACTTGGGGTGTGAGAAGGAAGGAAATACAAGGCAGAGAGGATGAGTCAGCCTGGGCTGGGGCCACCCTGAGCGCCAGCAGGCAGAGAGAGAGCCGGCTTGAGGAACCTTCCTGGCAAATCCACAGGATACCTCTATGCACCGGAAGGAACTGCGGCTTCTAAAGCTCTCCCCAGATTTCCTCCTCCGGGGTGGTCTTCTTTGAAGGGATTTTGAACTTTGCAAGGATTTTGCTGCGCACAACTAAGCCTCCTGAGCTTGGCTTCTTCTGTTAATGAGAGGCTCGGGCTTGCTTGGAATGTCTCAACCTGGAAGCCTCTGCCATAGTGGCCCTGGGAGGTTAGACTGGAGGCCCCAAATATCTCCAACCACCTATTAAATATTTTTATTAAAAAAAAATCAGGAGCTTCCCTGGTGGCGCAGTGGTTGAGAGTCCGCCTGCCGATGCAGGGGACACGGGTTCGTGCCCTGGTCTGGGAAGATCCCACATGCCGCAGAGCGGCTGGGCCCGTGAGCTGTGGCTGCTGAGCCTGCACATCGGAGCCTGTGCTCCCCAACGGGAGAGGCCGCAACAGTGAGAGGCCCGCGTACCGCAAAAACGAAAAAAAAAAATCAAACCAGAAACAGTCAAGTCCCCAAGTCTAACCACCAATTTACAGGACCTACCAGGGATAGAAAAACATGTTAAATGACACCACAGGGATGCAACCCACAAACTCTCAATTGCACAAAGCTCTCTGGGACAAATGACTAGCTGTCTCCAACAAATAAACTGCAAGGAAGGAAAAGAGGGAATCCTGTGGAATTAAGGAGTCTTAAGAGTCACATCAACCAACAGCCGTGTATGGATGCACCTTGCTTGCATTTTGACAAGAACAAACTGTGAAAACAATTCATGAAACGACTGGGGAAATTTCAACAGTGATGGGATATTCAGTGATATTAAAGGATGATTGTGAATGCAAGTTTTGGTATGATAATGGGATCACGGTTATTTTTTAAAGAATCCTTATTTTTTAGAGATATTTGTTCAAATACTTGTGGAAGAAATAATATGATGCCTGGGATTTGTTTCTAAATAATCTGGAATGAGGTGGGGGAAGGGGAGGATGTAGATGGAAAAAGTTTGGCTGTTTGGCTGTGACTGACCAATCATGGCAGCTGCTGTTGCGTCTGTGGTAGTGGATTACATACCCTCTCCCTAAAAACAAACAAACATGACTTCATCAATCAGATGACCTACAAGCTTACAAATATTTTGGTGCTCTTACTAAAATTCAGTTTAACTTTCATTATTGCTCTGCTTTACATCATACATCCAGGTATATAATTCCTGGCTATGAAAAATGGGTGAATTCATTCATCAGTACTAAATTACCTTGACTTGGAGGAAATATCATATAGTGGCTGAGAGTAGAGAAACTATTCCTGTCCGTGCTTTGTCGTTTGCATCTCTAGGAAACCCAGTAAATATACTTCTCGGAGCCTCAACTTTCTCTCCTGTAAAATGGGAGGGAGTAAGTGAGATTTTGCATGTGGAGCACTTGGCCCAGTGTATGACTGTCAGAAAACTGCAGTGACTATTATGACCAGTGGCAGCAATACCAGAAGAATGCAGAGTAGGGTCTATTCATATAAAAAAATTATGCTTATTCAGGCATCTGCAGAAAGATGACTGGGATGAAATACTACAAAGAGATTACAGAGAGATAATCCCACAGGGAGTCATTCATTCATTCAACAAACAAAACTGAGTGAATACCTTCCATGTGCCAGGCACAGGGGAACTGGGGCCACTGCCTGACCACAGCCCCTGCTCTCCTGGGAAGAGAAAGGAGGGCATGTCGAGACAAGGGGAAAACAGGGGTCAAGACTTAGGGGCAGTGCAGGGAGAGGTCCAGACCAGATCTGAAGGACACAGGAGAATTAGCCAGGTTGGATTTAGGGAGGGAGGGTGGAGAGGTGGGAGAGAAAAAAGGACAAAGCATTCCAAGCTGTTAAGGGAAGAGAAAGTGCAAAGGCCCTCAGGGCAAGAAGGACTAATTCCAGGCTCAGAAGGATCACAGAGTCCCAAGCAGGACAAATGGAGGTGGGGTAGCGCGTGGCTGCAGCTGGGCGAGGGTTTCTTTCATTCTTACTTCATACCTTCTGAATTACGTAAATATTTTATAGAAGCATGTGTCATTCTTATAATTTTTTAAAAGTTAAAAAAACACGTACAAAAGTAAAACACCTGATAAAGCCCCAAGAAGTAAAGAAATAATGATTTTTACTTTGCATTTTCTCTACTCTTTTCCTCTCAAGAATTCTACAACATGTTAAAATTCATTCACATTTGCTTAAAAAAAAAAAAAAAGACTTAAAAAAAAAATCTAACAAGCACAGCATCCTCTCCCGTCTGGTTTGCCGGAAGGGCCGCCCCATCCTTCCCCACCTCCTTTCCCTTTTTTGGTGCCTCAGACATGGAAACGATAATTGCACCTAATTTCAGTGATGCTCTTTCCAACCTTCACGGAGGCTCTGGCCCTCAAACAAGTTTCTAAGTGACAGGCTGAGCTTGGAGGAAAGACCCACTAGTAAGGTTTGGGGAAAAGCTTTTGATTTTCCCAACGGAATGCAGTTTGAACACAGTTTGGGGAGTCCCCCCACCCCCTGTCCCTGTGTGAGCACAGCTGGCCAGTAGGAAGAAAGAACTTGGTACTGGGACTGCCCTGCAAAGTGGTATCTGCAAGTTTCCTCTGCAATCTGTTGCTAGGGGTGGAATCTGTTTTTCTGGTTTCCTCTCAGCCCGGGGGTGGGCTTCACTTTGATGTGAAGGAGGTGCACGGCGTGCATGCGAGTTACCTGAGTGGAGGTGGAGACCTGAGGGCAAGGCTGCAGCTGCCTGGGAGGAGGGCTAAGGCCTCCCCCTTTGGTCTGCGCAGTGGGAACCCCAGCGAGGCCCTTTCAAGTCAGCACCTTGCGGTTTCTCCCCACAGGAAGGCCAGCTTTATTATGGGTTTGTTCCCTTCACTGTTTTGAACCCCTCCCTGGACCCCCGCCCAGCTCAGGACCTTGCATTTCATGTCAGGTCTAGTGAGGCCGCTGGCTCCTGGCTGAGTGTAGCGCTACGTGATACAAAAGGGTCTGCCCTCCTGAGAGACAGAGATCAGTGGTCAGATGGTTTCTGTCCCAGGAGAGAGGTGCCTCCCAGCAGACAAGCCTCAATGGTGTCATTGACTCAGCCTCTCCCTTCAAAGGCCTTTTATTTGTTTCTCACGGAGAACCCACCTGCTGCAATGCCTTCATCTGAAAGACGAAAAAGCTGAGGCCCGCGGGGTAATTCCACCATCAAAGAAACCCCCGCAAAATTATGATGCATTCCCCGGGCAGACCCTTAGTGGTGCCCCATAATCTAGCGGTAAGAGCTCCATGGGGGGTGGGGGTGGGTTCAAGGCTTACCTTCCAGCTCTGTCGCCGACCACAATGCAATCTTGCCCAAACTGCTCAGCCTCTCCAAGCCTCAGTTTCTTCACCTGTGAAATGGGGAGAATAATTTTTACAGCTTAGGGTTGTTGATTTAAGTCACCCTGCCAATTTAATTATTTAAGTGTTCACCTATTTCTCCTCAGTTCCCCCCTTCCCCTAGACTGTGAGTCCCCTAAAGGCAAGGACTCTGTCCACCTTGCTCACAGACGTGACCTCAATAACTACAACTGCCTAGTGCAGGGTAGGCGGTGAGGAAGTATTTGTGTTGATAATAACGAAGGCCCTCAGCACCGGGCTCAGCACAGACACTCATCATTATGAACAGAGGGAGTTTGTTATTTATGATGGCAAAGCAGGTTTTGTTTCAACACTATCAAATCACCAGGAACTGAGTGAACAAAACAGCTCTCTGGAGAGGGCCTGATGTCAGGTGGCTCTTCTGGGGCAAAGCCCCCAGGACCCCACCCCTGAAGGACCTGCCTCCACAGGCTTCAGAGCCACCTTGCTCCAGGGCCTCTCCCCCGCTGTCCTCTCTCTCAAAGAAATTGTCCCCCAGAGGCAGGACTCCTTCCCCGGGGCTTCAGAATTCCTATCTTCTGCTCTAGAAGAGAGCAGGGGTAAAGGCTTAAATCACCAAACCTGCAAGGACAGGGTTGCTAGGTTAAAGTACTGGACGACTAGTTAAATTCGAATTTCGGATGAACAATGAAATAATTTTTTAGTAAAAGTATGTCCCAAAGATTGCATGGAACCTGGTTATCCTTAAAAAAAGTATTCACTGTTTATCTGAAATTCAATTGTAACTGAGGGTCCTGTATTATAATTTGCTAAATCTGGCAAGCCAACAAAGTGATGGAGCTGGGATGTTAACCCAGGCCTGCCTGAGCTTGTGGACCTCACTTTCTCCTCTCCTGCAAAATCCCCATGATCACATTGGGGAACTCTTGGCGTGGTTATGAGAATTAAAAGAGAGAGGCTGAGTGAAATAACTACCTCATAAATGTTGGCAAGGGCAGGAATTTTGTTTGCCTTGATCCTGAGATGAACTCAGTGCCTAGAGCTGTATCTGACACACAGTTGGATAGCCATAACTATTTGTTTCAGTGAAAAATCGCTGGTACTACTTTCCATAAATAGCCAAAAAAAAAAAAAAGACGTAAAACCATTTCAACGGGCTTCCCTGGTGGCGGCAGTGGTTGAGAGTCTGCCTGCCGATGCAGGGGAGCCGGGTTCGTGCCCCGGTCCGGGAGGATCCCACATCC
>NW_006774722.1:394925-411269 GCF_000442215.2 Lipotes vexillifer
CTTTCCCTCCCAGGTAGGATTGCGCCTGAGAGAGCCCCGAGCACGCAGGCCTCACTCAATGGAGGTGCTATGCGCATGCGTTGGTCCAGCTCTGCCTGGGGAGGGGTGAGGGGTGCACATGCGCGGTCAGCCCTCTCCAGAAAGTGCGGGAAAGGAGCTCCATCCTATCCTGGAAGTGCTCTGTGGGTGCGGGGAAGGGCGATATCCGGCCAAGTCAAGTTCCTGCTCTTGGACGCTTTCACTGCTGGGCGGTCCTCATGGCCTTTGCACCCAGGGGTCCTGAGGCCTCGTTCTTCCAGGTTTTGGACCAGCACAGGGCTTCCCTGCTGGCCGCCCTGAGGAAAGGCGGCGGGGAGCCCGCTGGCGGGGGGACGCACCTGGCCACTAGGTATGAGGGCTCCTTCTGGGGCGCCGACACCGGGACTTAGCGAAAAGCTTCCTCGGCGCAGCCGCAGCCGGGCTTGAGGTGTTCTGTGGGGAAATGCTGGGCCCCCTTCCTGTCTTCCACTGTGGCGGCCACGGGGTGAATGAAGCCTGTTGGGCCCGCCAACCCTGAACCCCGAGAAAGGCCCTTGTTTAGCGACCCCCTTTCTCTGCTAACTTATTTTGAACTCAGAAAGCCTGGTGACAGACCACCCTCCCCCCCCCCCCCCTGAGTCCTTTTCGCCCCCCCGTCTTCTAGAATGTTCCAGGAGCATCCCCACAGCTGGGTTCACGAGTTTCTTGAAATCCTAACAGTTTGGGGGAGTTTAGGGCACAGTTTGGCCTTGTGTTTGTTTTAAAAAAAAAAAAAGTGTAAAAATTTAACTTTAGAAGTTTTCAGGCTTTTTTTTTTTTTGGAAGAGGGGAAAATCAATGTTTTGAGTTCTCAATAAGTGTGTTTTATCAAAATGAACAAGGAAGTCAACACATTTTAAATGGTTTCTAGTGAGACAATGGGGTTTTTTACTTCGAAGTGAAGAGAATGTACATTTCTTTAAATCGATTAAAGCAGTTAGAGGTTAGCTCAGAGTGCGGTGCTGATAAAATCAGTTACTCGATTCTCCAGCTGCCCAGCTTAGAGTTAACTTCCGAAATTATGTTTACATTATTCACCACTTTTACTTAAAATGCTCTGTTGTTCTGCTTCCTTGATCTGCTTTTCCCATTTATCAGCAAACTTTTTCACGTAAACAAATTACTGCCTTTTACTTTTAAGCCCAAACCAACTACCAAAAAACCAAAAAGCCGGAAAAACCCACAAAAATTTTTTTACAATAGGATTTAGTTTAAGGGAGAATTGAGAGTAAAGGAAAGAAAGGGATGGAAGTCCCTTTTTACATTTCAGATGTAAATCTGGTTGTTTTGAAGTTGGTCATAATGTTATCATAACATTTTTTTCCAGGCTGGAAAAATGAGATATTTGAATCAGGTTTTGCGTCCTGCTATTAGAAAATATGGAATGTTTTAAAATTTATTTTCTGATACATGCATTTTCCATGAAAACTCTGATGTTTCTGTGGAAATTAGAACACTACATTTTGTGCATTTTCTAGATTTAATATGAGTTCCCTTCCTAGGCAGTATTCTTACGGTGTTTATAACAGAATAACATTTTTTGAAGCTGATGGCTTGTGAAATTAAAAGTCAGCTGACAGAAAACTGGGCTAAGTCTTAATAATTTTCTGTGGTGTAGTAGTTGCCAAGTCCCTTTATGGTAGTGATTAAACTTTTTTCTTTTTGTGTCACTAAAATTCAAAAGGGCTGATTTATGGCATGAGATCAATTAAGGTAACGTGCTACAGCACGAAGTTTTTCTTTTGAAATATTTTCGCTTTGCATTTTGGGGAAATTAAAGCAAGTATTACATCAATTTTAATTAAAAGATTTATCAGTAGTATGTCAAGTCAATGATTTTGTATTTAAAGTAGGTTGATACGAAGAGTAGATAAAAATATATTTATAAATTATATTGTCTAGTCATTAATTTAAAAGGGAGATATTACTTCCATTGGTAATTGAGAAGTAAAATTACAAGCAAATGAAATTTCTCTGTAATTCACCACTATAAATACAGTTGTTGTTTTAATGCATTACTGTTGTAAAAATTTAGTGGGAGAGAATATTATGGACATGTATCACCTAGTCTTAAAAAACAACCAATGACCCTAAAAATTACTTTAATGTTGATCTGGGGAAATGTTACATACTGTAAAGGTCTAATTTAGAATTAAGACTGAATCATGGTGTATTTATTGTTTCAGTTCTGAGGTTCTTGCATCTATAGAAAGTGTCATCCAAGACATAATCACAAGCTTGGCAAGAAATGAAGCGCCTGCATTCACAATAGACAACAGATCGAGCTGGGAAAATATAAAGTGGGCATTTTGCATTGTTTACCGTTAAATGCAGTATCTATGTCATTATTTGAGTTTGAGTTCGAGTTCTAGTTGGATTTAATTCTTTTCATTGCCCTTACCTTGCCAAAAAGATCTAAGGAAGTTTACAAAATACATACCATACAGGCAGGTTTTATAAACTAGAAGTAGGTGTGAAAGATAAGGCAAAGGGAAAACAGTGCTAGGAACAAAAAGTGGAGCCCCAAAAGGGGTTAGAATTCAGAATGCGTATGATAGAGTCTCACAGTCCTGCTAAAAATAGGCTCCAGACTTGGATCTAAGCTTTCTAGCACTCAAAAGAGGGAACTAGCACCAGTGGAATTCTCATCTGTACTGCAGAAGCAAACCGCTTGCTCAGGGGAGCTACAACCAGTCCTGATACTGAAACCAAAATAAATGTATCCTGAACATAGAGCATATTTTGATGGCTCTTTCCCCTAGCAAATCTCCCCCTGCTAAGTCCTGTGTCCAAGAGGGTAAAATCAGCAAACAGCTTTATCAAAGTCCTGGAACCTAGTTACATAGTTTGTTTCTTTCAGATCGTCAACCTGTAGACACTTACCACTTAATAATGAAAAACACTACGAGAATAGTCTTCAATAAGAGTTACAGAAACAGAATTAAAGTAATTTTAAGGCTCTTTAGGCACTGAGTATTCTTTTATGAGCAATGTAATTAATGTAACTGTAAACTTTTGAATCATATTTTGCAAGATGGATCTTGAAGCAGCTGTCACCTGGCCTATTTGCCTGGTGCCTTCTGCCACCTTTAGGACAGCCTTGGCAGTTCAATTTAACAGCCTAGTATAAATTGTTATTTCATTTACTGTAATTTTGGGGGTAAATTAAACAAAACATTTCAAAACTTATTATTAATTGAGTAAAATTATTAAATAAACCAATCAATTAAATAAACCAACCAAGAAAATGAGCAAAATGCTAATAAAATTGTGAAATATTTGGTAATAGTTCACATACCCTAAATATCTTCCTGGGAAAGAAATACACACACACACACACACACATCATAATTAAAGGTATTTAATTCATGTATTTTACACACTTGCTTTTAGTGCCTCTGTATGCTGCAAAGCTAATTACCTAATTACCACCTGGAATTATCTAAGCTTATAAGCGAGGTTATCATAATATATCAGTGCTTACATTGAGAAGAAATGGGGATTTAAATGATGTTCAGAAGAGGACATTAAGTGTATATTGTTTGGTGTTCAGAAGTTAATTCTTTTTTATTCTATTCCCTTGCTTTAAACAAAATGACAGGTTTGAAGATTCTGTGGGTCTTCACATGGTATCTCATTGTACCACAAGAAAAATCAAAAGTGATTCACCAAAATCAGTTAAAACTTTTGGTAAATTAATCTTTCTTAGCTTTCTGTAGTAAAATAAATAATTTTGGTTACCTTCTGGGTTATAGTTTTTCCTAGCTAAATAATTTTACTTGTTCTTTAATAGGCCACCCTGTACTTGAAATAAATTTATAGAATTTTGCATTGTTAATAACCATAGAAGTAAAGTATTATTTCAAAAGAAATTTTCAAGATGCATGATTCAGTGGAAAAGTATTCTCTCAATTTTGCTGTACATAGAGCAATTAATTTTATCTGATTCTTCAGGCAATTATTATTCTGTACTTAACACTTCTATTTTGGGAAGATAATTTTTTTTTTTTTTTTTTGCTGTACGCGGGCCTCTCACTGCTGTGGCCTCTCCCCTTGCGGAGCACAGGCTCCGGACGCGCAGGCTCAGCAGCCGTGGCTCACGGGCCCGGCCGCTCCGCGGCATGTGGGATCTTCCCAGACCGGGGCACGAACCCGTGTCCCCTGCATCGGCAGGCAGACTCTCAACCACTGCGCCACCAGGGAAGCCCGGGAAGATAATTTTTGTAATATTGTGGAAAGTAACTGAGGACAGTTAAAATTCTTGATAGCAGTATGTTTTGAATTTGTAAGAAAAATGATGAGTAAACTGTTTATTGCATCTTATTTTCCAGCGCTAATTCTTAAAATATTGTCCATGATTTATAAATTAGTACAGAGCAACACTTATGCAACCAAACGGTAAGTACATTGTTCTAATAAATTACTCTTTAAAATGCAGTGTGAGATTTAGTGGCATTAACTTTCATTATATGTTTTGAAAAGTTACATAAAACTAGGCTATGGGTAGTAAACTACTTTGCTTATATGTTGCCTTCATCCAGTTAACGCCTTCTTCATTTAATACTCCAATACTTATATTCAAAGAGAATATGGTTAATTAAAATATATATTTTTAAAATTTTCATAGAGACATATATTACACCGACAGCCAACTCTTTGGTAACCAGACTGTTGTGGACAATATTATCAATGATATTTCCTGTATGTTAAAAGTGCCGAGGAGAAGTCTGCATATAGTAAGTAGCATTTAATACAAAACATTTTAAGACAAAACATATAAAAATTGTAATAGAAGAATAAATGTAATCTGTGCCTTCTTTCCATATTTTTGATACTATGTTTTTCTCACTATGAATTTAAATAATCTGTTCTCATTGTATTCCCTTGGATAAATGAACCAAAACAGATGAATTTTCAACTATTTTTCATTTCTAAATGCTCTTACATATTTTCTCCTTTATTTCTTAAATTCCAGTCTGAGCCAAAATACATATAATTAAGAGGTGAACATGAGAAGGGACTTAGAAGCATAAAGTAAACTCAAGAAAAAGGTTTCAGATATGTCTATTATTTTTTCAGTTATCTACATCAAAAGGTTTAATTGCTGGCAATTTAAGGTATATCGAGGAAGATGGCACCAAGGTGAATTGTGCATGTGCAACAGTAAGCATCATTAATGTTTTCACGTGTTTTAACTCCATTTCAGATCGTTTGTTTTTGAAATGTATTTTATTTACTGCCTTGTTATGTAGTTTGGAGCTTAAGATTTTAAAATAAAATCAATGAATATGTATATGCTGTACAGGGTTGTACATTACATAGTTTCAAAGTATGCCACTTGCCAAATGTCATATTGAAAGAAACAAACATACACATTCCTTTTTAAAATGCACTGTTGTTTTCAGGTAGAGTGTGACCTGACCATTTTAGCATGGTTATTTATGTAATCTTCATAAAATTCTCTGGTTCTGAAATTAATGTTTGTTACTAAACTATTTGTTAGGCTTGGTATGTGGAAAGCCCACAGAACTGAACTAGCACAGAAGTTTGGAAAGGGCCAGCTCACCATTTTGGAAAGAGGAGAATGACACCTATGAGATCCTGCATAAGGAAGTCTTTCCTTCATCAGTTTCTGCTTTTTAAGCCACATATCTATAAAATTTCCAAGAAATTCTCACCTTCTGGGAAATAGTTTAGGTCATATGTCTGTTTTCTTACTGAAAAGTAAATCTGTGTCCTACTGTTTTCTTACTGAGGCATAGACCTCTGATAACAGGTGTATTTTTTTAATGAAAATACAGGATTTTTGTGATAAATTTTTAAATGTCGTTAAACTTGCCATTTATTTAAAATAAAAACTGTCTTGTTTTGTTAACTTAGGCTGTTGCTGTGCCATCTAATATTCAAGGAATTCAGAGTATCCTTTGGGAAAACTATTTAAACGTCTAGAATGTTCATTCATCCATGACTTTGATAAATCAAGCCTTCATAATATGTAACCAACAAGCCAAACCCTGTAGTGGTCAAGATGAGCACACCATGGTCCCTTTTTAAAGATCCTTTTAGGAGCTCACCATCTAGTAGGAGAGACAGATATCTAAATACTGTGTGTGAATAGATATCTGTTTACCTTCAAATATAACCGTTATTTAGTTAGTGGTTAAATTGAAATACGTGTGCCTTAAATTTATCAGCCTTAACTTCACAGATTTAATTACAGATGCAAAATTTCTATTAATTGTAGAAAAAGATGCAACATTTCAGCGGCTCCTAGATGACAGTTTTTGCACCAAAATGTCTCCGTGCATCATGGTTACGGTATATTATCTACCTTTACCACAATTCCAAAACTAACATACTACATTGGTGATTGGTAAGAGGGGTTTATAACATCATCCATAAGCTTGGACAGCATTCTGTTATCAATATGATGCATCCTTTGGGATTATAGAACGAGAATTTCCAAGGTGTTTATTTAACCATCCTCAAATCTGACTGAAATCAAATAACGCCCCCCAGGAGGCATCCTGATACAGTGTAAATATCAGGTGCTTACAAAAGTGGATTGGTGAGAAAGGAAATGACAGGGATTAGTGCACAGCGTCATCAGTTAGACGGAGAACATCATAACTGGATTTGGGGAGCCTGTCCAGAGGCTCTCAGGTGGTTGCCTGGGTGGAAGGATGCCAGGGGAATGATTAAGGAGAAAGGGCTTAAGCAAAGGGCATTTCCAAGGCAAATCCTTGGAAAAAGGACGTGGTGACCACAGGATGAGGGGAAGGAGTCAAAATGACTCTGATGTGTGGAACTTCACCATGATGTCACCGTCGATACTACAGGACAACTGGCAGGAAGGCTCAGCTCTTCGCGGCAGAAAGATGTTGCATGTAGTTTTAGAAATATGAATTTGAGATGATAGCAGGAAATCCTAGTGGCCTCTGCCCAGTTTGAAGTGAGGGGAGAACGGTTGAGATGGAAAATGCAGACTGAGTGCTCATAAGTAATAAAGGCGCTACCTAAACCCCTGAAGTGATCTCTCAGTGGGGGTGTCCTGTGGCTCACGCTTTGGTCCAGTCCTCCTCCGCTTTCACACGTCCCTGGTGAGAGTGCATGCTTGCTGGGCTGATAGGAAGCCAAGCCACTACCGACAGAGAAAGCTGCCCGGGCCCCGGCCTCTGTTCAGCTGTTGGCGTTTGAATCACGGCTGGTACTGGCGCATCGGAGACGCAAGTAAAGCTCGGCTCTCTGTCACATTTCTTTTTCTACCTTGTCTTTCCTCTTGTAGGCTGCCTCCTAGTCCTTGCCTACCTACGCGTTGGTGCTATCATGGTGTCCACTGGTAATTGCTGTCATTGCTATGGTGAAACACCCACAAGCAGCTGACCTGTAGTAGCTGTCTCTACAGAGGGGAGCTGAGAACCGAGGGCCAGGCTAGGAAGGAGACTTTGGTACTCCTCTGTGGTCTCCTCTACCACATACATGTGTAGTCGTTCCCAAAGGAAAACATTAAAATACACTAGCATTCACTAAGTGCTCATGATGTGCCAGGAGCTCTGCCGGGCACTGGATACAATAAGGGTTCCCATTTTAGTGCTGTTTTTCACATATCAACGTGTAAAGTCTCTCCAACTTTGTGAGCTAGGTATTATTATCATCCCCATTTTAACAATAGGACAATGGGACCCAGGAAGGTATTTTACCACAATCTTAAGGCTGGTCAAAACTAGGACTGGGTTTCAGGCAGTTCAGCTCCACGTCGCTCTAGTCCCATAACTGTGTGGCAGGCATATTTATCCCAATTTTATAAATAAAACCACGGCCTAAAGACACTAAGAAACCAACCCAACTTTACCTGCTAATGATTGGCGGAGAGGGAGTTCAAACTCAGAGCGGTCGCGTGGAAAGCCCATTCTTCTCTCTGCTTGCTTCCTTCTCTGCTCCATGTTTCATTTGGTTTTCTCCTTTTTTCTCCTAACACTGTTGTAAAGCTCTTTAAATTACTTTTCTACATAATTATTGTTTTAATGCTGCTTAGGTTTATTAAATTCTGAATGTAAGCCAGGTACTCTTTTAAATGCTTTATAATCATTAAATTAATTCCTATAGTAATTTTATAAGGTGTTAAGAAGCCCCAACTTCAGAGAGTCTTCATGACTCTTTCAGGTTCATGCTGCTAAGAAGTGGCAGAGCCAGATGTCAGCCCAGGCTGTCTGGCCCCAAAGCTGGTGCATATCACCACCGTGCTCTGCTGCCTCTCCATGTCCCTGTTGTGAGATATTTTGGCTATTTATCATTGTTTCTGTCCTGTTAAATAACCCTGCAGTGGACATCTTTATGTATGTCAGATTTTTCTTATCTCTGTTTCTGCTGAAATATTTCCTTAGGATTATTTTCTAGGACTGGGATAATTGTCAAAGGTATGAAGTTATGTGGGCTTTTTCACCCTGTTGTATATAGTGTACATTTTTTCACAGTCAAAACCAATCTTCCATCACCTGAAATTTAAGGTGAGGGGATCTAACTTTTAAGTTATTAACAAAATAAGAATATAGTTTTATCAGTTTCATTCTACTAAATGATTTCAATACTTGTTTTTAGGGAAAGGGAGTACCTGATCTGAACACAAGACTTTTAGTCAAGAAGCTGTGGGATACATTTCACATTCCTATTTTCACTCTTGTAGATGCTGATCCACATGGTAATTTATTGTTGGACTATTTGAAACAATAGTAATAATAAATCATATCTGTAGTTGTGTTTTTCTGCTCATAGAACACTTTCATAAAATATTCTGGGACTTCCCTGACCATCCAGTGGTTAAGGCTCTGCACTTCCACTTCAGTGGGCACAGGTTCAGTCCCTGATCGGGGAACCAAGATCCCACATGCCGTGCAGCGTGGCCGGAAAAAAAAAAAAATTAAAAGAATATGATTATTATATTAAAATGAATGACTGTAATCATTTGGGGCAACTTATCGCTGTTTTTACCGTATTAAACAGAACCATAAATTTTCCATTGGTAATGTCCACAAAAATAAAAATTGCAGATGTTAGGTATAATTATCTAGCCTATAATATGCAAGAAGACTAATTTTAAAGTTAACTTTTTTAACAGGCATAGAAATAATGTGTATCTATAAGTATGGATCTATGGTAAGTATAGAAAAATATTTTTCCTTTTTCACTATTGAGATATTTTATATTCACTGAAGTGATTTCTGCATTTACTTATCAGCCCCTAGTAAGCTAAGGGCCCCCACAATGTACCAGGGAAGCTACTGTCCTAGTCTAGGGCCAGTCTATTTCAGACCTGTGATTCCAGCTTCCAACATGACCAGTGTGGCTGCAGATGACAGAGTGGGAGTGGGATTACCTGTGGGCAAGAGGCATTAATGATCCTCCACTTTCCTGGCCTGCTGAAGTAACTAAGGGCCCTCAGCGTAGCAACATTGATCACCAGTTATACCCTGAAAATTATATATAGCCTTGAATTCTGACTTTTCCAATTCCAACCGTAAGGAGAAATGAGAAGATCACCAAACTTCACCACTAGAGACTGCAACTACCACACGTCAACGGTTGTCAAAAATGTGGTCCTGGACATCAGCATCACCTGGGAACTTGTTAGAAATGCAAATCTCAATCCCCATCCAGACCTCCTGAGTCTGGATTTCCAAGGGTGGGCCCTCCAAGTGATTCTGACACATGGTGAAGTTTGGGAACCATTGGAGTACACCTTGAGTGTCCTGATGTATATGTTTATAGCAGATGAAAAGGATGGTGGAGCGAGGTGTTAAGGTATGGAATCACGACCAACAGTAAATGCAGGTCAGAGGGGTCATCTGTAGTTTTACTTTATAGAAAAGCAATACAGAAATACTACAGAGCAGTTTTCAAATCTCCACTGAAAGTCAAGTTTAGCTAAGCCCCTGGTGATTTTCTTAACTTCTGTGGTCTCTGGGGGTGTGAAGTCTTCAGTACTGGTCCTTCCTAATAAGTTAAAAGATTTGCTGCAGAAACAAGTATGCTAGTTCTCTGCATACCTTAGCTAATATACTTCTGCTCTTTATTTTAGGCTATGTCTTTTGAAGCCCATAATCTCACAGTTCCAGCTATTAGATGGCTTGGCCTCCTCCCTTCTGATATCAAAAGGTTAGGCGGTTAGCAGAAGTAGGATATTTAAAATGATGATTCATTGTAATATGTAACACTCAGCCTAAAAAGTCACTACCGGGGAAAGCACTTAACAGTTTTTACTTACCGTGTTCACAATGACTGGGGATTATATAATTATGAATTACATTTATCCATGTTTCTGTTTCAACTACTAAAATACTTAAATATATTTGGTTAATTGAACCTTTAGCTAGCTAGAAGACATTTTTTGTTTTACCTTTATGGTTAAAGTGTTTAGTAATTTTTTGTATACTTAGAAAGTATGAAGACATTGAATCTAGTTAAATGGTAATCATTGACAACACTATTTGCCATATGAATTAACTTTATCATAGATTTAAAATTTTAACTTCATTTAAAAATCTCATTTTAAGATTAAAGTTGGGAAATCTAAATTTTGTCATTTTTAATATATATATGTTCATTATAGAGAAAATATCATTAAGTAACAAGATAAAAGTCACCTACAGATGAACAGCTTTACCCTTCTTGATTATTTGCTGTGCCTTGCCATAACTTCTTCCAAAAGAATGGAGTCATACTCTATTTTGTAGTCTGCTTTTCTCACATAACACAATGTGATCACTTTTCCTTATCAGTAAATACATTCCTAAGACCTAATTTGAATGTCTTCTGCTGAGTTCCAATTCTGAGTGTGTTTATTCAGTCAGCCCCTTCCAGCTGAAAGTTTGGGTGGTTTCCACGTCTCTGTTCCAACGGATAGTGCTTTGATGGACCATCTTGTAACTAAATCTTTGCCCCGTATCCTTAATTAGTCCCATAAGCCGAATTCCCAGAATTGCTGGGTCAAAGGGTATGCACATTTTTAAGGCTTTGACTGCCCTCTGGATAGGTTAATTATTTTGTTTTCCCTGGAGAGTAAGAGCCCATCTGTCCTTCAGCCTGAGACAGTTATCACTTTATTCATCTCTGCTAATGTGATATTTTAAAATATTTTATTGTTTTAATTAGCCAGTGAGAATGAAATTAAACATTTATTGGATTTCTTTAAGCAGTGAGCAAACTGTGGTAACAGGTGCTTATTTTATAAATATGGAATATGGACAGGTTTTGGGTAATCACTGCTTCTAACAAAATGAGGGCACCAGAGCAAACATTCAGTTTTCGATTTTTGAATGTTTTCGCTCTAGTGAATCAAAGTTTTGTCAATTTAGTGTGTATGTCATGGTCAAAATCCCTTGGGGGTCATCTGTTTGTAGGAATAGCATTTCTAACACAACTTTAGGACAGAGGATCTGATTATTGAGGTGGAAAACTTGAAGAAACTCTAGCTGCCTCTCATAAATTCCATCAGTGCCCTCAAAAGCCACTCTAAATAAATGTACAATCAAAGAAAAAGGGATGATAGCAACACAAACATGGCTTCAAGGGAAACCCTCTCGGCCTCCCTTTCAATCAGATTGTCATCCTATTCAGGAGCTGCCGCTGGCAAATGGTCATAATTATGGGGACATTGAAGAAGACTGTTTGAAACTGGAGCTCTCCTGAGAAATCCAGGATTTGTGACTTCAAAAAGCAGTTCACAACATAAATCCTGGACCTCTCATGTTCTATTTTTAAAACACATACCAAGATAAAATTACAATCTACTTTTTAAAAGTGTAAAACTAAATAGATGTGTGCATGTCTGTGTGCATGCATGAATGCATAAGTGAAAACTGATAGACTAACTTCTTTGGCCCAGAAAATTCTCAATGAATTACAGAGAATTAAGTATTCAGTGGAACCTAAAATCCCACAGTGGATCTTGCTGCTGGCCACACATACTGGCGCTCACTGCTTCAAACCTGTGGTGCTCTGGGGGCTGCCTTGGTGTTGATACACATGATGTTAGTGTTCTCGGCATTTGTTTTATAACCAATGTCTGTCTTCCTGTCATCGTCCTGTGAGTGTGGCATGAAAGAAAACAACTTAAAACAGACTTCTGCTATGATCTTGAACATTTGCTGGTCTAAGACATGCCAGATCCCCCAAATTCTGTATTTAAAAGTGGATCTGTACTAATTTTCTCATCTGTTATTTCTGAGTCTCTTGAAATAGTATGATAAATAAAAATGAAGTGTATGTGATCTTAAAGTTACAGGAGCACTTTGTTTTTACTGATTTTTTTCATCTATTTTTTTTCCAGATTAAATATACCTAAAGGTACTTTAATTCCACTGACTAAACAGGACCAAATGAAACTTGACAGTATCCTGAAGAGACCTTATATTACTTGCCAACCATTTTGGAGAAAAGAAGTATGTTTCTTTTTAAAATTCAAATGTATGTTTTATTGCCTTTTACTTTAGCAGTGGCTATTTACATAATATTTTGGAACTATCCTTCTTGAATTTTTTTTTTTTTTTTTTTTTTGCGGTACGTGGGCCTCTCACTGCTATGGCCTCTCCTGTTGCGGACGCGCAGGCCCAGCAGCCATGGCTCACGGGCCCAGCAGCTCCGCGGCATGTGGGATCCTCCCGGACCGGGGCACGAACCCGTGTCCCCTGCATCGGCAGGCGGACTCCCAACCACTGCGCCACCAGGGAAGCCCCTTCTTGAATTTTTATATAACCAACAACTAACGTGTGTGTTGTTCAGCAGTAAATGGTTGTAGAAACATTGAACTGTGAATGCTAATAGATAAGATCAGCTGGGTGGAGCTGATCTAGTTTATCCTCATCATAGTTATATACCCATTGTCTATGGCTGTATCATAGTTCATGGGGGAAAAAAAGGAGAGAAGGAGATTATAAAGATCCCAGACCATTCCTAATTATTGAAGGAATCCATACTAATATTTTTAGCTGTAGCAGCTCCAGAATATTCTGGCTGACCTAAAGAGTATTGCCGATGGCTTTGGAGAATAAAACAAATCTAGTTTTACCAGTCTGAGTTGACAGAACTGTAGCAAAGGACTCTGGTATGATTGTATTTTACTTTTATTGACAGATGGAAATAATGGCAGACTCTAAACTGAAGGCAGAAATTCAAGCTCTGACCTTCCTATCATCAGATTATCTTTCCAGAGTGTACTTACCCAACAAGTTAAAATTTGGAGGGTGGATATAAAAATATATCAGAATGTATCTTGTGATTGCAAGAGGCTTTTCATTAGTTTTGTTTTCAGCAGTGGATGCTGTTGTGGAAAGAACATATGGTCTTAATAAAATAATTTCCGTCAATTGTATTTTTTGTCAAAAAAATGCTGCACTCTAATTTTCTTCAGAAGGCTTTATTTTATCCTTCTCTGTAGAGACTAATTTCTGTCCTATGTTCTAAAGTAAATCATAAAAGAATGTATGTTATTTTGACTTTTAAATTTTGTTTGAAAAAAAATGTTTACACATGTCATCAAAGTCTGCAGAAATATTTTATTTACTTTCTACAATACAAGTAATGTTAAGGCATGGGGTATCTTATCAGTAACAAAAATAATAATAACCTAACTTTGAGAGGTTGCAAATGAATGATAGTGTCCAGCAGTTTCTTCTTAGTTATATTTTCCTTTGTCTTCATAGTATGAGGGTCATACCTCATTCATTTACTGTGAAATTAGTAATGTTTATTATGAATAAATATTTGAATTGATGTAGTCTTCAGTGCTTTGTTTTGATTTTGAGCATACTTTTTTTAAATAATATACTTATTTGAAAAATTTCCCCAGGGTTGTATCAGTTCTCACCCAAATTCAAGTCACCTGAATTCTTCTCTAGTCTAGGTTTAGAGAACAAAAACTTGTCTCAAGATTAACAGAAACCTCAAGTGTTAATAAGGCCTTTCTCTATGACAGTAGAGATGTGGTCTTTTCCTCTCATGAACTTATCTTAATTTTTCCAGAGATGAGTTTTATGATTTTATTCTGTACTTTCAATAAAGTTTTAACTGCACTGGAAAGTTTACTGTAATTGTAAGCAAGATTATGTATTTATGGGAGAAGTGAAGAAATGTTGGGTTAGTTTTTTATTGAGATAAATATTAATAATAATAATAGATATTTCTGAGAACTTGTATATGCCAATCACTGCTTACACGTTATCTTATTTAATTCTCCTGAGAAGAGCCTTGTCAGGTCAGTACTTACACTTATAGTTTACAGGTGAGAACACTGAGGATGTTGCTTGTCCAAAGCCACACAGCCAGATGTAGTGGAATGGGGACAGTAACACTACCTACCTCAAGAGCAAGGCCGGGTGCTGAATATTTGGGGCCCAGTGCAAAAGGTCAGCGTAGGGTCCCTTGTTCAAGAGTTATCAAGAATTTCAAGATGACAGCAGCCGAGAATTAAACCGAGCATGGGGCCCTTCTCAGCCTGGTGCCCAGTGTGACTGCACAGGTAGCACAGCCATGAAGCCAGCCCTGCTCAAGAGGTAAATAAGGTCAAATATAATAATGAAAGAAAATACTTGTATAGCACTTATTATGTGCCAGGTATTTTTCTAGGTGCTTTATGAACATTAATTTCATTTTCACAGAAACCCTATGAGCTAGGTACCTTGCTTATCATCCCCATTTTACAGATGAAGAAAGAAACATGCAGAGAGGTTAAGTAACTTTCCCAAGGTCACATAACTATCAAGCAGTGGAGCTGGGACCTAATCCCAGAGACTCTGACTCCAGAGTTCATGCTGTAATCACGATACTGGTACATGTAAAGTGCTTCCCGTTTGGCCGGGCAGGCACACCACTCGGGAAGGGGCTACAATTTCTGTTGTTGGCGAGGTGTCAAATCAAGGCTCCCCGATATCAAGCCTGTGATGTCAAGCTTGTTATGTTATATTCTCTAGTCACATCAGAACCAGGTATTTCATTCTGAGAACATTTTGGTAACTGTTGATTTGACTTACTTGCGAGACTATTGAAAATTCTAAAAACATTTTATACATCTCAAGTTTTTCTTTGAATGTATGCCATGCTCCCTCCTTTAACAGCTAATAATCATTGGATTTTGACAAGTTTTGTAAAGGAGAAAACTACTAACTTAGAAATATATGGTTAAGCCACAGGATGTCTGGATTAGGATACGCTGTCAAAATGGGAAGGAAGAAAAAAAAAACCTATAATAATTAAAATTTGAAAAAAGGCTTGCAGATACGTTGTTTGGATAATTAAACTCACTTCAAGTTTATATTTGGAAATTGAAATAATTTTCAGTCATTTGGGAGACGGAAGCGGGAGGAGAGCGAAGCGCACGCGGCACTGCGGCTCTGCGCCCTGCCGGCGGCACACGCGGCTGAAGAGTCCATGTTAGTAGCCACTTGGGACCCAGCCAGAATTCTCATTCTTACGATTTGTTTCTAAAAAGTATTACTGTAAAATAGGCAGCTGCTTAAAATGGCAACTGACAACAGACATCCCCCCTACCATGCGTATTTACTGTTTATTTGTTTACCTTTTATAGCTCACTTATTAGATTCAACACATAAAATAGTCAACTGTAAAAGTTTATAAATTCTTAATCTTATTTTCTGAATTTACCGTGGACAGCTAACAATTTGAGGACTACACTGACTCCATTAGCTACACTTGGAGCAGCTCTATTCTATGTCACATTTTTTTTGTTGTTTTTTTTTTTGGCGGTACGCGGGCCTCTCACTGCTGTGGCCTCTCCCGTTGCGGAGCACAGGCTCCGGACGCGCAGGCTCAGCGGCCACGGCTCACGGAGCATGTGGGATCCTCCCGGACCGGGGCACGAACCCGTGCCGCCTGCATTGGCAGGCGGACTCTCAACCACTGCGCCACCAGGGAAGCCCTATGTCACATTTTGAGCCATTTCTTGAATGAGCTTTCTAAGAAGTTTCTCATAATGAGTTTTAACCTATATGGATCTCTCCCTTCCTCTGAATCTCTTTCTTCTTTCTTTTGGCTACATTGGGTCTTCATTGCTGCGCGCAGGCCAATCGGGGGCTACTCTGTCGCGGTGCTCGGGCTTCTCACTGTGGTGGCTTCTCTTGTTGCGGAGCACGGGCCCTAGGCACGTGGGCTCAGTAGTTGTGGCTCGCGGGCTTAGTTGCTCCGTGGCACATGGGATCTTCCTGGACCAGGGCTCGAACCTGTGTCCCCTGCATTGGCAGGCGGATTCTTAACCACTGCGCCACCAGGGAAGTCCCT
>NW_006774722.1:411303-416692 GCF_000442215.2 Lipotes vexillifer
GGGTGGCTGTGTCTCACCGTGAGGACAAGGACACTGGCAGCAGAAGTTCTGGGAAGTACTCCTTGGCGTGAGCCCTCCCAGAGTCCGCCATTAGCCCCACCAAAGAGCCCGGGTAGGCTCCAGTCTCTACCATCTGTATTTATTTTTAATATTTCCATAATTTTAATCAAGAAAGAACATTTGGATTGGAGTCTGTTTATAATTAAAGTGAATAAAAACTGGTGCAATGAAAAGATGTTCAGAGAATCTTGGTTTTTTCCTTAAGGGCTCATAATCACCCTCGTAAAATAAAAGCTCTCGTAATATCTCCAGGTTTCTGGGAAATTTAACCGTCATCGTTGATGATGCTAATTGATTTCAGAAGTCATGATTTCATGAAAAAAGAAACCCATATTGCACTTTCTACAAAATAGGCAAAAAACACTCCAGGATTTCTATCTATAACTTCCCTTAATGAATGTCTCAGTTGAACTGTTTGATGTAGATACCTGTTCAGTGGTGCTGAAAATAGATGCTGTCAAAGCTAAGCCACAAGTACATGTATACTAAACAGTATTTTCAACAGGATGTTTTTGTAGTAAACTACTGAGAAACATTACATTTGTTTGGACTTCTGTTCACCATTTAAAGGTTATGTGTCCCAAGAAAATCTTGTAAAAACAAGCCAAGGTCTCCCTCTGCTGGCAGAAGCTCTATGCTCTCTCAAATCCTTCCACTGTTTTGGATGGACATTTATTTAAAATATATTCGTCCCAAGAGGGAGGGGATGTATGCATATGGCTGATTCACTTTGTTGTACAACAGAAACTAACACAGTATTGTGAAGCAATTATACTCCAATAAAGATCTATTAAAAATATATATATATATATATATTCAAGTCCTTGTTTTCAGGAATGGGGTGGAAGAGTCTGGGACACAACAAGAGGTTGGGGAAACCATGAGGATTTCTGTGTGAGACTGAGCACTTCTAGACAGGAGCGCATTTTGTATTATCATCTTTGGATGCCCCCAATTCCTTGTAAAGCTACACTTAATGTGTGTGCTTCTTTGCAACCAAGCTATTTACAAAACCTTAAGACAACATATTAGGACTTTTTAATTAAAATAACAGAATTAAAAATCACTTCAAATGAAAAGGAACTGATACTAAAATTACATTCAGTTTCTATTTACCTAGAAATGGAATATAAACTGTGTAGTCATTCATAAATACTCCCTTGTGTAAAAAACTGCAGAAAGGTATACTAATGTGAATAATAGCCATGACCAAAATTTAATTTTACTCTTTATTTTTAAAAATTTTCACCTAGACTTTTGGCTTAATAATCATACCCATGGATACAGATTGTTTTGATCCCCCTTTTTGTTTCTGAGGGGAAAAAAGTGAGGTGAAGCCACAGACTGCCATCTCTAAAGTCATATTTTGAGGGGCAGACTGCTTGCATCCCAATTGCACTTCTACTCACTGCCTTGGTAGCTGGGAGAAGTTACAACCTGGCCTTCATTTCATCAACTGTAAAATGGGGATAACAGTGATAATACCTAACCTATAGTGTCATTGTGAGAACAAGTGTGGGTTTGAATAACACTCTTTAGAAAGAGTCAAGGAGCGTTACTGTTATATTTGGGTATGCTGCTACCATTGTTCCACTGATGGTATATGCAAAACCAGCTTGTCGATTACATACCCCTAAACAACAGAAAGATTTTTTTTAAGCATGCTGAATAACCAGTATTGTACATAACAGAGGCTTCTGGAAGATTCCTTGGGCGTGGAAAATAAAATTCGACAAATATTAAACACCAAATCTGTAAGACTGTGCTTGGTGCTATATACATGGGCTTAAGACACAAAGTTTAAAATCTAGGAAGCTAGACAAGGCAAATACACCCACAATCTTATGAGACAGAATATGATAAGCACTGAGAGCTTTGAGGGGGCTTTGAGAGTTGAGAGATGCTATGAGATGATCCATTTGGTAAAGAAATTACAGGAGATGGAGTATCCAGTGCTTAAAGGAGCTATTACTATTAACATCATTATTTAGACGAGAGGTTCTGAACCTTGCCTGCATTTTAGAATCACTCGGAGAGCTTTTAAAAAATATTAACTCCCTCGTTCCACCCCAGAACAACTAAATCAGAATCTCTGAGGGTGAGGCATCAGAGTCTTTTTTAAAGTTTCCCCAGGTGATTCTAAACACCTCATCTAGATCCTCGGTGCTCAACTGCGGTCCGTGGCCTGGCAACCTCAGCAGGGAGTTTGCTAGAAATGTGGGTTCTCAGGCCCACAGTGGACCTTCTGAAACGGCATTTTATAACAAGGTCCCGCGGATCCTCAGGCTCCCTGAAGATGTCAAGGCTTTTGGTACGCAGCTCACGGTGAGTAGTAAAGGAGAAGGGTCAGTGTATGTACCACAACCTCAGGAGATCCCTTCCTTTTTTTTTTCCTTCGGACATTCTTAAAGGGGGAAAAAGCAACCAGCTGAAATATTCGGAGTTGGCACGTGTGCGTCATAACAGCCCCTTAATATTCCTATGGAACCTTACACTTAGTAAAAGGCCTTCATGTGTGTTACTTTTACTTGAACCTAATTAAGAATAGCCCTGGAAGTTAGGCATCATCATCCCCATTTCACAGCTGGAAACTTAAGTCCAAAGAGACCACATGGCTCAAGACACCCCAGTCGCAAATAGGGAGGCCAGGGCAGGAAACCAGGTAGCGTCCCATCAGCTTCTCGAAGGATGGCCTTAAGAACTGGCGGCAATCGTAATTTTGCTAGACTTGTCATTCACAGGAGAAAATTGTTAACTAACCTTCAACAGCCGGGTCGGCGGATTTATCAGAGCAGTCGCTCCGCAGCTGCGTCGGCTACACCAACTTTCGACCAATCCGCAAACTGCTGGCACGAGGACTTCTTCTTGGCGTCAATAGTGCTTCTGCGCATGTGCAATTCCCTCTAGGGAGGAGGAGCCTTTTCCTTCCTTTCCCTGCCTTCCGGACAACACAGGAAGTGGCTCGGAGACGCATGCGCAGTGTCTCCGCGGTAATTAGGGCTGTTTCCTCGACCGGCTTGAGAATACCTCAGGCTCCCGGGATTCCTGTTCCTGCCACCTCGCTACCGCCTCCTACGCGCCCGAGCGGGGTCGCAGGCTCCTGAGCTCTTTCCTCTCCCCGCCGCCGGCTTCCCTCCGCGGCGCGACTCTCAGGTAGGCCCCGTGCCGCTTCCCCCCGTTCCCCGCCGCCATGGCGCCGCAGAGGCCTGGTCCTCCCGGGCGAGTGCGGCCCGCCGCGAGGTGCTGGGGCACGAGCAGGACTGTTGGCGAACTCCATTAGTGGCCCCTGGGAGGGACGTCAGAGCTGCAAGGGGCCTTACGGGTCACCTCTGGTCTAACCCCCTCGTTTTTCTCGTGGGGAAACCGAGGCACCGGGAAGGGTCACAGAGTGGATGGCAGTCTCTGTTGCCTCTCCCCTTCCTCGTCAGACGTCTGGCTTCTCATCAGACACAAGCCGCCACGTCGTTGACCTTCCCGGGCCGTACTTGTGCGGAAGGCCATCCCCCTTTAGTCTCCCCCATGGTAACTGGTTTCATCCCCTTTGTTGCATTTATCCCTCTCTGAAACTGGTTCTTTGTTTCTGTTCCCTCCCCCAAGTAGTCCAGTATCCACGTGCACACACTGTGCCCTGGCAAGTATCTGTGAAGTGCCAGGCGCTGTGCTGAGGGCCAGGTGTGTTTTAGGGGAGCGTCCAGGTTGCTCTTTACCGTGGTGGAGCTGGCACTCTCCTGGGGAGGCGACTGACTGCCAACAAGTTCCAGATGGGGACAGGTGCTGTGAGGAAGACGGAGATGCGATGGAGGCTCCAATGCCAATGTGTTACATTAGGAAGGCAGGGAAGCCTCTGGGAGGGGCCTTCCTTTAAGAAGATGCTTTTAACAGCTTCACTGAATGTCACTTAGGCACGATAATCCGTTTAAAGTGTACATTTTGATGATTTGGGGAAGTTTAATAGAGTCGTGTAAACATCATCACAGTGCGGTTTTAGACCGTTTCCATCACCCTCAAAAGTTCGAAGGAGGCCCCTTTTGAAGTGGGAGCTGAAGATTCAAACTGAGACAGCTGGGGGTTTGGGGGAGGGCGGATCACCCCAGGCTGGAGGAACAGCTGGTAGGAATGCTCCAGGGCTGGGAGGAGCTTGCTTTGTTCACGGGCTGAGAAGAAGCCATCAGAGCTGGGGTGCAGCAAGGAGGGAAGGAGCGCGCGCTTCGGTAGGCTGGAGACGCACGCTTGTCTTCCGAACTTCTGGAGGGTTCTTCTCGGTGTCCTGCACAGCATGTGGCCCACGTAGGCTGATTAATGCTCCATGGCCCTCGTTCTTCTTCCTTAGTTCGTCCCTAATGGCAGAAATGCTCTCTCCCAACTTGATGGTTGAAGAGAGGAAGGGACAGGCGTTTCAGGCAGTGTGTGTACAACCTCGCTTGGTTTTCGTAACTCTGTGAAGTGGATTTCAGGGTCTGTTTTTACAGATGAGAAAATCAAGGCTAAATAATGTGCCCCAAATCATATATTTAGTTCCTGGACTTGACTGCAGAAGCCCTGTCATTCCTTTGTTTGCTTGTGCAGTTAACTGGTGTTTCAAATACATCTCAAACATTCGAGGCAGAGGTGGTCAGCAAGCACCACGGCCTCGCACAGGGTTGCTTTCTGAGATATTAATGCTTTCATAGACCTAGTAGGTCTACACTTGATTATTTTTCATAAAGCTCGGGAAATTCAAATACCTCCCCAGAATTCCTCACAGTTTTCCCATTCTGTGTTGTCTTCTTAAGAGATGCTACTCTTGTTATCTCCTGTCACATGAGCTGTATTGTTACTGGGTTAGTCACTTTTGTCACTCAGCTGCTAGCCTCCTTTGGGAGAGGTTGCTGATATGGTAGGCTTCTGGGTGTAAAAATTTACTAACCAATGACAGAATTGAAAATGTGGCATCAATGTATGTGAGGCATCAGAGTTATAATACATAGACTATCTCCTTGGAAGGAAAAAAGGGAAAGTTGTTTATGACCCACTATGCACTAGACACTGCGCTTTCTACATAGATAATCTGACTTGATCCTCAGAACAACCCTGGAGAAGGTGTTAATATTCTCTATGTTTGCAGAATAGGGAAAATGAGGCTTGGTGAGATTAGGGTCCCAGCTCTGGTGAGTGGCAGAGGCATGGTTCTAACCCAGGTGGGCCTACTAGACTGTGGTGCCCAGGAGAAAACTCAAAGTGGGGAGATTCTTGCTGGGCAAATGTCCAAAACATAATGTCAGACTTTTTGCTACGTAAGCAGACCAAAATGGATTCCTTTTTTTTTTTTTTTTTTTTTTTTTTTTTTTGT
>NW_006774722.1:416897-420144 GCF_000442215.2 Lipotes vexillifer
GCCGCTCTGCGGCATGTGGGATCCTCCCGGACCGGGGCACGAACCCGTGTCCCCTGCATCGGCAGGCAGACTCTAAACCACTGCGCCACCAGGGAAGCCCTGGATTACTTTTTTAAACTCCTACGATCGCTGCCAGGGTTGGTTGCTTTTTAAAGTAACTTCATGCAGAGATACTGACCTAATCCAGAGTGCGGAAATTAGTACGAAGACAGTGAACTGTCACTAAGTGGGAAGCTGGAAGAATGGGGCCTTCTGCTGGTTTCCAGTTGTGTTCCTGGTGCTCAGCAGCGTGTCTCTAACTGTGTGAAAAGAAATGAGCGAATTTATTTTTTACCTGGTGACGGAAAAATACTCTGCTGTAATGTGTCAATATTGGTGAATTAATTGTGACAAAGTTAAGAAGTAAACTGGATGTGGGGTGTATGGGAACTCTTCTTTTTAAAAAAAATTTTTATTTAATTTATTTATTTTTGGCTGCATTGGGTCTTCGTTGCTGCGCGCGGGCTTTCTCTAGTTGTGACAAGTGGGGGCTACTCTTCGTTGCAGTGTGCGGGCTTCTCATTGTGGTGGCTTCTCTTGTTGCGGAGCACGGGCTCTAGGCACGAGGGCTCAGCAGTTGTGGCACGTGGGCTCTAGAGCGCAGGCTCAGTAGTTGTGGCGCACGGGCTTAGTTGCTCCGCAGCATGTGGGATCTTCCCAGACCAGGGATCGAACCCGTGTCCCCTGCATTGGCAGGCAGGCGGCTTCTTCACCACTGAGCCACCGGAGAAGCCCGGGGAACTCTCTGTCTTAAGAATTTTCCATTAAAAACTATTCTAAAATAGAAAGTTTATTTTTAAAAAGCACTCTGCTTATCGCATATTTAGATCTCTTCAGAAGAGAGAAGCCTGACATCAAGCTATTTATTTATTTACGCTCTGTTTCCCTTCCATAACTTAATTATCTTTATCTTGCCTCTCAGTGATGTTTATTACTTAAGAGAGGACCTGTCCTTAACTTTTCCCGTTATTTTTTAGGGCCAAGATGAGCCTGTTTGGAGCAGCCTCCGGGTTTGGCACTGGGGGAGCCAGCATGTTTGGCAGCGCCGCCGCAGATAATCACAACCCTATGAAGGTACCGCCTAAGGCTTCATGGGTTTGTAGAGACACTGCAGGGGGCCCCACGCTTGTGACAGCGAGAGAAACCCAGATGGCTTGCGAGCCTCCTTTGGGGGTGAAAACTCTGAAATTTTGTCCAGGCTGCTTTCTCAAATACTGGAGCAGAGAAACTGTGTGTCCCCTGGACGAGTGTCCTATTCCCCCTGACATTCCTGATCACTGGAATCACTCGAGATGCCTGTTAAAATTGCACGTTCCTAGGGCCCAGCCCACAACTGTTGACTCAGAATTTCTGTGGCGGAGGGAGGCAGGTGATGCTGTGATCGAGCACTTCGGGGCAAGAGTGACCGGGTGGGCCATCGTCTGGGAAATATGGTTGTGGGCCTGCCTTTGAGAGTGCTGCTTGTAATCCAGCAGCACCAGTGCTTTCACTGGTTTAGTTACACTCCCCCTTTTTATCAAAGTAAGAAAGGTCTAATTCACTTAGCTCTTGACACAAGGGAAGGCCACCATGAGGTGCTAGTGAGAAAGAAGGCAGTTTTGAATTGAATTGTGATGATGTATACATTTTAACACGGACTTTTTCCACCCCAGGATATTGAAGTAACATCCTCTCCTGATGATAGCATTGGTTGTCTATCTTTTAGCCCGCCAGCCTTGCCGGGGAACTTCCTTATTGCAGGGTCGTGGGCTAACGATGTAAGTGCTCCTTAAACGCGTGTTCTCTCTGGCATATCTCTTCGTATTGGCACAGTTAGCGTTAGCTGGTTTTTTTTTGCTCCAAGTGAGTGAAGCAGAGAGTTCAGGCTTATTCATGGCTTTTTTTAAGCACCGCGTTTAGAGTGTGAACCTGTCTGAATGGCAGACATCCCTTCTTGTGCCGATTTTTTGTTAAGAAAGCAGGATCATATGCGTCATTCAAAAATTCCTACTCTAGTTCAGTGTCTTGAAGTATATTCCCAGATCTGTAGTATTCATTGAAAATAAAAGTTGTCCATGACGGTATGTACAAATTTCCCTTCTAGGCATCCTGCAAATGTTCTTCAGGCATATGTTAAAGTTTTTTCACTTTTAGATATAGCATAAATCCTGCACAGACACTATACTTACCAAGAAGAAATCATAGCGTATGAAAAGAAAGATAAAAACTCTGGTAGAAAAATAGGCGAAGGGTGTTTAGAGGCATTTCACAAAGGAGTGCAAGTGGCCTGCTGGAGTAATCTTGAAACATTCAGCCACACTCCTAATCAGATAAACACATAGTGCCTTTGCCACTCTCTTAGATATGGGACCTGGGCCAGTTATCTTCGTTAAGCCTCGTGTCCTGTTTCATGAGATGGACATGACAGTAAGTTCACAGAGCTTTAGCTGTTGTAGAGATTAATTCAGGTAACGCATGTAAAGTACATCATGGGAAATCTTCAAGTCCCGAAATAGTTGAGACACAGGGCACAGACTTAAGGATTTCAGATAAATATCCTCCAGAAGAGCTGTACCAATTTACACATTTGCCAGTAGTACAAGTTTCAGCTTATCCTTGCTGGCGCCAAGTATTATTCATTTTATTTTTGTTCATTTGATCGGAAAAAAGTGTCTATAATGTAAATTTATGTTTATCTGATTATGGCTTGGAGCAAAGGGCTTAAAATGCATATAATGTATCATTAATTGGCTGTTTGTGTTATTTTGTTTTATTATTATAGGTTCGATGCTGGGAAGTTCAAGACAGTGGACAGACTATTCCAAAAGCCCAACAGATGCACACTGGGCCTGTGCTAGATGTCTGCTGGAGTGATGTAAGTTTCATTCAGTTTTTTCATGTTTTCAGAGTGTATATAAATGTATATATGCTTTTATATAACCTGAAACACAAATAGCAAGTATGTATACACATTGTAGAAGTGCTGTTTCTGAATTTAAATAGAGTAATTTATTGATACTCATAATGTAGTCAGTTAACTTTAGTCATGTTAACTTTAATATCTCTGAAAGCTTTTCTTGCATTAAAAAATCCATTAATTTATTGACATATTTCCTTGAGCAAGGGATTAGCCAATTTTTTAAAGCCTTTCCTACCTCTACATGTGCCATGAGCTTATGTTGTTTTAAAATTAGAAATTACTGTCCCAGAAAATAAGTCCTAGGGAAAG
>NW_006774722.1:420156-434511 GCF_000442215.2 Lipotes vexillifer
AGGGAAAGAATTAATCCTTTTCCATTATTAAACTTCTGAAATAGTTCGTTTTTTTGGAAGTCTTTTTCCTCCCAAATCCTGAACATCAGCAGTGTAAGTAAATGTGTTCAAGTTTATTCAGCTCTGAGCTCTTCTTTATTTTTCTTTTCGGGGAAGTGGGTGCGTGATTGGGGAGTTTAATGAAGGTACCATTTACAAGGAAAGCAGCAGGGATGGTGAAGTCACACAGCAAGAGCCACAGCTGTGGAGCACCCACCCCTCCCTAAAGGAGGAGCCCAGGATTGACAGCCCAGCCTTTCTCTCCTCCCTTCTGCTGACGGCTGAACCCTGCAGAAGTGAGAAAACAAAGGGGCCTGACTGAGAGTCTGGGGCAGCTGTGCTGAGGAAGCTAAGCCTCAAGGTCCCTCCTCAGTCTCATGCAAATTTTTTTTATTAGATGCGATTTGCAAACAGTAAAATTGAACCTTTCTAGTGTATGATTCTGTGAGTTTTGAGAAATGCATAGCGTTGTGGTCAAAATATAGAAGAGATCCATCAGCCCAAGGATATCCTCCTGCCCTTTGTAGTCAAATCCTCCTCAGCCCCCAGTCCCTGGAAACCACTGATGTGTTTTCTGTCCCTGTGGTTCTGCCTTTACTAGAATATCATAAACAGAAGCGCTTTGAATCAGGCTGTTTTGAGCACACTGCATTTGAGGTCCATCCAGGTTGTTGTATCTGGCAGTAGTTTGTCTTCCTTACTGCTGAGTAGTAATCCATGGTATGGATGTATCACTCTTTGTTCACTATCCACCAGCTGAAGGACATTTGGGTTGTTTCCCATTTTGGGTCATTACGAATAATGCTGCTATAAACATTTGTATATTGGATTTTCTGTGAATATAAGTTTCCATTCCTCTTGCATTAATATCTAATAGTGGGCTTGCTGGGTCATATGTAATATATGTTTAACTTTATGAGAAATATCAAACTACTCACACTGTACATTTATGTGATCTTACTTAGCATTCAAATAGGAAATGATTCTACTATTTATAAATATTTTGAGACGGTTAAGGAGCCAGAGTTGCTCCCATTTTAATCATTAGCTCTGACAGCCTTCTCTAAAGCATTTTTGTTACCTGTAAAATGTATTTCTGACATGTCTGATTAGGTTATTATGAGACTAATAATGGTTTTAATTTACCTGTAGAAAAATAGCAACTTGAATAGATTTTAAATATTTCTAATTTATTTTGCCTGACTTTCTTCACTGATCAGTTAACAGATCAGAATTGTAAGTTTCTTATCAAGTATGGTAAGAAATAGAATTAACTGACACCGGAATTCTGTTGCTCAGATGGTACTGAGCAGGCTGTTGGCTTTTACAAAGATGTGTACCGCCCATTTCCTTTCTCCGTCACCATTAGAGTTGTGCGCCATCTAGTGGAGGCATCGAGACATAGACGTGAAGAGTTCCAATTCAGTGAGCTGAGTTCTGAGAGAGGCAGGATGCACTGTGCTGGGTAGACAGAACCCAGAAGGCAGCTATAAAGTTTGGGAAGGGGGCTGTGAATGCTCCACAGAAGAGGCAAGAATTGAGCTGAATCTTAAAAGTAAACCATCTGCTTATATAGCTTTAGAGCATTGTCTAATCCATTCCAGGCCTGGGTTCAAATTTCGGCTGTATCTCCACTTTTTGACTTTGCCAAGTTAGTTAATCTCTGTGAGTATGTTTTTTCACTTATAAGATGACGATAATAATAGTTTTACAACAGGTAATAACATTATTTAGTTCAAATAATTGTCTGGCACCTATTGTATGCTAAGCATTTGGGATATAGTGGAAGTCAAAGTAGGCGAGGTAGGTAAATCCTGTGCTTATGGAACTCATGATCTCTTAAGACAGACATAGAGAAACAGAGAAGGATTTCAGGTAGTGGAAATCAGTGACGGCTAGATTCGGCCACGTAAAGACTAGCAGGGCACCTGTGGGAAGTGGTTGAGAGACTTGTTTGAGGGAATATAGGGGGTGAAAGGCTGAGCCCAGACTTGGACCTTCCTGGCTCCAGAGCCCATGCAGTTAACAGCCTACCTCACAGGGGCTTACAGGAATAGGAGCTAGCCTGGGAGAGAAAGGCAGGTGTGGAAAGGCACAGAAGCACAGAAGAGCCACAGTTAACGCTTGAGGCATAAAAGCCAAAACTTGGTGAGGGTCGTTCTCTGGCAGTCTGAGGACGGTCAGTCTGGCCACAGCAGGTGGACCTGAGAGGAGCTGAGTCGAGAGCACTTGGGAATCTCGTTTCTGTGCCCCAGCCGTTAGATAGACTGGCCTCTGTCTCAGTATGTCCACTGGGGCCTGGCATCCTGCTGCTGGTAGGATTGGCATTTTATGAGACTAAGGGGCCAGTGTTTCACCCAGTCTCGGGGCATCCCTCTCCATGCATTATCATCTTTCCAAGGATTTGTGGAGTTGCCCTCGTAGCTTCATTAATAACAAAGAAGGTTTTCTGTCCTCTTTCACGTGGGGAACTGGCGACTTCAAATGGGAAGAAGTTTTTGCTGGGGGAAGGTGGTGGTAAATCTTTGAGCTGTGGAACCAGAAATGAAGTGCTGTAGGGCAGCGGCCAGCAAATTATGGCCCGCGGGCCAGGTCTGACCCATGACCAATTTTTGTGAATAAACTTTTCTTGAAACACAGCCACATCATTCATTTACATAATGTGTATGGCTGCTTTCAAGCTACAACAGCAGAGTTACGGAGTTGCAACAGAGACCTTTTGACCTGCAAAGACTAAAATACTTACTATATGATCCTTTAAGAAAAAAAATTTGTTGACAGCTGGTCTAGAATTTTCAACTCAGCACTTTTTGTTTTCAAATTACCTTGTGCTTCACGTTGACTCACCTGCTGTATGAGTCTGTATGTGAGCGTTTTCAAACCACTGTACAGTGACTGCCAATTTTTTAAGCTATTCTGTAGTTTACGTTGGACCGGTGACTCATAAATTAGTGTAGTTTTATTGCATGCACTTTCGAATGCTATGAGATACTGAGCTGAAAAGTAATCACGATTGTACATGTGGTACAGAGCGGGAATAGGGGGGTAGAAAGAGATACAGTAAACATGCCAAAGTGTTTACAGTTGGTGAAGCTAGGTGATAGGTTTATGAGTATTCATTGTATTATTCTTGCAACTTTTGTGAAGGCTTGAAATCGATGAAAATAAGAAAGAAATTTTGAAGTGGCTCCTGGTAGGTAATACACATCGATACAGGATGTACAAAGGCTGTTCTTGGAGGACATGCCAGTGGCCATGGCTGCCTCTGAGCGGCGAGCTGGGGTCAGGAGAGACTTCGTTTTCACTCTGTAATTCTAAATGCTGTTCAAGTTTTTTTAACCTTTTTACATATTATCTCTTAGGAAAAGATTAACAATTAAAAAGAGCAGCAAATGTGTTTTGTATATGATACTGTAGCTTGCAATACTCTGGCCCCCAAATAATTGGAAAAATTAAAATTGCAAAATAAAACCTGCCTCGGTATGTTCAGCCTGATACCTAGATGTTCATATAGATGTTTTATTTTTCTCAGAATGTCAGATTTTTTTCTATTTTATTTTAGGATGGGAGCAAAGTATTTACGGCGTCATGTGATAAAACTGCCAAAATGTGGGACCTCAACAGTAACCAGGCGATACAGATAGCACAGGTAGTAAGAACTTACCCTCTGCAGGAAGGCTGGGCAAGGCTGGTGCCCAGGGTTGCGATGATTCCTTAATTACAATAATTCTCTATTATAGGAAAGATGCAGTTTGACCATTCCAAATCAATTAGATTTAAATATACCAGAAACCTCTGTAGCACAAAAATGACACCAATTTTGTACACATTCTCGTTTTAACTAGTGTTTCATAAATTGTTCTGTCATGGGTCTTCCGTAGTGTGTGGATGGGGAGGGCATAATAAGGAGCTAGTGACATTAAAACCCGTAAATGGTATAGCTCATCCTCAGCATTCTGACCCCCGTGTGCGGCTTGCCTTGTACCAACTGCATTTGGTCACACATTCATTCGACAAGTCTGTATTGAATGAATGCCTGTGGTACTCCAGGCACTGTCCTTAGGAGTAGAGATAGAGCGGTGAGTAAGAGGGACCCTTCCACATGCCAGGAGCTTTTACAGTCTGCTCGGGGCAGCAGGCAGGTTCTGTGTGAAGACTGCTAAGAAAAGCAGAAATGAGGAAGATGAGAGAACCTGGAACCAGAGGGTCTGGCCTGGTGAGGAAGAGCCTCTTGACACTGAGACATTTTCAGGAAGGTGTTGCGTACCGTGAGATCGCAGTACTGTGTGCTAGAAGCATCTCCTCAGTCTCTTAATGCGTGTCATCTAAGTGATACAACTGTGGTGGAGTTCCCCATGAGTTTTCCTGAATATCTCCCCCTTTCACTCTCACATGCTAGTTAATTATGGTTAAAATCAATTTAAATTTTGTTAGAATGGAAGGTAGATACATGCTCTTGATGTTAACATTGAATGTGTTGGTCATGGGGAAGAGCTGAGCTATCCTTTGGTTTCTCTTTGGTGTGACCTCAGTATTTAAGGTTCCTTCTCTTTGAATTTCCAGAACCAAAGCTGTGTAGCATATTATTACATTCACCTTGGTGTATTTTGGTTTTATCTTGAAAGCACGATGCTCCTGTTAAAACTATACATTGGATCAAAGCACCAAACTACAGCTGTGTGATGACCGGGAGCTGGGATAAGACTTTGAAGGTATGATATACTGTTGAGGGACTGCGTGGCCTGACCAAGATTGGCGTTTATTTTATTATTTTTTTAAATTAATTAATTAATTTTACTTTTGGCTGCGTTGGGCCTTCGTTGCTGCACGGGGGCTACTCTTCGTTGTGGTGCGTGGGCTTCTCATTGTGGTGGCGGCTTTTGTGGCGGACCACGGGCTTCAGTAGTCGTGGCACGCGAGCTCAGTAGTTGTGGCTCGTGGGCTCTGGCGCTCAGGCTCAGTAGTTGTGGCGCACGGGCTTAGTTGCTCCGTAGCATGTGGGATCTTCTTGGACCAGGGATTGAACCCGTGTCCCCTGCATTGGCAGGTGGATTCTTAACCACTGCGCCACCAGGGAAGCCTGACATTTATTCTTGCACTGTTTGGACTTTAGCTCTGAATGGTCACTTATTGGGATTTTGTGTTTTTGTTGTTTTTTTTTTTGTCTTTTAGTTTTGGGATACACGATCATCAAATCCTATGATGGTTTTACAACTCCCTGAAAGGTGTTACTGTGCTGACATGGTAAGGAATTTTTAACTTAATAATAATTATTTCCTTTAAAAAAAAAAAAGGCACTTCTTACCTTATGATATCTTGCAATTAGAGGGTAATGTAAAAACCCTTCAAACTTTAATAATAGATGTGGGATGTAGTTTGGATTGCCTCAGTCATCTTAAATCTGTAGATTTTTGTGCTGCATATGTTCCAGAATTACAGAAAACTAGATGTCGCATTTTTTTAGTTACTTGTATGAACATACGCAGATAGCCACATGCCATGCTGTCCCCAGAATGACATGCACTGTGTGGCTGTAGGAAGACTGGCAGTAACTTTGTGGTGTGGTGCTAGAGCTTTGGTGACTGTCTCTGAGTGAGTGGGTTAGAAAGTAAAGAACTTTCTCTGTTGGTTTAGCAATAAGTTGAAGTTATATACCAACTGCCCCAGTAATTCCACTTTTAGGAATTTATCATGAGAAAAGTAAAGATGCAAATGTTTTTTGTTCTCTATAATATAGTAAAATATGGGAAGCGACCCAGTGGGCCAACAAGACAGACATGGTTAAATGAACCCTGTGGTGGGTTCATTTGAGGGAATGTTAGATATGTGGCCACTGCAAATGTTCTCTGGAAAATGTGTGGGGCGGTGCTCACTAAAAACGCTTTGAGTAAAGGATCAGCATTATACAGAAACATACATATACACACCTGTATAATGTTCAGGAAAAAAGACGGGGGTTAACATACCATAATGCTAACAACAGTTATCATTTGATGGGGTGAGAGAGGTGATGTTCATTTCTTCTCTATTTCTCAGTACATTTTCTAAATGTATATTTTGTAGTTTTAAAAAACGAGTCTTCTAAAAGGTATGAATGTTCTACTTTCAAATGCGATTTCTCTAGGTTGCCTTGAAATGTGATAATATCATTGAACTGTTAAACTTGAAAAAGAATTCAGGCTTACTTTTTGCGACTCTAAAAAAAATTGATCTAATACTTTGGTATAAAAAAGAGTACAGTCCACTTTAAGCATGTATCTGCTTTCCTCTGTTTCCCAGATATATCCTATGGCTGTGGTGGCAACTGCAGAGAGGGGACTGATTGTCTATCAGTTAGAGAATCAGCCTTCTGAATTCAGGAGGATAGAATCTCCACTGAAACATCAGGTGAGTCACAAGTCAAATCAAGAAGCTCATATTTAGCACTTGTCGCAGGCAATCTGGCCATGTGGCCACATATGGAAATCGTACTTTCCGACATTCAAAGGGGGTGAATTTAAACACAAATATTTAGTGAGTAAATACCATCTTCTGCAAACATCCCCTGGGTTCGCTGCATGTTGCTGAATGGGTGCACACCTCGGTGGATTGGTTCCATTGTGAATCCACAGCTTCCGTCTTTAGCTTGGTCTTCACCTGCCACGGATTCTTAGATCTCCTTCACTCTCTTCAGACCCCTGGACACTCCCTCCAAGAACATAGAAGCTGATGGTTGGGAACTTCCCCATCTTCCTCCTGCTGCATCTAGAACTCTGGCTACACCTGCATCTTCCCTGCCTTTTCTCAGCTGTTAGGTGAGCCTTCTCAGGAGCCTTAGGTCGTCAACCACCTGCCTCTGTCCTGTGTCTCATCTCCCCTCTTCTTGTACTTCATTGGCACTGAACCAGGCTCAGGTCAACCCTGGGAAACAAGCCTCTTCTGACCCCCACATCCTCTGCCACCTCTGTCCCTTTTTCCCTTTGAAGTCAAGTAAGTGTCTTATGTGAGCTTTCTTGGTTCCCTTACGTCCCATTCATCTCTCGCCCTCCTTTGAGACTTCTGCCCCCGTTACTCCACTGAATCTGTTTCTGGCATGGCCACTGATGGCTTTCTAATCTGTAGCTCCAGTGGATACTCATCAACCCTCATCTTAGCGTGGCAGCAGCATTCACTGCTGTCCTTATTACATATTCTTAAAACTCTGTCCTTGGTTTCTGTAATGCCAGCCTCTTACGTCCTGCCTCTCTGGTTGCTGCTTTGTCTTCCTTGCTGGTTCTTGCTGCATGTTGAGGTTCTCCAGGTGTCTGCCCTTGGCCACTGCCTTCTCTACATCTGCCGGCCGTTGTTGTTGCTTAGGTACGCCTTGTGGGCTGGAGACTTGGATCCCCAGCAGGCCTTGCCTCTGTGCTCCTGACAAGGACACCCACAGTCTGGCAGCTCCTTTGCATCCTCCTCATGTCTCAGCCCCAGAGCATCCTGTGCCAAACCCACTTTCTGCAGATCATGTTACCTCTTCTCAGGATCCTCCCTGCTCATTCTCCCCAGGCTGTATAGAGAGAGATACGTGTGTGTGTCTTATATATACATACGTGTAGATTTTACTCATCTTGGTTTTTTGACCAGAGCGTAGACTCAGTGAGAGCAGGGATTTTCTGTTTGTTGCTGCCTCATTCCTGGCACCTGGAGCCAAGCCTGAGTAGAAGGCATTCTGTGTTTGCCGAGTGAGCAGTCTTTACCTGCCCCTCCCCACCACCCCAGCCTGCTCTTCCCCGTGTGCTCTGCATCTCACTAAATGGGACCTCCGCCCCTTAGTTGTCTAAGCCAGAAATCAGGAGTCGTCCTTGATTCACTCTCCCTCCTTTCCTCCTCTCCCATCTCATCAACCACCAAGCTCACTTCTGCCCTGCATGTGGTTTCAGATCTGTTTGTTTCTCTCCTTCCCTCCGTCCACATTTAATGCACCTCTTCTTGAATGACAATAAGAATGTGGATCTGTGTTCCTTTGCCCCTGGAGGCTGGGTCGTGGGCTGTTTCTGTGGGATCTTCTGTGGAGTCCAGGAAACCCTCCTTTGGGCCCTCAAACTCAGCGTTGGACCGAGTGCAGTGTCTGGCTTTTGCATAGCTTACTCCCGGTTTAGAAGGTTCTGGCCGCCTCCACTGTATGCTTGACCCTTGGCCCCCGTGCGCTCCACGGGCAGGCAGTACTTCCCTTTTCCAGTCGGGGGCGCAGACCCTCTGGGGCGTTGGGTGACTTGCTGGAGGGCGCCCGCCTGGTCAGCGGTGGGCTGTGAGTCAAAGTGACGTGTTCTCCCGACCCACCAGGGGGCCAGCCCCAGAAAAGGACGTGGCGGGGCTCCGAGGGCCGCGTGCCCCGCTGCAGTGACAGCAGGGCCTTCAGGGTGGCAGAGGGAGAACGGTGCCTGCCTGGATGGAAGCACTTGGTCCGAGGTGTATTCATAAAATCATGTGGCTGAGTAAAAGGAAAATAATGCTTACCGGAGGAATAGAAATTATCTTCTTTACCATATTTGAGAAATACTGTTTCTGGTTCTTTCAAAACCCCAGAATGGGGTAAAAGCTGTTTACAGTCACATTAGTTATGGAATGTTACAGCTTACATTGTGATGATATACTTTTTTCCCCTCAACTGTAGCATCGATGTGTGGCTATTTTTAAAGATAAACAGAACAAGCCGACAGGTTTTGCCCTGGGAAGCATTGAGGGGAGAGTTGCCATTCACTACATCAACCCCCCAAATCCGTAAGTGAGGCCTGATCAGCTTGAAGATTTTCACTTGAGGCTTTTTTTAAAAAAGGAAAACTAAGTTGGGCCTTTGTTTTTCAGTGCCAAAGATAACTTCACCTTTAAATGTCATCGATCTAACGGAACCAACACGTCAGCTCCTCAGGACATTTACGCGGTACGTTTTTAGAAACGATAACCCTGAGAATGTGTCTAGAAACTAGACTTGGAGGTGGGTAGCTGAGTCACTATGGGGTCAGAAAAGATCACTGTTATTGTGTGTGTTCGCGTGCAGAGGTAAATGGCTTACGTGAGAGGTTTCAGTTTTCTGTTTTTATGAACATATTGACCGTCTTCGTTCTCTCTGTTTCTGAATGCAGGCTTAGGAGTTTTGGGGAGTGACTTGCACCTGTATGAGTGCTGGTAGACAGCTGATACACTTAGCTAAAACCGAGAAATTGCTGTTTGCTGAAAAAGAAAAAGGCATTTTCCTGAGGTTCGCTCCTTGGTGTCACTAGCTTACATACTTATTAACCTCTGCTGACTCGTGTTTTGAACAAGAAACGAGATTCAGTCCTGGGCTGCCGATTGGTTCAGGAAGTGGGACTAGTTTCTCCTGTCATCAGCGGGCCGCCAGCTCTACTGAACTGACGGTCTGTTCCATTTTGTGTCCTGACTGAACCAGGAAGTCTGCATTGGCGGGAACCTGATTTCTCCTCCTTCCTCTGCCTCTGCTTCTCATTGTACATATCCATCATTTGTAGGTAAATGGAATTGCGTTCCATCCTGTTCATGGCACCCTTGCAACTGTGGGATCTGATGGTAGATTCAGCTTTTGGGACAAAGATGCCAGAACAAAACTAAAAACTTCGGAACAGTTAGATCAACCGATATCGGCTTGCTGCTTCAATCACAATGGAAACATATTTGCATATGCTTCCAGCTACGACTGGTCAAAGGTGAGAATTCCCAAACCTGCGTTGGGCCCCTTCAGGCAGCAGAGCCAGGCTCTGGAGTCGGAAGGCCTCCACAGACACGCTGTGTGTCTGCAAATGGCATGTCACCGTCACCTGCCTGCAAAGGGAACAGCAGGGCCTCCCTCTCATCCTTTCTCTGAGAACATGTCCACGTCAAGTGTTTGGTCATTGTAAACCCAGCGGCCGCCACTCTGGGGGGTCCAAGTCATCCAGTGATGCCAGGGGTTGTTGGGCGAGAGTGAAGAGGGCTCGGCAAGGCCTTGGGGCTTCCACCAGAGGCATTGGCTCTTTGCTTGTTTGCTGTGTGGGGAGGAGGGAAGTTAGGGACTGACAGGGTCCTGGCTGTGTTTTGGAGTCATCCCAGTGTGATGGTAAAGAGAGCAGACCTGGGTACTTGGGTTCCACAGCCGTGGTGTCTTTCTTGTTCACATCCACACGTGTCTGTCTTCCCTGGCCCTGACCCCCTCCCTTCCCCGAGACACACACAGCACACAGCTCTCGCTCTCGCTCTCTCTCTCTCTCTCTCTCTCTCTCTCTCTCTCTCTCTCTCTGTCTCTCTCTGTCTCTCTCCCTCTCCCTCTCTCCTTCGTTCTTCTCTACCTGTCCCCTGTCTCGTTCCCCCGTCTGTAGGCACACACTTCGGCTCTCTAACACAGGCGTTAAGAAGCCTGGTTTCCCTTCTGTTCAACTTGTCCAGAGTGGTGGCCCCCTGCCCTCCTTGTTCCCCAACCTCTGTCTCCTCCTCAGTTTCCTGGACTGTAGTCAGGTTCTTGCTGCCTTTGTTCTTGTCCAGTCCAGAAGCTTCCTTGCTGTCTGTGCTGGGCACCGGTCCATCCCTTCCTCTTTCCTTCACAAAGCCCTCCCCTTGGTTTCGCTGAGCTTTCCGTTGTCTGTTGTCTTCCTACTCCTGTCTGCTCCTTGCCATCTCTGGTGGCTTCTGCTCTCTGCCCACCTCTTGTGCGCAGGCCTTTTCCTGTGGTTCTCCTTCGGGTCCTCCAGGCGCGTCTGCATTCACGAAGCAGCAGCTCTTCCAGCCTAAGCTGGTGTCTCTTCCATGTCTAACTTGGCTCCTGACCTCACTCCCCACTTCTTCCGGTGTTCCGGTCCCAACGGGATGTCCGCCCCTGGCTACTCCCTAAGCACCTTAACCTAGGAGATCAAAATCTGGTGGATTCTGCCCGCCCCCGCTTTACCCTCCTGCTTGCTGCTTCTCCTGTGTTCGTTCCTCTTTGAGGCAAACACCTCCTAGTCAGTGGGGTGTCGGTCTTGTACTGGCCTTAGGTTCTCTTTCTCAGAAGAGCTGGGCGGTCACGGAGCTCTGCCCACTTCACCTGCGGTCCATCTTGCCCGCTCAGCGCATTGTTGTGATGCCTGCTCAGGCCTGTGGCAGGCGCACTCTCTCTGAGCATTTGCTTATGTGAGCCGCGGAGCTGCCTTTTTTTTCCAGCAACTTTACTGAGTTGTAATTGAAAGGCAGTAAATTGCACACATTTAAAGTGTAGTTTGATCAGTTTCAGTGTCTGTGTATATACCCAGGAAACCTTCACCACAGTCAAGATAACATACATTTTTATCTCCCCCACAAGTTTCTGTGTGTATCATTGTAATCTTTTCCTTCATGCACACATTGATCTGCTTTTTGTCATTAAAGGTGAATTTGCGTTTTCTGGAATTTTATATAGGTGGCCTCATATACTGTGTACTCTTTTTTGCTGTTGTGTCACTCGTTTGTTTTTAACTACTGAGTAGTAGTTCATGGTGTCTGGATGTATCACAGTTTGTTTATCCATTCACCCGTGGAAGCCACGCACTCAGTTTTGCAAAGAGTGTGCTTTTTTGGTTCTGCCTGGCTGGGGTTGGACCCAGATTGTGGCCTGAGGCCTCCGTTTCCCTGTGGGCCTCTTCGATGGATCATCTCCTCTTCACCTGCTCAGCCTGCAGCCACATTAAAACTCCGTGTTTAACTCACATCACACTCATGGCTCTGTGTGTTTCAGGCGTTGAAAAAATAATTGTAAATTGTAAGCAGTGTAAAATCAAAGCTCATCGCTTTGAATGCCACTCAGAATTAATTCATCTGAGCAATTAATGTCAACCGTGGAACACTTAAATTATAATCTTTTAACTTAAAAAAAAAGTTGCTTACGAGTTTTCCATTGTTCTTAGCTGAAGGACAGTTATCTCCACATATGATTAATATTATTACCTTGTTGCTTGAGCATAACTGTTCTGAAAAGCTGTACTTTGTGTATTACGATGAGACTTAATGGTCACTGGGTGAGCAGAACTTCTAGAACTATCTTGGCGTAACTGTCAAGGAGTGAGAATAAAGCATATCATTGCACTGCAGGCGGCAGAACACACCCAGAGGCGCTTCCCACCTCCCTGTTCCAGGCCTTTTGGTTACCTCGGGTTTCCACTCATCTGTCTTACCCACACCACTCTGCTGTCTTCCTGAAAAATAAGTCCTGTCATTGTCACTTAGCTTTGTGGCTGCCATCCCTTTTCCCTGTGGGACAGTTTTCACAGGCCTCGGCTTGTTCCCAGCCCTTTCTAGCCTGGCCTGAGCTGGGTGCTTCCGACTCCCCCAGTGTCACACAGCCCCCCTTCCTCCTCAGCACAGGCGCAAGCAGGCACGCTGACACCTGCACTTCACCTCCCTCCGCGTCCGGGATGGCGCATCCTGGGACTCGCGCCGCTCCCTGTGACGTCACAGACCAGAAGTCTCCTGTGCTGAGAAGCCTCCAGCTCCTCTGCCACCCTCCCCTTCCCAGGCTGTGCTCGCTGAGGGGGGTCATCTCGGCATTAACCCGGTGGAGGGTTGACAGCAGTCTCGGCGCTGAGAAGACAAGTCTGTAGAAGACCGTCCTCCTAGGGGCGTTGAACACGTGTCCACAGGTCCTTCACCTTTACCTGAGGGCTAAACTTGCTGCTTAGCGTTTGACTCTCATTGCTCTCCATTTACCTGCTTTATTCCTCCAGAGAGATTAGACATCATGCATGGAGCACAGGACTTGGCATGTTAAAAGTGCCCACGAAATGCTAACCGGAGTTTTAATCAATTTTTAAGGTACTGTTTTTTTTTCCCCTTTAGGGACATGAATTTTATAACCCCCAAAAGAAAAATTACATTTTCCTGCGTAATGCAGCCGAAGAGCTAAAGCCCAGGAATAAGAAGTAGTGGCCGGAGACCTGTGGGCTGTCCCGAGCTGTCTTCTCTCCACTCTGCCTCGCCTCTGTACGAATTTGGGTCCCAGCTTTCAGTGGGTTGTCATGGATATGGGTTTCAACCCCTGGAGAAAACGATGTCGTTGTTCAGCAGTCAGGAGCCTGGCAGCCACAGTGACTGTCCATCTCTCCATTCCACTGCCGGTTACAGGTTTTGCCTGTAACTCTAAGGGGATTAAAATTATTACAGACGTTCTTAGATTCATGTGGGCAACTGCCAGTATTTTGCAGCGCTCCAGCAGTGTATGCATTAGAGAACACTGGGAAACATTCTACAAGCCCTGTACTGTATTTTGTAATAAAATATTTAGAAGATTGTCTACTAAGCTCCCTTTGTCCGTCTCTCCCCTTGCCCACCCCGTTAGCTCTGAAGTGGTTGCCCTGCTCAGCATCATCATTGGGTTTTGATTTGTGATTACAGATGCCCTGTGGGAAATGCAGAGATTTTGCCCCTTTGGAGAGAGGAAATCCTGCGCTGGGAGCATTTCTGCTGTGTCGATTGTCTAGCAGCAGTCTCTCCAAGCATTGGTGGGCAGAGTGTGAATGTGTTTTTCTTTTGCTTCCTTCATTCCTGTCTTGGACATTCCAGTGCTTTTCAGTTCTGCAGGGCAGATGTCCTGGTGACTGGAACAGGGGTGTTCGTGTTCTGAGTGACAGGCCTTTGTGGGCAAAGCCCAAGTGGGTGATGCATGTGTGGCCTTCAAGTTAGAACCCAGGTATCCTGCCTGGGAAGTGCTTGGAGCTAGTGCCCCCAGTAGCCATAGGTTTGGGGTGTTGCTTTTTTATTTCATGTAGTTCAAAATTCCTGATTGGTAAGTATCTGAAATGAGAGTCTGTTGTGTTTTTACCCTGCAATCCCAAATGCTTTTTCTGCTTTACTCTTTGGGGCTGGTGTGTAAATAACTTCCTGAGTGTGGAGCTCTGGTATTGATAATACTGTAAGACATGTTTGCCTACTCTTAAAAGACAAAATAAAGTTTTCTACTGAAAGATATTGCCAGCACTCAATGGTTTAAATTCTTTGGTAGTCAGATCACAGATGAATTCAGACCATTAACTCTCCAGTTCTTTTGGTCTGAAAAGTTTTGTTTTGGGTTGGTTGTTTTTTTCTTTTATTTTTTTTTGAGAGAGGGAAAGGAAAGTGCACTAGGAAAGTCTTAATATTCAGGTTAATTGTTTACAGCTAACTTTTTCCTTCCCTTTATGAATCAGCCCTGCAACTCTGCGATCTGTGTGTATCGGCAGATACGGCGAGTAGGAAAGATTGCCATGAGGAGAGCCAAGCTCTAGCCAAGCTCAGGCTATTTCAGTAGCCAACGTTCATTGGAGGTGAGAATAGATGGATCACTTTTAGTTTAGCCGCAGTTTTTTTTTTTTTTTTTTTTTTTTT
>NW_006774722.1:434643-445690 GCF_000442215.2 Lipotes vexillifer
TGTGGAGCACAGGCTCTGGATGCGCAGGCTCAGCGGCCATGGCTCACGGGCCCAGCGGCTCTGCGGCATGTGGGATCTTCCCGGACCGGGGCACGAACCCATGTCCCCTGCGTCGGCAGGCGGACTCTCAACCACTGCGCCACCAGGGAAGCCCTAGCCGCAGTTTTGTTACTCTTTTTTTACAAGCTAGTGGCTGGCTATGGTTGAAAATGACCACAAAATAGTGAGTCTTAAGTCATGAGCCTTTTAGAGTGTTCTTTTCCAAGACTGGGCCTTGTCACATCAGCAAGGGGATAGTTTTTCTAATTGGCAAATTTAAAACATTTGCTTAAGTCCAGGGTTGGACTTGGGGCTGCCAGAAACCAGGAGTAAAGTAAGCTCCTTGCTGGGAGACAGGCTCAGTTCTCTGTTGGCCTAGAACCCAGAACATAAAAGTCTGCTGTATTTTTTCTAATGATGAACCTGTAAATATTTGTTGAAGTCATTAAACTTAAGATACTTGTTCTCATGTTTCCTAAAAGGTATGTGAAGTCTGAGGAACTCTCCAACTTCAACATCCTCATCCCTGCAGGCACCAGTACTGTATGTTGCATACAGTAGGTGCTCAATAGGTAGCCATAAATTTGATGGCATCTTCTAGTTTGGAAAGATACAAGTGTAATCTTGACTGTGCTTTAATAAGTGCCAAGTCATACTGCCATTAAAAATTTACACCCAGTTAAAAATAGAGTTCCTGCTTTTGCTGAAGGTGGAATATGTAAACCTCATGGAGAAGACAAGTTTTGTTTTCACTTATTTTTTTTCCAACATTCTTAAGGAAAACTTTCAAACATACAGAGGAGTTGGAGATTTATAGTGACCATATATCTACCACCTAGATTCTACAGTTAACATTTTGTTTCCATTCAGTTTTCCACTTGGATTTATTAGGCTTCTTCTCATCCCTATTTATAACATAACTTTCTTGGTTAATTGTGGACATGATCATATTAAGATGCTGCTCAGCACCTCCATGGAGGTCCAGTGTTTAAGACTCCGTGCTTCCATTGCAGGGGTCGTGGGTTTGATCCTTGGTCGGGGAACTGAGATCCTGCATGCCTCATGGTGCAGCCAAAAAAAAAAAAAAAAAAAGATGCTGGACAAGGTGTCCTTAGGGTTTTTCCCAAGCCTGAGTACAGGGAGGAGCACCTCTCTGATCCTGTTACGTTTGGTCTGACCCCAGGTTCAGAGGGGCAGATCCTGGAAATGGCAGGGCACTGTGGTTCTCTGTGTGTGAGCGCAGGTCTGCAGGCCCACGTCTGAGCCTGCCTGGGAGAATCCCGCTCAGGCAGGGGGCCTTCCGAACCCTCCCTGCCCAGGGCTGCTTTACGGGCGGCTTCATCTGTCACCAGCCCTGGACAAGAGGATGCAGGGGTTGGGTTGCGTGGAACTATGTGTGTGCCCGGCTCCCTGCAGTGAGGGATTGCTGTCCTTCCAGAGAAATGGCGGTTCCAGCAGGGGAGGAGCTCCTCAGAGGTGGGGCCCTGCGCTGGACGGCGGGTGTCAGTGCAGCTTCCCAGGCAGGCTGAGATGGCACTGCTTCCACTGGTGTTTACTGATTTTTCTTTAAATAGATCCACTTCTTGAAAACATAGTTACCTTTCAAAAATAAATTTGTTCCTGCCATAAATTTAGAGAAAACATTTCAGGATATGGAAAACTAATGTCTCTTGCCCAAGGTATTGTAGAAAGTAACCATAAAAAATAATACAGTGAAAATAAAGCAATGAAAATGAGACAGGAAATAATACAACGGAAGTTAAAACGTACACCTGAAAGTCGTCTTCAAGGTGCAGACATACCTCGCTGGAAAATTCTGCAAAGGTGACATTATCCCATGTGTTCTAGGCTACTTGGTAGAGTGGAGGGATACTTTTTTTAATTCAAAACTTGAGTTTCCTTTTAAGGAAGGGCTCTGTAAGAAATGAACCTTGAATGCATATAGGAACATCTAAGCCAGCATTTTCCAAATTAAATCATGACCCATTCATAGGTGGTACAGTGACTGTAGTTGTAGCATTTTTTTAAATGGAGCCACAAAAGATGACAGAACCCATTCCAGTACGTTGCATACAGTAATGGTAAGTACTGTTGTGCTACCATTACGTGTGTATATATGAATCTATGCATGTATGTATGATATATTTTAATATCAGAGATGGGCATTTTTCTCTGTCCCTGTTACTTTTTATATGTTTTAGGGTGAGTTCTTGAGGTTCAATAATAACCTCAAGTAGTATTGCGTGAGTACCAGTCGTAAGTACGTCCTTGCCTTCTCCCCAAAATGGGAGCGGCAATTTTATCAATTCTAATGTGACATTTGAAATGCCTGTACAACGGTCATAGTTAAGAACATGCACTCAGAGTTGGATTGCCTGTCTTCACATCCCAGCTCTGTCATTTACCAACTGCGATCTTGAGCATGTGATTTAAACTTCTCTGAGCCTCAGTGACCTCATCTGTAAAATGGGAGACATTAAAAGTAGCTACCGCAAAAGGAGGGTGTGAGTAAAGAGCTAATGCATGCCAAGGGCTTCTGTGGCTGGCACGTAATAAATGCTCCAATGTCACCTGCTGCTATTGTAACTTCATGGGGGGATGGCATCGGTGGGAAGTTTCCTATCCCACGGAGTCTGCTGGAACGAAAACGTCCCTAAGAGGATTGTCGCGGGGGGAGGCTGTGTTTCAGTGTGGCCAGCAGATGGCGCCAGTGACGCCAGTGGCAGTACTGGGGACAAGGTTCTGTATTCAGTTTCACCGACTTCAGCTGATTAAAAGAAGTGGCATGTTTACTCTCCATTTGCTGCTGTTAGTAAGCTTGTCAAATAGTTGGAAAGTGGAGTCAAAGATTATTTATCCTGCTAGAAGACTATTCTTTAAAATAATACACTTTAGAAGATTGATGGCCTCCTTAGGAAATGCTGAAGGGGACAATTTTTCAGTGGTCAGATTCCTGACTTTTCTACTTAAAATTTAATGTCCCCATTGGTTTCCTCCTGGGACATTGAAGCCTTGTTGTGTGGGGTGCAGGGGGTTCTGAGCACCTGCTCACCCTTTAGCATCCCTGCCCTGGTTTGGGAAGGAAAGATTTGGCAAATCTCCATCCCAGATGGGCATTGGAGGCAAACAGGCCATTTTACAATGAGTTTTAGTAACTTTGGATGCTCTAGGCCTCTGCGTGACTAGTCAGAATTGAGATGTAAAACGTACACAGAAGATTTCAAAAACAAAAAGAAGAATGTAAACATCTCATTAACTTCTTATATCAATCATACGTTGAAATAATATTCTGGATGATAAAATTAATTTCACCTGATCATACTTTTGTACCTGTGGCTCCTAGAAATGCAGATCTACAGCTTGCAGTGTATTTCCCTGGGACATTGGGGCTCCAGGCCCTCTGACTTTTTGTAGGTTTCCCCACTCATCACATCATATGTTAAAATACACCCACATCCCTCCTTAGATACACATTCTTGCTGCAAATTTTCTGAAAATTTTTGTTTCATGTGTTACTTCTGAAATTATTTGGCAGTCTTTAATTCACACTTGGCAATGATTTCTTAATGATCACCTTGAATGCCAGGAAATTTCTCATACATGTTTTCTGACAAATTTTGGGGACACTAAACCGTTGATAGTATATTACATTTGTAGACACAATGAAATGTTAATTTTGGGTTGTTGTTTTTATATTTTGAAGCCAATTTCCTCTATCTCTCTTTCCCCACCCCCCTCGCCCCCTCTCTCCTCCCACCCCCAGACACTTTTGTAGGCCCTTGAACAAGCCGTATAGCCCCAGTCATTGCGTCCACAGTGCCTGGTGAGAAATCTCTCGGGGCTGCAGTGTTTAGGAAAGGCAGTTTCAACACAAGCGTCCTATTTCCTTGAGAGGTGCTGGGTTGATACCCAGAGACTGCCACTGTTTCATAGCTCTGCAGGATGTCCTGTTAAGTGAGGTTACCCGGATTTCACAGATCTTGTTCAGCAGAAGGTGGGAGAAGGTGGCAAAACCATGCGGCTGCGGTTTTGAGAGTTTTTAATCACAACAGGTGTTATGTCACCAAAAGACAAATGGAAGCAGAGTGAGTAATGTTGTAGCCTTTTGTATGTAAGTCTATTGTGAATTTTGCATTGATGTATGTTGAGAAATACTCTTTAAGGTGAGGGCCATTTCCAAAGCAAATAAGAAAAACCTGTTACACACTTGCTGAAATAAGAAGTCAGCCCCTAAAAAGCAACTTGTGTGCATTCTTTTGGTTTTTTTCCCCCAGGTGTGGGGCAGAGGTGGTGATGGGGAGAGGAACTGGACAAAGTACTAAGAAGAAACTGTCAATCCCCAGCATCCCATGGATCCAAATCAGCACCACCCTTTGGGTCATCATGGCCACTGGCAGTGCTGGGTCACCCCCGCACCTTCAGTTTCTCTTCCCCGTCACTGGTCAGCAGTGAAGGTCTCTCCCTCTGCTTTTGAGTCTTGAATTTAGATGTGGCCGGGAGCCCCTGGGTACAGTGTCAGCATTGCTTCAGGTGAGTTTATGGGCATTGGTCACTCGCCAGATTTCACAAGGCTGCCTGGGGACTGGGAGGGGCTGGCCGATGCTCCCTGTGACCCGGGCTTCCGGCCAGGACTCGCTGCTTGCAGTGGAGTCGGACCCCGGTTCCTCCTGACCCTGGGCGGCGCCTCGGCCACCATACCTGCCATCGTTTCCACTCCCTCACAGATCTTTCTGACTCCTGGGTTGGCCCTTAAAACAGAAGTGCAATGGAGACCGATTCTCTTCTGAGAGTGGGAAGTACCCGCTGTTCTCAGATCAGTGCGTGTCTCCTGGCGCCAGGGCCCAGGGGCGTCCCCAAGGCTCTTCAGCTCTCGGACTTCATGTGACATGAGCCTGTTCCTTGGCCGCATCGGTGGGACTCCGCAGTGAGGGCCCTTGACCAGTGCGGAAGGCCCCAAGCATGATTCTGGTTAACAACTCAGTCGCCTGCAGGTGCAAAGAAGGTATTTGTCATGGGCTGAGTTGTGCCCCCGCCATTGTATCTTGAAGTCCTAACTCCCCAGTACCTCAGAATGTGACTGGATTTGGAGAAAGGGTCTTTAAAGAGGTGATTAAACGAGGTCACTAGAATGGGCCTGAATCCAATATGACTGGTGTCCTTAAAAGAAGAGATTAGGACGCAGACACCACAGAGGAAAGACCATGTGATGACACAGGGAGAAGACAGCTGTCTGCAAGCCGTCTTGCAGAGAGAGAGGCCTCGCAAAAGCCAAACCTGCCCACACCTTGATCTTGGACTTCTGGCCTCCGGAACTGTGAGGAAGTAAATTTTGGTGGTCCTTTGGCACAGCACCCTGAGCTAAGTGTTCCCAGGTAGCCATGTGAATTTCAGCTGTGTGACAAGGTGTCCCCCTTGGAATAGAGCCCATGTTCATGTTGCACCTAGAGGAACCTTCACACACACTCCTGGGCTCCCAGAGCAGGTGGTTTGAGTCAACTGCCAGGCTGCATCTGCCAGGGCAGGGTCTCCCACCAGCGCTCACTGGGAAAGACCCCTGCCAGCAGGGAGGCGCCCTCCCTCCCACTGCAGGGACAGGCTGGCCCTCGTCCCAGCGTTGATTCTCGAGGACCACTCTCAGCCTGGGGATTAGCCACACACCATCCTGGGGAAGGGGCTTCTGCTGGCAGGACAGACTTCCCAGCACCCAAAGCTAAGACACACGTAGCCTTCTGGGTGGGATGGGGCTGACTGTGTTTAGTCCACATTTTCACACCAGCAGTGGCCGCTCTTCTAAGGCCGACAGAGGTGGTGTCCCAAGGTGTGCACTGACGCACCATCATTAGTCCCCAAGGCGTTCCCCTGCTTTCCACGCCACCTCACATGGTAAGAGGGGCTTTGCAGATGTGACCAAGGCCCTGGGCCTCGAGATGGGGAAATTATGCTGGATTATCCAGTGGCCCAGTGGAGTTGAAAGGGTCTTTAAAGTGGAAGAGGTGGGTAGAAGGGAGAGAGCGTCAGAGAGATGCTGTGGGAGAGACAAGACTCTGAATGTGGAGGAGGAGCCCACGAGCTAGGGGTGCAGGCGGCTTCTAGAAGCCAGAAAAGACAAGCAAACGGTTTCCCTCCTGGAGCCGCCAGAAGGACCACCCCTGCCTACACCTTGACTTAAGCCCCGTGAGACCCGTTCTGGGCTCTGACCTCCAGAACTGTAAGAGAATAGATGTCTGCTGCTTTAAGCCATAAAGTGTGGGCAGTCTGTGACAGCAACAACGGGAGCTAATGCAAAGGGGTCCTTACCTGGGACCCATAGATCCCCTATGTAGACTTCGGGGTCCGTGAAATGGAAGGGGGAAGTGTTCATCTTCAGCAACCAGAGTCAGACTGAGGCACAAAGGAGCCACAAACTTGGCCGGGGCCCCACCGCCAGCAGCAGCGGTGACGCAACCACGAGGCTGCAGCGAACCATGTCTCTGATATCCTGACAGAGCCATCTTGCTCATCAGGCCTTCACAGCTACAGACTCACTAGCTGGGTCTTATTGCTTAACGCACTAGTAAAGGAGCACATGCTTGCTTTTAACTATTTTAATAGCTGTGTTTTAGTATGATTGTTTTCCTAGGCATTTTATTGTCTAAGACCATCCGTCTGAGGAGGGTCCTTCAGTCTCAGCAGACTGCCCAGGGCTCCGTGGCCTACACAGAGCTGTGGGCCCCTGGGAGGGGACATGACTTGAGGAGGCTGGACCCTTTGGCTCTGGTTTGGAGAGCAGGGAAGGCCTCTAGAACAAAGGGATCTGGGACTCTGCCCCAGGGCACTGGGGAGCCACCAAAGCAGCACACGTGGGAGGGCTGCCAGGGTCCCTGGAAACTGATGCATGCCTGGTGAAAAAACTAAAACTGCACGAGTTCTCATTTATCAAGCTCCCATTCAGTGTGAGGACGAGCTCAGCACTCTGTGTATGATCTCACTTCAGCCTCACCGAAGCCCTAGGAGGAAGTCACTGTCATTATGCCCATTTTACCGCTGAGAAAACTGAGGCCCAGAGAGGCGTTGGCTAGCAAACACGTGATGCGTGCAGGACACAAGTGTGGCCCACCCTCTGCCGGAAAGGAAGCGGGAGGGACTTCACTACCTGATGGTGGTGATCAGAGAGGAGCCCAGGGGTCAGGTTACTCTCAGAAGCTGAAACAGCAGAGCCCAATCTATGCCCGGCTGGCATGCCTGGCTGGCGCGCAAAAGTCTCTCGCACTTCCTCTTTTGGTTCGCTGTGTCGGTTGTTTTATTTCAAGGCTCCTCGGGCCTCCACCGTTTTGGGTGGAGGTGGGTGCCGGTGGCCTGCACGGCCCCAGCTGCAGCCCAGGTCTGGGATGCAGAGAGGGCTGCCCAGGCTTGACTCCACAGGAACACTGCGTCACCTGCAGCTCCGTTAAGATAAACAGGCTTTGGGGATCCCTCCACGTTCCCAGTCTCAGTCTTCTGGAATGCGTTCATTCACGCATTTGTTCCTTCACTCAGCACATCTTTACTGAGTGCTTTCCATTTGCGAGGCCCTGGGTACACGGCAGTGAACAAAGCAGCCAGCAGCCCATCCTCCTGGAGCTGGCCTCTCGTGGTGAGGCGGTCCACACAGAAACAAACAGATGTATAAAGCAGGGTCGGGCAGGGACACGAGCTTTTGAGGGATGCTGGAGGGGAGGCCTGGATGGAGTCCGAGTCCCAGGCCCTGAGAGCATCCAGATCAGCGACAGCAGATCCAAACACCAGGCCAGCTGCCTTCCAGGACAGGCTGGGAACTGAGAATCTGCGTCGTTCCTGGGGCTGCAGCCAGATGCTGCCTCTGAGATGCAGGTGGGGATGGACAGTGGGGTCTCAGCCTGGCTACTCGCTGAGTGAAAGGTCCAGACTCAGGAGACGGCCAGGAGGGGGGGCAGGGAAGGTGGGCGCGGGTTCCATTCCCAGCGGGGGTTGGGAGGGAAGGATGGGACCGAACATAAACTGGGGCTGTTTTAAGTGAAAGGATCCTTAGTTGAACCCCCACTTTTCCCAGCTGAAGCCCAGAGAGGTACAGGGGTGCTTCCCAGTCCTGGAATGACCCCGGGGAGTCCCAGGACCGTCACGTGGCTCTGAAGCCCGTTCCAAACCATGAGTTTGACAGCCGTGATTCCACCCGCTCAGGGCTCTGGCTTCCTCTCCCCTCTGGCCGTGCTAGTCTTCTGGGGCTGCTGCAGCATCTGACCATGAACTGGAAGACTTAAGACAACAGAAATTTACTCGCTCACAGCTCTGGAAGCCAGAAGGCCAAAGTCAAGGTGTCAGCAGGGCCGTGCTCCCCGAGAAGGCACTAAGAGGGAAGACTGTCCCCTGTATGCCTTTCGGCGCTGGCTTCCGGGGTTGCCAGCAATCACGGCGCTCCTCGGCTTGAAGGCGCATCCCTCCAACCTCTGTCTCTGTTGTCACATGGCCTCCTCCTTGCGTGTCTGTGTCTTCACATGGCCTTCTTATAAGGACAAAAGTCATTGGATTAGGCCCCATACTGCTCCAATATGACCTCATCTTAAATGGATGATAGTACAAAAATCCTATTTCCAAATAAGGTCACATCCACGGGTACCAGAGACTTGAATATATTCTTGGGGGACACAATCCAACCCATAGAAATGCCCACATCAAGGCACAGTCTCCGAGTAGGGTCCTGAGTCCAGTCTCCCCTCATGGAGACAGTGACAAAGCCTGTAAGGTGGGACTTCATACTCAGCCATCTCCTGGGTGAGCTGTGTCAGGCGAGGGTAGGCAGTGGGCAGGGGGACGGGGCTTTATCCACTTGCCACATTCAGAGCTGTGAGCCTGGGAAAGTGTCCTCAGCGGAGGAGAGGCAGCATGTGTGCTGGGCAGCAGCAGAAAGACCCTCACCCCGAGCAGCCTGGCCTAAATTGTCACTCCTGTGTCTTTCCATTTGGCTTCCCAACCCCCCTTCCCTTCTGCTGGTGATGCAGAGACCTAAGGGGACAGAGGATGAATGAGTCAATGATTCAAACCTGGCTGTCCTCTTCTTGAGACACCGATGCTCCCCCCTGTCCCCTTCCTGGCTGGGCCCGAGTGTAAGGTGCATGCAGTGAGCCCACCCACCCAGGGGCTGACCAATGTCCTGCCCGTGTCCTGCTCTCTCCCCTTGTAATGAAGGGCTTGGAACTTTAGAGAGAGGAGCATCGGCCCAAAGGCCCAAAGCACTGGGACCAAGATCAACCTCTGGGCTGACCTCCCAACCCACCATTTGATGGACACCAAAGGAAGCAGGGACAAATGACTCCTGTCCAGCCATGCTGGCCCCTTCAGTAGAAATTATCAAACTGCATCTGCTTCATTTGGGAATGCTTTCGGTTGTCATCATGGAAAACCCAACTACAGTGGCTTAAACATGTTGGGATCTATTCTTCTTACCCAAAAAGGAGCCTGGTTGCTGGCCTTGGTTTAGCCCAAGTTTTCTCAGTTTCAGCACTGCTGACATTTTGGGCTGGATAATTCTTTGTTGTGGGTGCTGTCCTGTGCAGTATAGAATATTTAGCAGCTTCCCTGGCCCCCACATTCTAGATGCCAGTAGCGTTCCTCCCTCAAGCTGTGACCACCAAAAATGTCTCCAGACATTTGCCAAATGTCCCCTGGGTTTGGCGGTATCAGGACTGGTGTCTGTGAGTCTCTTGCACTTTGCCTCAAGGTCGTAAGTCAGCTGCCACAGCTCCGAACATCCCAACCATGTTCAGAGCAGAAATAACGATAAGGGGCTGGTACCAGATACCATTGTTTCTTTGAGCAGAAGACTGGAAGCCAAACAGATTTCTACTTGGTTCTCACTTCACTCGACCTCTCCGAGGTCTCACCTGCCCAACCCTCAAAGCAGGGAGACAAGGCCTTCTCTAAAGGCTGTGGGAGGACAAAATGGGATCATGGATTGTCCATTTACTGCTCTGGGTGGCCTTGGGGAAGTCACTCTGAGCTTCAGTTCCCTCCCTCTTAAAACTGGGCTAATAGTACCTACCTGAGAAAAAAAGGTGTTTTGACGTTAAATCACCTAATATATATGTCACCCAGTTCAGGGCTGGGCTCAAAACAGGCACTAAAACAACTGACCTTTATTATTATTAGTGGTGTGGATTAGCCACTAAAAGTGCCCGGCACTCAAAGGTTATTCCGTTAGTGATGGTGGCTGATCTCCTGCCTCTAAGCTTTTGCATTGTTAACTGTGCTGTTCCCTATGCGCCAATGACTCTGGCTCTCACCACTTGCTCTCACCAATTCCCAGAGGCCTTACCTGACTCTAAAGAACACCTGTCACTTTTCTTTGCTCCCTTCTCAGGACCCGCCTGGAAAAATTTTCTCCCATCTCAGGACCCGCCTGGAAAAATTTAAATGTAAATATAATATTCATTCATTCATTTTCTCTCTATTCCTCCTAGAATGTAAGCTCGTGTGTGTGTGTGTGTGTGTGTGTGTGTGTGTGTGTGTGTGTGTGTGTATTTGGGGTGGGGTACGTCATTAGTTTCCTACTTGCAGTCTTCCCGGGGTCTAGAACCCTGGCCTGGCACCTAATGGATCATTAATAAGGATGTGTTGGGTGAAGAGCTGATTCTCAGGCAGAAGTTGGTGACACGTGGGCACGTGGGGCCACCCGACGGGCGGAGAGATTGGTGACGCAGAAACTTAAGGGCTGGAGAATGAACACGTGAAAGAACCATAGCGGGCGCATCCGCCTTTTAAGACACTGACGCCCCCTGCCCTCTTCCGGGCCGGGCGGGAGCGCGAGATGCACGCAACGAGCCTGCCCATCCCGGGGCGGAGAACGCCCTGCCCGGGTCCTGCGCGTTTCCCTTTTCTGACCCCGTGTTCCAGTCCCGGGCGCCAGCCTCCCGACTCGAGACCCTTCGGACCCCGCAGCGCCAGCACGTGCGCTGCAAACGCCCGCCGGCCTGCGCGCAGCCGCACTCCTCCCGCCGCCCCTCCCCGCGCGGCCGCT
>NW_006774722.1:445768-455192 GCF_000442215.2 Lipotes vexillifer
GCGGCCGCCCCGCCGGGAGGGGCGCGGGTGGGCGGGGCCGGTCTGGGCGGCTCTGGGACTTGTAGGCCTGGAGCCTCGCCGCCCGCGCCCCGCCTGCCCCCGCCCCTAGAGGCCCTGTCTGTTACGGAAGGGGAAACTGAGGCCCGGTGATGGAACCCAGCGTGCCCAAGATGGAGCGGCCGCACGGTGGTCACCTTCCCTGGCCCAAAAAGTGGAGGTCACACTTTCGCAAAGTTTTCCAAGGGCGCGCTGAGTGTCTCTTGTCTGGTCGAGAGCTCTCTTCGGCTTCTTCCTTCTATCGTGCATTCACTCAACAAACATTTCCCGGGGGCCCTCTGCTTGCCAGGCCGCACAGCTTGAGCAAACTCTCCAAGGGCCCACCTCGCAGAGGAGAGAGACCTTAAACCCATGAATAGGTAACCAGGGCTTGGGGAGGTGAAAGTACACTGAAGGAAGAGAGGAGCAGAATAAAGGGCGAGCAATGAGGTCCAGCCCCGAGGCAGGAGTGGGCCTGGGGAGATGGAGGAAACTGGGAGCGACAAGACCAGGGAGAAATGAGGGGAGACTGAAAAGTGTGTCCCCGGAGCACTCGGGGTTCCATTCCCAGCGTGAGGGGGCTGGGGCGGGGGTTTGGGGGGAAGGAAGGGCCAGACCAATGGCTGCCGAGTGGCGCGCGGAGTCAGGGAGTCCAGGGGCTTGAGGCACAGCTGGTCTGAGCCTGGAATCAAACGCAGCCTGACAGAGAAGGTGCCTGATACACACCTGAAAGACTAGTGAACGCTTTGCTTGCCTCCCTGTACCCCTCAGTCCGCCAGGAGCTCGGGTCACCAGGATCGACCCCACCCAGAGCAGTGGTAACTTAAAAAAAAATGCACAACCTAAAAGTTAAGAATTATGTTTTATTTGGCGGACTTTCTGAGGACTCGAACCCTTGAAGCAGCTCTCAGGGACTGCTCCAAAGAGGTCAGGGAGGAGCCAGGATATAGAGGAGTTTTTGTAACAAAAACCAAAACGTGGGAACATCAAAAGATCACTGTTAGTTAAAGAAAAACCAGACATCTCAAGCTGGTGAATTTAGTGCTTTTCTATGTATGCGAAGATGCAAGAGTCTGGGCTCATTGAAATCATTCCTTTGATGTGCACCTTAACCATCTAGGGCCAGTATCCTGTTTTTTTCCACCCTGAATCCCTTCAGGGTACACAGTTAGGGGTGGCTGCAGTGGCTGATGGCCGCAACATCCTTTGTTTACTGACATGGCAGGTGACATTTTTTATCCACAGCAGAGTCCCGACTGCACAGGACATCACAATGCTGGTGCCTGGACATGTGGAGGGTTTGAGATCCTCAGGGCCTGGCTCTGCACGGCCGTGTGACCCACTGGTGGGGGGGTGCTGGTGTCAGGGCCTCGGGTTCAGTGCTCTTGTCAGACATGAAATTCCTAACAACTTTGGACAAGGTGCCCTGACAATTCTGTAGCGGGTCCTGCTACAGAGACCCAGGGGTGGGCCTGTTTCTAGGGCTGGGGAAGGGAACAGAGGGAACAGGGCCACCCTCTGCTTGTCCTCCCCCAAGGATGGCCCATAGAGATGGAGGGATCCTTGGCACAGGGATGGACTTTTGAGGAGGCCAGAGCTATTTCCCCTGTCCAGTCACCTTCTCAGAGGGGCCTCCGGGACCACTCTGGCCACTCCTGGATGGCAGCACCCTCATTTATTTCTTAATGGATAGTACATTGTATATTTACCTGTTTGTCTTGTTCATAGAAGCTCTGTGGGGTAGAGTGTGTTGCGTGCATTTCTGCATCCCCCACGCCCTGATAAATATTCGTCGAACGAATTACATTTACATATAAAAACAAAGGCTGTTTCACCTTTAATATAAGTTCCTGTACCGTAAGCTGCACTGGGGAAACGATTCAGACTCACTAAACATGATCTGAATCGTTTACATCTGATTCGCTAGACTGTGCGCTCCTCGAGAGCAGGGGCCAGGAACCCAGTGAGCACGTATTGGTGCCCCCAAAACACCCGGATGCGTCCCCTACCCTTGTGCTCGCCCTGCCCCTGGGCTTCACCGGGGCACGTGGGGCGTGGCGTGGCAGGGCCGGACTACGCCTCCCGGCGGCCCCCGCGCGCCCGGGCGGGGATGAGGGGGTGGGGCAGGACGCCTGGGGCGTGGCCTGGGCGGGCTGGGGGCGGGGCCGACTACAAAGCCCGGGTGGGCGACGGGGCGCAGAGCTCCCGCAGCGCCGGCACGAACGCGACGCAGCGCAGTGCTGCGCGTAGAGCGGTAGCGACCCGCGAGTGGACGGGCCCGGCGGCTGGGCCGGCGCCCCTGCTACCTTGCTCGCTCCCCGCCGCCCCCAATGAGCGCAGCCCCACGCGGCCCGGGTCCGTAGGCGGCGGGGCGCCCCCCATGCTGCTACAGCCCGCGCCGTGCGCCCCGAGCGCGGGCTTCCCGCGGCCCCCGGCCGCCCTCGGCGCCATGCACGGCTCGCAGAAGGACACCACGTTCACCAAGATCTTCGTGGGCGGCCTGCCGTACCACACTACCGACGCCTCGCTCAGGAAGTACTTCGAGGGCTTCGGGGACATCGAGGAGGCAGTGGTCATCACCGACCGCCAGACGGGCAAGTCCCGCGGCTACGGCTTCGTAAGTGGCCCCGCGGCCGGGCGCTCCCCGCCCCGCACTTATCGCGGCCGGGCCGCTGAGTCAGCCGGCGGGCGCACGCCAGCCCCGGGCGCCTCGCCCCCCAGGCCCGGTCTCCCTCCCCCCTCCCCACGCCCGGTTTAAAGGGAGAGCCGCTGTGTTCAATTAGGACTCCGAAGTTTGTGGAGAGGTTCTCGGCACTTCCTGGAGCAACAAGCGAGCGAGGAGCCGGGCTTCAGCCCCGGGCGCTCAGGAGCTCTGAAGCAGCCCCCATTTTATTTTCCAGCAGCCCCCTCAGACACCCCGAACAACCTAAGTAAAAATCGGCCTGAAGACACCTCTTTTACTCCCTTTCTAACTAGGGTGTCCCTAAACCCCTCCAATGAGGAGGTTTGTGGTCCCCACTGGCCGGGACCCCTGCCTCCCTTCGGGGTGGCCGTGTCTTCCCTGGTGGTTGTTTCCGTCCTTGAGGGCAGCGTTTCCTAGCACTTGAACTCGGGGGGAGGAGCCGGGGCCCAGGGGCAGCTTTGGGAGGGCCCCAGGCTGGGGTCAGAGGAGACTGAGCTGGGCGCCTTGGGTAATGGGCACCCGGGGCGGGGGGAAACGAGGGCCCCGTGCCAGGGCTCTAGAGCCCTGTCTCTGCTCCCCGCGCCGGCAAGGGAAGCCCCTGATGCGTCTGTGCTTTTCCAGGTGACCATGGCTGACCGGGCGGCAGCTGAGAGGGCTTGCAAAGACCCTAACCCCAACATTGACGGCCGCAAGGCCAACGTGAACCTGGCCTATCTGGGTGCCAAGCCGCGGAGCCTTCAGACGGGTGAGAGCCCTGTTTTCCTTCCCTGGCACTTCTGGTTGCTATATTCAGCGTTGGTATCTGTCGGGTGGAAAAGGCACCCGCCCGCCCCACCCCCCCTCTAGGGGTGGCAGTCGGCTGTCATGTGCTCCCAGAGAGCCATCACAGAGCAGTCATCTCCCAGCTTGGAAGCTGAACCCCTTCCTCTAGCTGTGTGTGCTGGTGGGACAGGGCGAGGAGGGCGTGTCACCCAGTTGTCAGCTGTCCTCACCGGAGGGAGGAAGTTGGTCCCTGGGGCTGGAGGTTGGGAGGACAGACACCCAGAGGCTGCTGCCTCTAGGGTCCCTTGGCCTCCTTCGGCTGGGAGTTTTGGGGTTCATGTGGAGGTGGCCTGGGAGGGGAAAGGAAGCTGATTAACGCTTTGGGTTAGAGGTGGATGGTTGTGAGGTTCTTTACTGTGTCAGGCCGGGCCCCTAACTGCTCCCTCGTTTTAGGCTTTGCCATCGGCGTGCAGCAGCTGCACCCCACCTTGATCCAGCGGACTTACGGGTGAGTGGACAGGGCTGGCTGGGATCGGGGGGCGGTAAACAGGCCTTGGAAGCCAGGCCAGGGGGCTGTGAGCTTCCTGGGTCTTCTAGTGCAGGCGCCCATCGGTCTGAGGGAGCCTGTTACCCTGGGATCGCCGACCCCACGGTGGTCGGTTGCGCTGTTTGCAGCCACCTTTCTGTGTCTGAGAACCGACCTTTGCTCCAGCCTTTCAGAAGCGTGATTGTGTTTTGGGAGCGGGAGGGAGACAAGCTGGGAGAAGGGGGAGAAGGCAGGTTGCATTTCTCTGCCCCCCGGAAAAGGCCACACCCCAGAGACATGGGGAGCATGAGCTCTGGAACCTGTGGTCTGGGTTCAGATCCCGGTTTCCCCTTGCTGGGTGCGTGACCTCCGCTCACGCAGCCACCAGTGCCTCAGTTTCCTCACCTGTGATATGGGATGGTGACAGCACCTCTGAGTTCTGTGGGTGGAGGCCTGGCATGGGCCCCATGCAGGTTAGGTAAATATGCTGGAAGGGTTTGCCGACTAGGAACCAGGCCAGGCTCTTTGAGGGTGCCCCTCTGACCTGCTCCAGTGTCCGACAGATGGCGGCAGCAGGTCACTGCCAACTGGTCCAGTGTTTGCGAAGCTGCAACAGGTGAGCCAGGATCAGGGCCAGATGTCCCCGCCCGAGTGGGCCTGGCCTGTGGACTTTCTGTCTGATGTGCTTTAGAGCAGTGTGTCCCAGCTTCCTCCATCCGAAAAGGGCCTTCGTCGTCGTCTTTTTTTTGTTTTTTTAAAACATCTAATAAGGTCTAGCAGCTGCTTGGGAAAGGACAGAAACTTTCGGGGCACAAAGGAGCCTGCCATGCCGGCTGACTTCCCAGCCCTGTGATTGATGTCGGCTATGTGCCCCAGTGCAGGGAGTGTGCTGATGGGGATTGGGCTTTGTTTTGAGGGGGCAGTTATAGAACAGGCAGCCCCTTTTAGAATGTTAGAACTTCTTAAGCTATCAGAGACTGAATCCCAGACCCTGCATTTTGTGCTGAAAGTTGCAAGTGTGTACGTGTGTGTGTGTGTGTGTGTGTGAGCGTGTGTACACCTGCCCCAGAGGCTTGGTTTAAGGGGCCACCTGGCTCACTGGGGCAGCGTGAACCAGGCACTGTTGCAGGTTGGGAGTTGGGCTTGGGTGGACTGGGCAGGTCAACCATGATTCAGGGCTACTTACCCTGACAGGCAGCCTTTGTGGTGGCACAGCGGCCCCCATGTGAACTGGAGGAAGTGTGTGTGCCCAGGCCCTGGTCTGTCCTCCTGAGAGGAAGCCTGGAGGGCAGCAGGGAACAGGGGGTTCTGGTTTCCTTCTCGCCCTGGAATCTGCTTCACCTGTGTCTGCAGCCATCTTGGAAGGTGTTTGGGGACACCCCCGTCTTCCTGCCATCACCCAGGTTCTTCCTGTTTGGGTTCAGGCCATACGAGGAGGGTGTTCCTCATTTTCCACAGCCCTGGCTCTGTTCCCCAGGGCAGGGAATGGGCCAGGGGCTGGCACGGAGATCCGGGCCTGAGCCTCGAGCACGTGCGGCTCTTTCCTGCTTGAAATGCGACTGTAGCTTCCCGCCCCAGCCTGGGCTCCCTTTTGATCTGTCACAACTGCCTCTGGGACTTGGTGAGCATCAGCACTTGGCCCCTGGAGCCTGCAGACCTGGGTTCAAATCCTGACCTTGTCACTTACCAGTTGGTCCATCTTGGCAAGAGATGTTCTCTTCCTGAGCCTCTACTTTCCTCATCTGGAAAATGGGAATAATAACCACCTGAGGCAGTGCTGGCACATGGGGCCAGGGGCTCCATACCTGTCTGCATTCTCTCCTGCCCTCACGGCAGCTCTCTAAGGTTGGGACCGATATTACTCTTGCTTCTTAGGTGGGGAAACTGTGGCAAAGAAAGGTTAAAAAGGTTAACAGCCTGTCCAGGGCAGCTGAAGTGACAGGATTTGAACCCACGCGGGCTGGCTCTTGGAACGTGTGCTCTCAACCGCTGCTCTCTGGGGCGGGCGGGTGGGAAGGGTGCTCTGACCGTTTCCCTCGTGGTCCTCAGAGCGCCACCCATGGGAGGGTGGTCAGGCGTCGGTCACCGATTTTACTGCCATGTGCTCCCGACTGCAGGCGACAGTGTTTTGTAAGTGAATCTGCTGGTTGGCCATTTAATACCTGTGACGATGAAGAGGTCTCTGGCCCTATTTGTTGGTTACCAGGGCGTTGGAGACCCAAACAGGGACAAGGATCAGAGGGACAGTCCAACTCTGCATTTCCAGCGGCCGGTGGGCCGCAGCCTCTCAGAGCTGTGTCGCCTCCCACCAGGCCTTGCTGAGACCCCAGGGGGCAGGAGGGGTGCTGGGCCAGGCTTTTGGGGTCAGCTGTCTCCTCCCAGCGCCCGCCTGCCTGGCTGGAGAGTTGGGCCGTCAGCGTCCCTTTTGATTTTGCCAACAACGGGCCTGGGCTCGGCCGGGCCTGACTCAGCGGTCAGTGGTGTTGGCTCTGGGTTGGCAGCAAGGCCCGGGCAGCCCAGAGTTTGCAAACCCGTTAACCCTCTCCTGCCCCGCGGAACTTTCCCCGACTTTCTGGCCCCGATCGTGTGCCTGGGATAGCTCTAAAGATTCCACAGCTTGCTTTTGGGCAAGGCCACTGTGGAATCCTCATCTGGCTGGGTCGTAAATGTCAGCATGGAAAGATTTGCCAAAGAACTTTTACACTCTGCTTTTTGCCTGGATTCCCTGCCCGCAGTTTTTCTTTTCTTCAAGAATGGGATTTTTCAGGACCTAACGCGACCGGGACACGCCCGTCATGTTAACTACATGGGGCCGAGGGTTAGAGTTAGGGTTAGGGTTTGGAGAAGGCTTCTTTGGCAGGTGGCAGGTGGCTCGATCCCGGGGCGGGGGGACTGCGACCATAGACTACCCAGCCAACCGGCCCTTTGCTGATGGGGTGGGACAGTCAGCAGACTGCAGGCACAGTTCCAGGCGGAGTGTTGGGGCTGGCTTGGAAGGGGCCTCCCAGTGTCAGGGCTGTCTGTCCAGGCGTGAGCCTGAGGCTTGTAGGAGCTGAGGTTTGTCCCAGGCATGGCTGCACTGGGAGCCTCTACTTGGGTTATTTTTGAAGGGCCAGCTGCTCCTCTGGGCTCAGCTCCCCACTCCAGCTTCTTAAGGGTGCCTTGTTGTGGGCACCACAGCCGTCCACCGCAAGCCGACCCCCTCGGTGCCGGGTTGGGGTCAGTCCCTAGGTCCCAGATGGCAGGACAGGGTCCCGGGGCTGCTGGGTGTCAGGCAGGCCTCGTGCTGGAGCAAGGCCCCGGGCTCAAGGCCAGCCCCAGCCCCTTCTCTCCGGGCTCATCTCCCCGTCTGTGGGGTGGCGACTGTGTCGGTGCCACCTCCCAGGGCCGACTGGGGATGGGACCCTTTCCCCAGCACGTGCACATGCCGTTCGGCCTAGAGTTTCAGGGCCCCTTCACCCTCTGTGTGAAGGGCCCCAGTGCCCAAATGGAGACGCGCTGCCCTTGCTGTGACCAGGCTGTGGGTGTGTGCCTGCCCAGGGGGTCTGAGCAGAGTGTCTGGGTCCCCAGGGCAGGAGAGGGGCCAGAGAGTGACAGGAAGATGTCACGGAGCACAATGGGGTGGGCAGAAGGCCGAGAGCTGTTCCCAGAATCCTTCATTCATCCAGTATTTGTTGAGCGCCTGCTGGATACTTTGAATAAAAAAGGTGTGGTTGGTTCTCCATCTAGCTTTCTGGCGAGGCAGCCAGGCCATTAGACATCCACGTGGGCACGTGAGGGCCGAGGTGGTGACGGGGACAGTTGAACAGGGCAGCTGGCCGCCGGAGGGCCTCGTGGGCTGGGACAGGCCTGTGTCGAGATTGTAACAGTGGGCGGGGTGATTGTGCTTGCGATACAGAATCATGGACTTACCCGAGGACACCCCCAAACTGGTGGAATCCGAGCCAGGCCCGGAGCCGAGCTCAGAGCCATGTGCCGGCGTGTGCCTCCTGGGTTTGGTAGCACGTTGGGTTATGAGACGTCACCTCTGGGGACCCCACGGGAGGGCCCGTGGGGCCTCTCTCTGCTGTGTTTGCACTTTCCGGAGAGTCTCGTGATTTCATGATAACGAAGTAAATAAAGCTGGGGGGAGTCGCAGCACCTGAACAGGGGGCCCGCACCTTGGAGGTATGGCAGGAAGTGAGGTCAGAGCCGGAGGGTATGGGGGCAGAGAGGAAGCTGGTGCCCTCCTGTGTGGCATCACGTGGCTTGTTTTTACTTTCAGGGTGTCTGGGGTGGCCCTGCCCCTCCCCAGCCCATCGCTTCCTGTTTGGCACTCGCTGGAGCAAGGAGTGGGCCGGCGCGTGGCCCTCCCTGGCAGGCGGCCCGCGCACACCTGTTGTTTGTCCCCGTCTGCTGTAACAGACACTGGCCTCAGGGGCGGTTCTCGGGCTTCTGTCCAAGGATGAGCTCTTCGCCGGCCCCAGTGGCCCTGGTGGGAGGGGCCCCCGTACCGAGGTCTTGTCAGGAAGGGTCAAAGGGAGAGGCCTGACCACACGCAGGCTGATGTGGGCGTCTCACTTGGCCTCACGGGTGTGTCCCAGAGCAGGGACCCAGGTTGGGGGCTCCCAAGTGGTCCGGGCCGCCCCTTCTCACTGCAGCGGGAGGAGGCTGTGTAAGGAGCCTGGAAGCCCCATGACTTGTCTGTGTGACCCGTTGTTCTCACGACGAGTTTTCGTCCTTGAGCCTCAGTTTCCCCATCTGCCATGTGGACGTGATGCGTGCCCTGCAGCATGCTGATGGGGGGCAGGGTGCATCTGGATCATTCTCCTGACCCCTCCCCCGTGGCTGAAAGGAGGAAGCTGTGCTTTCGTTCTGCCAGTTTGTGGCAGGTTGGGGACTTCGTGGAGACGGAGGGAGCCCTGGCCCTGCTCGTGATTACGGAGCTTCCTTTGGCAGAGTGGTGGCGGCTCGGGTGGCGACAGGCGCTCTGGGGGGAGAGGGGCAGCTGGGCAGGGGAGGCTGGTGTGAGTGGTGGGAGATTGGCGGGGTCAGAGGCCCAGAAGGGTGGCCTCAGCTTACGTCGGGCCTCGGTGGCCCAGGGGAGCATTTGGATTTGCCTGAGTGCTGGGGGGCCGCTGTGGGCCCTGAGCAGATGAGGGCCGGGTCACTTGCGTCTTATAGTGTCTCTTCAGCTGCTGGGTAGGCCTGAACCACCGAGGCCAGGGTCGGGGCGCCACTAGGGGACCTCGCAGTGATCCAGTCCACACGCGAGGCCATGGTGGCCGCCCGGGAGTCAGGAGCTGTGGGATTCTGAGCACATTTAAAGAACGTGTGAAAGAAAGTCTGAGAAGATTCCAGAACTTTGGGCCTGAGCTAATGGTGGGTCAGTTGGCCTTGGCAGTGAGGGGAGGCTGCAGTTTGGGGGGGAGAGCGGG
>NW_006774722.1:455202-455953 GCF_000442215.2 Lipotes vexillifer
GTTTGGACAGGTTCTGGTGGAGATATCGGGCCAGGGTCTGGCACTGCCCCGCGGGAGATGTGTTTTACCTGCTTTGTGGTCCGACGGCCCCAGGGAGCCTGGATGTCCCCCCTCTGGAGAGCCCTGGGAGGCCCCTCCCCGGCCTGAGGATCCTGAGTTGTGCCCCAGCTGCTGCCGGCTTCTCTGACCCATCAGGCCAAACCTCCAGAGAGCAGAGAAAGTGAAATGGGCTCATTTGCCTTTTTTATTTTTATTTTTGCGGGTAGCTGTGCATTCACAAAATGAGTGCTTGGGGCTGCAGCTGATCCCTTTTCGCTGAGAGTTTTGCTCTGAGTGTGTGGGTGGCGTGCCCGTCTGTCTCCCGGGCGCCGGCCCCCTCGGCCCCCTCACCTGCCCCGGCGTCCCCGGACGCTCCTGTGCAGACCCCAAGACCTCTGCCTTCAGGGCTCCAGGGGAGGCTCTGTCGGACTCTGTAGCACTCTCAGTTTACCTATGGGGAAACGCGGCCAGAGAGGGCCGACGGACTTGGACAGGCACGGCCAGGACCCAGACTCGGTCCTCGCCCGCCGCCCTGGTCTCCATCAGCCGAGGCAGTTGGCTGGCTCCTGGCTGTGTGCCGCTCGCCCTGGGCGTCTGGGTCCGGGCAGAGATCTCGGCCGTCACCCTTTCAGCAGGGGGTGCTCAGCCTGAGCGTGTGCCCCCCCAGGATGGTCTGGCCTTTCTTTTTTTTTTTTTTTTTTTTTTTTTGGGG
>NW_006774722.1:455963-478267 GCF_000442215.2 Lipotes vexillifer
CTCTCACTGTTGTGGCCTCTCCTGTTGCGGAGCACAGGCTCCGGACACGCAGGCTCAGCGGCCACTGCTCACGGGCCCAGCCACTCCGCGGCATGTGGGATCTTCCCAGACTGGGGCACGAACCTGCGTCCCCCGCATCGGCAGGCGGACTCTCAACCACTGCGCCACCAGGGAAGCCCTGATCTGGGCTTTTGAACCTGGCCGGCTGCAGCCCTCTTCCCAATCTGGGGGTTTGGGGGTTTGCTTTGCCCAGGCCCTGGGCATCGGGTCAACTGACTTTTAGGTTCTGACCCCAAACCTGACCGTTCTGCTAGCTGGTTTGCTTTTCCCTCCCAGGTCCTGGGCTGCCCTCCATGGGGCTGGGCTGAGTTGGGGCTGATGTTGCCCCCCGTCAGGCTCGAGGAGGGCGTCTCTGGGGTGTGGAGAGGGGGCAGTCCCGGCCCCTGGGTCGAGGCTGAGGCCAGACGTGAACTGAGGCTGTGGCGTCTGCTTCCCCAGGGTCCCCGGCTGTGCCGGCCAGGCTTCTTCCTCTGCCTCCCCAGGGCCGTGACTCCCAGCCCAGGAAGCGGCAGCAGCCCCGGAGGGGCCGCTTTGCCACCGGGTGCCCGCAGGGCCCTTGGCATTCGGCAGGGGTTGGCTAGGTGCTTGGGACCCAGCCATCCAGGCCAGGTTCCCGCCCTCGTGGGGCTTGCATTCTCGTGGGGAAGACAGCGGCACAGAAGATGGATGACAGGGTGGTCTGGGGTTGTAGGAAGGAAGTAAGGCTGGCGAGGGGGCGTGGTCGGGGAAGGCCTCCGAGGAGGTGAGGTTTGAGCTGTGGGAAGGAGCCTGCCAGCAGCGGGAGCAGCAGGTGCAAAGGCCCTGTGCTCAGAGAAGCATGTGCAGTCTGGGGGACAGAAAGGAGCTCTGGGTGGCCGGAGTGGGGACAGTGGCCTGGAGGTAGGCTGAGGGAGGCCCTGGGGGGTGGGGAGCAGTCAGGGTTTGGCTCTGGGTGAAGGGGAGGCCCCTGTGGGGACGTGCCTGAGTGGCATGGTCTCCTGGACTGTTTTTAAGATGACCCCTGGCCGCAGGGTAGGGGGCGGCGCAGCAGGCCTGCCAGGTCTGGGTGGATGCAGGCTTGCTGCTGGGGGATGGGGGGAACGGGGGGAATTGGGGGACCGGGGGGGGGGTGGGGGGGACGTGGGCAGGGGAGTCCCCAAGGACAGAGCGTGCCAGGCCTGTGCCCTTTTCAGAGGCTTGCCGGGGGTGGGGTGGGGTGGACGTGGGCAGGGGAGTCCCCAAGGACAGAGCGTGCCAGGCCTGTGCCCTTTTCAGAGGCTTGCAGAGCAAGCACACGGAGGCCGGCAGCACCCTGACCTTTCTGGGGAGTAGGTGGGGCGCTGAGGAACCTGCTGGATGTGCACCCTGTTCCCCGGTGCCAGGCGCGTGGGACCTCCCCTGTTGTGGTGTGTGGGCCTGGGAAGGGGGCGCAGGGGCTGTGCTCAGATGGGGCCAGCTGGTGGTTTGGCTGGGGTTTCCTTCTCATCGAAGAGTCCAGTGGGTTCCTGTGGCGGGTGTGTGTGTGTGCACCAGCTCAGTCCCTTGGTCCCTGCCTGGCCTCTTCCCAGCTCTCTGCATGGGTGTCCGTGGTCGTGACAATGGTATTTGCCTTTTTCTTTGCAGTTTACAGTAGGGTCTTGACCTTGCCGTGATGCTGGAGGATTCTTCGTGGTCGGCGGGGGGCGGCATCCTGTGTGCTGTGGGATGTTGGTAGTGTCCCCGGCCTCCACCCGCTGGCTGCCACTGGCACCCCCCAACCCCCAGTGTGACAACCAGGAATGTCCCAGACGCAGCTGAGTGTCCCCTGGGGGCAGAGCCGCTGTGGCTGAGAAATGCTGTTCCGGTGGAGGGTCGCGGTTCTCAAGCCCTGACGTCAGCCTCTGCCAGACCCATTTTACAGATGGGAAAACTGAGACTCACAGAAGCTCTGCAACTTGAGCGCAGAGCTGAGGGCCCCGGTCCCCTTCCTGGGGGTGGGGTGGAGCTTCGCAGCTTCCTCCCCCCTTGACTCAGCAGTGCTTAACCCAGTGACAGAACCCACACCAGCCGTTGTCTCCCTGGCCGTGTGACTGCTAGTGCCTCGGCCTCTCTGAGCCTTGGTTTCCCTCTCTGGGAAATAGGGTAACCACAGCACCTATTTTATGGCTGTGAAATGCTTCATAAGTCATCTTGGGCTTTTCACAAACAGAGTGGGGAGTGGGGACAGGGTGCTTGAGGGAGACAGGTGAACAGATACAGACACGCAGTGTCCCCACAGGCCAGGAAACAAGGGAGTCCCCCTTCCTCTCACCCTGAAGCTTACTCGCCCACACCGTGTCTGAGCGTCCCCCAGCAGGGCAGCTCTGTGGTGGCCAGAGCAGAGCTCAGTCCTGACGACACTGAGTGTCAGAAACCTGGTAAACGTGACAGCTGCCTTGGCCAGCAGCTTTGAGGCAGGTGTGGCCAGAAACCTGTCATTTCAGAGCCCCGGGTACTTTGCTGTGGGGACAGTGTGTGCCTGGTCCAGGTAGTGGTTCTGCAGTGTCAGTGTGTATCCGAATCCCCGGGGGCCTGTCAGATGCAGATTCCCGGACCCTATCTGACTTGGGAGTCTGCGGGGATCCACATTTTTAGCAAATGCCATCTGAAGCAGTGGTGCGCCTACCCGTGTTGGGAGAAGTTCTGGGCTCAAAGCTTCCGTAGCTTCCCACTAAGGAATGTTCTAGGGTTCCGGGAGCCACGTGGGGCTCACGTGGTGGGGGCATTGATGATGCCCAGGACAGCACAGTGGGCACCACACCAAGACACGCTCCATTGTGTCTCCACTGGCTCCTTTTCAGAGAGGCATCCGGGCGGCCGAGGCCCCTCGCCTTTCTCGGAGGGGTCTATGCCCGCTGGCTGTATGTCAGCACTGCGTGTCTAGCCCCTCCCGTGGCCCGGCCCTGGGCGAGGCACCACCTGCTCATGTGAGGTCCAGTGGGGGAGATGGGCCAGGAGCTCAGGCTCTGAGCAGCCGCCCCCTCCTCCGAGAAGCCTCTCCCGACCACTCCCAGCTCTGGCTCACGGGTTGGTGTGTTTGTGTGCCTCTGGAATCCAAGCGCTGAGAGGCCAGGGGCTGGGTGGTCTGCTTACCGCTGCATCCTTGCCCAGAGCACACCCGCAGACACGTGAGAAGGCTGGTTGCAGCTTGGGAGGCCAAGGCGGGATTCGAACCCAGGCCCTGCTCTGTTCAGGGCTCTTGTTCCCACCAGGGAGGCAGGAGGGGGTGGGCAGCAGAAACTCCTAATAGGGCAGAGAGGGAGAGTGGGTGCCATGGCCTGGGCCGTGGCGCAGGGTTCCTGGCCAAAGCTGCCTGGCTTCCTGACAAGCAGCAGTGTGTGGCCTTGGCGACCATAGGAGTGCTGCCACCCAGGAGGGCAAACGACGGGGAGGCGGGGACCCGGTGTAGGAGCTCCCTGGCCGGGGGGAGCTGGGGCCCCTCCGGGACAGGCCAGGTGTGCCCAGGCTCTCACCCCCAGGGGTTTGCTGCTGGATCCATGGGGTTGTGGTGCCCGTCGCCACCCAGCTCTTTCCTCGCTGGGTCGTTCACCCCTCGCTCAGGATTTGCCCCTTATATTGGTGCGTTTGTTGTGGTAAGGCATGCGTAATCTCAAATCTGCTGGTCTAGGGAATAAAATATATTCACAGAGTCGTGCGGCCATCACCACTGTCTGATTCAGAACTTCATTGTCACCCGGAAGGAGGCCCGTAGCACTCACTCCCCTCCCCTGCTTTCCGAAGCCCCTGCAATGTAACCACTTTCTGGGTTTGCTTTTCTGGGGATTTCACGTGAATGGAATCATTCAGTCTGTGGCCTTTTGTGTCTGGCCTCTTTCACTCAGCATCATGTCCTCAAGGTTCATCCACACAGTGGCGTGTGTCAGTGCGTTATTCTTTTTTATGGTGGAATAATACTCCTTGGCGTGGATACATGGCAATCTGGAAATCCATTCATCAGTGGATGGATGCTTGGATGGATGCTTGCTTTTCCTTTTTGGTTGTTGTGAGTAGTGCTTCTTATTCCCCTTTGTGCCTGTGAATCCATTTGCCTTTTAGAGATGCTCGGACCCACATGCAACCCTTACACAGCCTCCTTCCAGGCCTTTTCTTTGCGTTCAAAACATTGCCCCACATAAAGTTGCCCTCAGTCAACTCTTGGACCCATAAAAATGGCAGTTTCATACAATTCCACCTCACCCATCCTTAGCACGGATATAAATACACATTTGATTTTTTTTTAGCATGAACATTATCACCATTCAGTATAAATATCACAGTTTTGCATAAACAGTATCTCTGTTCTGTGGCTTGGCTTTCTCTCCCGGCAGCGTGGAGGGGAGCGGCTTGGGGCTGAGCGTGGACCTCGTCCTGCTGCCACGTGGGGTGGTCTGGGGACACTGGACGCTGCTCCGTCCCTGTGGACGACACTCAGGTTTCTCTGCTTTTTCGCTGTTCCCAGGGGTGCCGCCGGGACCCACTGAGCCCCTGTGCTTATTCAGGAGGGAGGGCTGCTGGATGCCGAGGGGCCTGGCGGGGGCAGGGAGCCCAGCTTCCAGGGCCCGGCTTTCTGTCCACTTGCTCTCCCAGAGCTGCCCCAGTTTCTGCCCCTGCCAGGCCTGCGGGAGCGCCGGGAAGGAACGGTCGGTTCCCTTTTTCTTTCAAAGCAGCTTCTCTTCGGAATGGAAGCCGGGCAGGCCAGGGGTCTGGGGCCTGTCTCCCAGGCGTGGAGGGACGCTGGGGCGGCCCCCAGGTGTGTAACCACGTCAGCCCCGTCCCGTGTGACTTGTGCAGGCCCGAGAGGAGGAGGAGGGGCTGATGCTGGAGGCCACGGCGTCTGCCTCGCTGAGGCCGCCGTGTGCCCACCGCTGCCGTGGGGCCCGGCGCTGGCTGCAGAGCGGACACCTGCTGGTACTGCCTTCCCGAGCCTCAGTTTCTCCGTCTGCGGCGTGTTGGGTCACCCCTACAGTGGAGGGCTGCACGCACGGAGCCCGCGGTGGGCAGCCTGCAGGGAGGGACGAGTGCAGGGTGCAGCTCTCAGCTCCCAGGCTGATGCCTGGGGGGCCTTGGGCAAGGCACCTCCAAGACCAGTTTTTCTGTTGTAAAATGAGACGGTTACCTGAAGGCCAACCTGGGGGAAGTTTCAGCCAGTTACTGCGTGTGAGGCGTGGCCGCGGCCTGCCGAGCCTTGTCCCTGAGGCTCTGGCCGTCATCTTTTCTCGTAGCACCGTCGTCGCGGTTACGCGTGTCCTACATCGCTGTCTTCGTTCACTCAGCAAGTGAGCCCTTGCCTGGGCCAGGGTCTGTGTTGTCAGTTCATGGTGGCTGACGTTGTAGTCAGGGCAGACAGATGTGGTAAACAAGTAAATTGTGTAGGGTGTCACTGGGGGGGGTGGCAGATGCTGGGAAGATGAACCCAGGGAAGTGGCGGGACAGGACTGGCTTCATGGACATGTGACCTGGGTGATCACACAGGGACCTGTGCTCAGAAGGGCTTGTGCTGGATTTGATGCTGAAATTGTTTATCATTTTTAAATTCCCCACCCCTGCCCCCAAATCATGTTGTGTTGCTCCTGTGGGGGGTGGGTGGTGTTTGGGGTGTAGGGTGGGATGAGGGAGGCTGCCTGGAGGGGTTCACGGAGGAGACATTTGAGTACAGACTTAAAAAAGGGAGGTGGGAGCCCTGTGGGTCACTGGGGAAAGTGCTGTGCAGGTTGTGGGCATGGCCAGTGCAAAGGCCCTGTGGTAGGAGCACCATTATTGTTGTAATTGCACCCATTTTACAGATGAGGAAGTAGAGATGGCGGAGTGGGGACACGCATCACCCGGCTCTTCCGGCACCTCCACTCCACCCGAGCCAGCTGTGTTTCCCTGCTCTGTCGCCTGACCCTGACCCTGACCCTCTCTGCTTGGCCCCACAGGCTGACCCCCCACTACATCTACCCACAAGCCATCGTCCAGCCCAGCGTGGTGATCCCGGCGGCCCCAGTCCCGTCACTGTCCTCGCCCTACATTGAGTACACACCGGCCAGCCCGGCCTATGCCCAGTACCCGCCGGCCACCTACGACCAGTACCCGTATGCCGCCTCGCCCGCCGCAGCCGCCAGCTTTGTGAGCTACGGCTACCCGGCCGCCGTGCCCCAGGCCCTCTCGGCCACGGCCCCCGCGGGCACTGCCTTTGTGCAGTACCAGCCTCAGCAGCTGCAGCCCGACAGGATGCAGTGAGGGCTGTTTCTGCCCCTGCAACTGCGGCACCATCACCACGCGCTGGGCGGGTGCCAGCCGAGCCCAGGGGTGCACACCGCACCTGTGCCTCGGGAGACCCTGCGGGACCCCGCCTGCACCCCGGGTGGCCCAGAGACCACTTCTCTTTACACCCAGGACCGTCGCGCCTTGAGGGAGGACTTTGAGAGAAAAGAGTGACCGAGAGGCATTTGAAGATCAGCCTGAATGTCGCACACGCACCGTCCCCGTCCTCCTGCACCCCTGGAGCCCATGGGTGGCCCCCCAGCATCCTGTGGGGCCTACTGGGCCCTCCACAGACCCCAGCGGCCCTCTGGGGTGAGCAGAGACTTTGTCCCGCTCAGAGAGGCCTTGCTCCAGGGAAGCCCAGGATCGCAAAGTGCGTTGACTGTGGTCGCTCCGTCTGCACAGCTGTGAACCATGCACGGTGGGGATCACCGGCCCCCTGAATTCCCATTTTCTAAATGCTGGCCCCAGGGCGCTCCCCCTCCCCCCGGCCCCCAGACGCCCAGGTGCGGCAGGGCCACTGGTGACCAGCGACGGGGCAGCTGGCCGTGGTCCTTTACGTCAAAGCACTGCGACTTTTTTTTCTTATCATCATTGTTTTGCTACTAAGATGATTCAGAATTTCAGTCTATTTTTTCAGCAGAGACTCCCACCACCAAGAATCCAAAACCTGTTTTTGACTTTGAAAGACTCGCTTGTGTCGATGGCTCTGCACCCGAGGAGCCAGTGACAGTATTTCTGTGATAAGGTGTCTGCTGGCCCGGGTGCCCGAGCCCCTCGGAGGGTGGGCGTCTCCAGACAGTAAGTTGTCTTAAGCTTGTCCCCCTCCCTACGGCCGTGATGGGGTTGCGGGCCGAGGGGCTGGACCGCAGCATCCTGGCTGGCAGGGTGGAGGCTCAGAGTGCCCCCCGCGGTGTCGCCTGCTGTGTATGTACCAGCCCAAGCAGCTGCGGGATTGAGCTGAGACACATCTGCTTGCCTTGGGGGCTTGGGGACGGGGGAGGTGACAGTTCCCGCAGCCAGTGATGGGGCTCCTGGAGGGGGAGGGGAGAGTGAGATGGGGGACAGGCCCGAGGGGGTTGGGGCGTGCGGGCCGCTCCTGCAGACCTACCTCAGGGAAGTGGGAGGCCTCGGGGCTGCTGCACACGGGCAGGCGCTTCCCTGCACACCAGGGCAGAGTCAAGGCCCAGAAAGCAAAGTAGCTCAGATTCTAATAATATTTTTATTAGAATGTTCTGATTATAAAAATAAAACTTGTTTTCTTTAAAGAAAAAGTGGGTCTGTAGTTTTTCCCTTGAAGTGGGCGCCTCTGAGCCCCATAGCCACCGGGCTCAGTCTCTGATGTGCTCAGAGCAGGGCCCTGGGGGCAGAGGCTGGACGGCTCCACCAGAGCCTGGTGGAGCAGGGGGCGGCTCCTGGGAGAAGGCAGGGCACTGCTGGCAGAACCCGGGCAGGAGCTGCTGAGAAGGCATAGGAGCAGGTGTCTAGGCCCCCTGCCCTCAGGGTGCTGGCAGCCGGGCGTGGCGCAAGTCAGGAAGGGACGTCTGGGTGTGCGGGAGAGGGGCTCCATCCCGGGATGGTCCCAGCCTCTCCCACCATCCAGCTGGAGCCCCGACTCAGCACTGGGGGAATCACGGGGGCCTCCTGGAGCGGGTGTGAAGGCTGGAGAGGAGGTTCATTCACTCATTGCCTCACCCTCTCCCTCATTCATTCATTCTAAGAAATGGTATGTGCCGGGTCACATGCAAAGCCCTGGGGATAGTCATAAAACACAGTCCTGCCCACTGGGGTTTATAATGTACTGGGGGCACACAGCAAGCATGCAAACTAATGGGGGAGATGCAGCAAATGCAGATGGGGCAATTTCATATACTGGTCAGGACGTATCACCAGGGGTGATGGAGAATGAGCGGGTTCTAGGCAGGGGGAACAGCACGTGCAAAGGCCTTGGGACAAGGAGACCAGTGTGGCTGGAGAGGCACAGTGAGGGGAAAGTCAGTCGGAGGTGACCTTCGGAGGTGCTGGGGATGGGGCGGCAGCAGAGACCCGGTGGACGGATGTGCTGTGAACGCAGTCTGGGGAGCGGGGGTAGCAATGCACAGACATGGCCTGGCCAGCTCAGCACAGTGTGGTCGATGCCATGGGGGAAGGGAGGACTGCACAGGGGCGAGGGGCCATCGTGGGGCAGCTGGGCTGTGCAGGATGGAGGGGCTCCTGGGGATCTGGGGGAGTGGAGTGGGCGCTCCTGGTGGGGAGGTCAGTCTGGGCAGAGCTCGGAGGTCGCTGCTTGGCCTCCTTTGGGACGGTCGCTCTCCAGACACCAGGCTTGTCCTCCCCGCGACCACCGCTCCAACCCTGCAGAGCGGAGCTCGGCCTCACAACGCAACACGTGCATCTGTCCCGCCTCCCACGTTCACCTACCGCGCGCGAGCCAGGCTCCCTCCGGTCACTCTGAACCCCTCCCTCACCCTCACAGCCGACTCCTGCTAAGCCTGTCTCAACATCTGCCCCCCTCCTCCCCTCCTTGCCCCCTCCCCTGCTTCCATCCCCAGTCCAGGACCACCCCCCTCTCTCCTGGACCCTTGCAGTGGCCCCTCCCCTGCTTCCGCCCCATCCTTCAGCCCACACTCCACATGCAGCCGGAGGGAGGGTCCTGTTGAACGTGCAGCTGGAGGGGGGGTCCTGCTAAATGTGCAGCTGGAGGGAGGGTCCTGTTGAACATGCAGCTGGAGGGTCCTGTTGAACGTGCAGCTGGAGGGAGGGTCCTGTTGAACATGCAGCTGGAGGGAGGGTCCTGTTGAACATGCAGCTGGAGGGTCATGGCTCCTCCAGCTCCCCTCTGTGGCTCCCCATCATCCTTGAGGAAAAAGCTAAAGCTGTCACTGTGGTCTGTGAGGCCCCTGCCCACACTGGGCACAGCTCACCCACCACCCTTTGCACCTGCTGTTGAATCCTCCAGCTTTTACCTACCGGCCTCCTTCAGCTCTCAACACGGAAGTGTCTTTGTCCCAGCGGCCTCCTCCGACCCCAGTCTCGGCCCAGGCAGCTGAACTGTGTCTCCCTTCATCTGCGTCCTCACCTGTCTCTGTCCCACCCCCTTTAGAACACTGATGTCAGGGGGGCAGGGGCTGTCTGCCTTCTGTTTCCCCACAGCAGGGAAACTGAGGCCTGCCAGCACTCAGAACTTGATTCTGGCGGAGGACACCAGCGGGAATTTTGGGACCATCCATCCCAGCTGGAGTGTGCTGGGCAGATCTGAGGCTGGGGCCAGGGAAAGGGGGGCAGGCAGAGGTCAGAGGTGCTGCAGGGAATGGGGCGGAGGAGATGCATGGGGAGCACAGCACCTGCACGGAGCTGGGCAGCTGGGTCTGACCTCAGAGTCCAGTGACAACTCCACATGGTCAGCCCTTGGCTGTGAAGTGAGATGGGTCACCCCGATTCGGGAGGTGGCTGGGGGTGACTGGGAACCACCTTCTCTGTCCTAGCGTCCCTGTGGGATCTCCTCGGGCCTTTTCCAATCCCTTTGATTCTGAGATTTGCAAATTCCCCCTTTCTGTAGTCCAGGCCTCCAGCCTCTGCCCAGGGAAGGGTCAGGGTTCCCGGGGTCAAGTCAGGTGGGATCCTGCCAGGCAGGGTCCCCTTTTCTTACCTGGAACTGCTGATGCCCCTCCCTGCCTGCCCTTGCCACCTGCCCGTCTCCCTCCGGCTGGGTCTTAGTTTGCAAACACTGGCAAGGGGTCAGGGAGGTCAACATGGGGCTCCCAGCTCAGAGGAGACATTGCTGCAGCTGATAAGGGCTGTGGGGCCATGGAGAGAGTTGCAGGTGCTGCCAGGGTTATCGGGAGGGCCACTTGTGGCCAGCCCGTTTCCTGTCACTATCGGCCAGTGGCAGCCTCTGGGACAGACCTCGAGGACTCAAAAACATCCTCCTGGAGCCCGGGATTGAGGGCTCCGGACGGTGGCAAACCCAGGAGAGACAGAGCTTGCAGAGTCAGGGCACTGAGTGCAGAGCAGGGGCGAGCTGAGGGCGGCAGGGCCGTGGTCTGTGCCCGCGGGGGATGTGGTGACGATGATTATAAATGATGATGGTGAACGCTGCTGACAACATCCGCGGTGCGGACTTGGCTCAGGTGCTGTGCAAGCGCTTTTCACGGGTGGTGGGTTACCCACGAGGTGAATGCTCAGAGTGGCCCCCTTGCACAGATGGGGAAACTGAGACACGGGAGTGGAGCCACCACTGCCCAGGCCCCTGAGGAGTGGCGGTGGGAGGTGCTCTGCCGTGGAGCTGAAGGGCGTGGGCCTGACCCGCGGCCCTGGTCCCCCCCAGGCCAGCAGGGTGAGCTCGGCCAGGCCCCCACCTTCCTGAGCCTCGCTGGGAATGGGGCCATAACCGTCCTCTGGGGCCGGGGCTCTGTCCCTTCTCCACTGCGTCCCCAGCAGACAATGTAGTGAGAGTGGCCCCAGTGATTGGTTCAGGGATAGGCATATGACCCAGTCTGGGTCAGTGAGTCAGTCCTCCTGGATTTCTGCTGGCACTCCTGGGGGAAGGAAGCTGTCTTTCTGCTGGGGAAGCCAATCTGGGAGCAGATAAGCCTGGAGCTGCTGGGGTGGGGGTAGGGTGTGTGTGGGGGGGCAGGGTCCCCTTTTCTTACCTGGAACTGCTGATGCCCCTCCCTGCCTGCCCTTGCCACCTGCCCGTCTCCCTCCGGCTGGGTCTTAGTTTGCAAACACTGGCAAGGGGTCAGGGAGGTCAACATGGGGCTCCCAGCTCAGAGGAGACATTGCTGCAGCTGATAAGGGCTGTGGGGCCATGGAGAGAGTTGCAGGTGCTGCCAGGGTTATCGGGAGGGCCACTTGTGGCCAGCCCGTTTCCTGTCACTATCGGCCAGTGGCAGCCTCTGGGACAGACCTCGAGGACTCAAAAACATCCTCCTGGAGCCCGGGATTGAGGGCTCCGGACGGTGGCAAACCCAGGAGAGACAGAGCTTGCAGAGTCAGGGCACTGAGTGCAGAGCAGGGGCGAGCTGAGGGCGGCAGGGCCGTGGTCTGTGCCCGCGGGGGATGTGGTGACGATGATTATAAATGATGATGGTGAACGCTGCTGACAACATCCGCGGTGCGGACTTGGCTCAGGTGCTGTGCAAGCGCTTTTCACGGGTGGTGGGTTACCCACGAGGTGAATGCTCAGAGTGGCCCCCTTGCACAGATGGGGAAACTGAGACACGGGAGTGGAGCCACCACTGCCCAGGCCCCTGAGGAGTGGCGGTGGGAGGTGCTCTGCCGTGGAGCTGAAGGGCGTGGGCCTGACCCGCGGCCCTGGTCCCCCCCAGGCCAGCAGGGTGAGCTCGGCCAGGCCCCCACCTTCCTGAGCCTCGCTGGGAATGGGGCCATAACCGTCCTCTGGGGCCGGGGCTCTGTCCCTTCTCCACTGCGTCCCCAGCAGACAATGTAGTGAGAGTGGCCCCAGTGATTGGTTCAGGGATAGGCATATGACCCAGTCTGGGTCAGTGAGTCAGTCCTCCTGGATTTCTGCTGGCACTCCTGGGGGAAGGAAGCTGTCTTTCTGCTGGGGAAGCCAATCTGGGAGCAGATAAGCCTGGAGCTGCTGGGGTGGGGGTAGGGTGTGTGTGGGGGTGGGGTGAAGGGGTGGGGCTGAGAGGTGGGACTATTTGTGCTCATGGAGAGACTGTCTGAGAAGGAAGCCAGAACTAGGGAAAGTAGAGCTGAGGAGTGAAGATATGGTCTTAGTGACATCTTTGGGGCCCCTTGATCCAGCTATGCCTGAGTTAGACACTGGACTTTTCCATTACAAGAGCTAATAAATTTCCTTTTTCACTTAAGCCTATTTAATTTTTTTTTCTGTTCCTTGCAATCAAGACTCTGGATATATACAATCTGAAAGGGGCTGCACTACTTAAAAAATTAGGCTGAGTGACATACAATAAAAAAATCAAAATAACTGGTTTTTAGCAAGTTACAAGTCTTTTTTTTCTCATGTAAAAGAAATCTGAAGCAGACGGTCCAGTGTTTAAATGAGAGCTCCAGTTATCAGAATCAGGCTCCTTCTAACTTCCCATGGCACTATTTTAGTGCATGGTTTACTTTCTCAAGACCATCTCATAGAACAAGATGGCTGCCAGAACTCCAGCCATCACGTCTGAGTTCCAGGCAGCAGAGGGAAGAAGGAGGAAAGTGAAAGGAATACCTCAAGCTGGGAGTTTCCAAGGAGGCTTCTCAGAAATTGCACATTCCTCTTCCATTTCACTGGCCAGAACTTAGTCACATGGCCACACCTAACTGTTGAGGGGTGGGTGGGTAATGCAGGGGTTTAGCTGAGTATATAGCTGGAGTATAGAAAGCCTTTGGTTACTAAGGAAGAAGGTGGGAATGTCCATCATGCAGTTTCTGTCTCAGACTCTTGGCAGCAGTTAGCTGTGAGTGCAGCTGTGAGTGTCTCATTCACAGGGGCTTTGTGGAGACTGTTACTGACTCAGTCTCTCTTTCGACCTTCACAGCAGCGAGGTGAGCTGGGTCTATCATCATTATGCCCATTTCCCACATGGAGAAATCGGAGCTCAGAGTGCTCACAGAATTTGCCTGGGGTCACCTGGCTCCCCAGGGGCAGTTCTGAGATGGCAGCTGAAGCTTCTCCCTTATGGTGTGTTCAGGTCTGGTGAACAGTCATCACGGGGCATCTCACCCTTGTGCAGGACTTGCAGCCCGAGGTGCTTTCACATTTAGGGTCTTCGAGTGGGGTGCTGGGTCTGCTGCTGCCAGGGGGGAACCGCTTGATGTTTTCCGGTGTACTGGCTCTTTTCCTCCTGGTCAGAACCCTCCCACAAGGAGTGGGCTAATAGTCCCATTTTACAGAGGGGAAGACTGGGGCTCAGAGGGGCTACGTGGTTGAACGTAGCTGGTCCAGGCTTGGGTTTGTCTGTCTGACTCCAAAGCCTGTGTTGTTGGCTCTGTGGCCTCTGGGAGCTTGAGGTGGAACATCTTGGCCTGGGCTCCCACCCCTCCCCTCCGCCCTGCACACCGCCTCCAGGCAAGCAGGCCCCATCGGGCCAACATGGTGCAGTGCCAAGGGCCAGATGTTTGGGCACCTCTGGCTCTGTCTCTGGGCAATAACTGGGTCGTGGTTACATCACCTGCACATGGGGTAATCCCCACAGTCGCCCTCCCTGGGCCACCACTGGGATGAAAGGGGGTGACTTAGGCAAAGTGCTCAGTGATAGCCCCCTGTGGGGTAGGCGCCCAGCTCCTGGAGCCCCCAACCCCCATGCCAGTGGGAAAGCTGAGAAAGCAGTGGAGGGTGGAGGTGAGAAAACCACCCTAATTCCTGTGAAAGCCGCTGGCTGGCTCTCACAGTCCCGCCTGTGGATGAAGGACCCCATGTTTCCAGTCAAATGAGGCAGCTCCCACCTTGTGTTACCCTCAGCTCTGGAACTAAGGCTGTCCTCAGAGTCCCAGAACTCATGAAAACTGACATTCATTAAATACTTCCTATGGCTTTATGTCTGCTCTTTCTCTGAACCCTCCCAGCAACCCGTGGGAGGTTGACTGTGCCCAGCTCACAGATGGGAAAACCAAGGCTGGGGAGATTCAACTGCTTGCCCATGGCTAGAGAGCTGGTGTGGCTGAGCCAGGATTTGTACACAAGCATCCTGAATCAGGAGGGCACATGCTGCCCTTCCCAGAGGGCTGGGCTCTGGCCTCCCCATCCCCGCCCTGTTCTTCTCTCCTTCGTCACCCCACCCCGCCCCAGCATGTCCCTGCCCGGACTGCTGAGTCACACTTGTGCTTGTCCCCAGAGATGTAAACGCTGAACCAGACTCCCCCTAGGTTTGGGGACCATCCAGATACAGCGAGAGTAAGAGGGGCAGCTGTCCAGCGTGCCCTGGGGCTGGGTGTCTGCACAGGGCATGGTGTGGGGTGGGCACCTGGCCCTCCAGATACCTCCTGGGCCTCCTGCTGGGGCTGATAAGTGCACGGTCTTGCTTATCAGCCCTGTCTGCTCACCCCAAGCCTTGTGTACGCATCGGGGTGCCCAGCAGCCTGGAGATCAAGGATGGGGCAACCCCACCCCCTGAAGCCCAGCCCACCAGACAGCTGAACTTGGTGCATTAAAGGCAACCCAAGAGTTCCTGGTGCCTCCTGCTGGCTTCTTGGCCCCCCCGTGATGGGGACATTTTTAGAGAAATTAAAGTTTAAAAAAAAATAAATTATAACATTAGAACTGTTGGGGAAAAATTCCAAAATAAAGGAAATTTATTAAAATAATCTACACATGTGTATAAAAACGGGAGGAAGGAAATAGACTAGATGTTAATGGTACTAGGACTACAGGAGAGTTTTACTTTTTTCTTAACACAGTTCTGTACGATTTATAACTGAGCAAGAAAAATTGGAGAATGACGTTTGGCATTTGGTTGACGTTACATCTGTGTGCACGTACCCCAAATACTAACAGGGTGGGGCCATCTTGGTGCCCGCCGGCTTGCTTATGTTGCTCTTCTGCATGTCTCTGATGAGCCAGAGCTGGGTGGGGTCCACAGCTGTCCTTGCCTCCACCCGCCTCTTGCCTATGGGGACCCACTCGATCTTCTAAAAAGGTAACTCAGAGCATGCTGTTCCCTGGTATAGAAGCCCCTGTGGCTCCCCACTGGCCTGGAAGAAAATCTCAGTTCCTTGCCATGGCTCAACTGGCCCTGCGGCCTCTCAGATGCCTTTCTCAAGAGCCACTCTCCTGCCAGGTGTCCTGTGCCAGGTCCTTTCTGTCCCTCAACCTGGGTTCAAAAGTCACCAAGTCTCAGCTCAGATGTCATCCCCGCTCCCCACCTGCTAGATGCCTTCCCAGACCTTCTTGTCGAAGCTCTTGCCTCTATCCTGCCCCCCATCCTTGTTCTCTCTGATTTTTCTTTTGGGGCAGTGGTCTCTCTTTCTGTCGCCATCATCTGGGCCAAGAGCCTGGACCTGGCCTCAGAGCATCATCGGAATGAGGCTGGGCGGCCTCTTGCTCCCCCCTCTTCCTACTTGGGGCCGACCGGGTCCTCGGGGCTGCGTTCTCCCGACAACCCCACTCCTGCCTGACCCGAGGCCTCCCACCATCCCTGCCCACCAGTGCTCAGCACGCCCGGGACTGCCCACCCCTGTGCGGTGCGGACCTGGGCTCTGTCCCGTTGGCACACACGAGCTCTCCTGACCCAGGGAGAGGTGAGCATCGCAAGAGTCTGCTTGGCTCCCTTGGGCCCAGGATGAGGGAAGGGCTTGTGAAAAAGGCCATAATCCTGAGTCTGGAGCTGTGGTTTAATGAGTCTCCAAGGTCACAGGGGGTGTGGGACCGCCGTGTTCCTCCTTGTGGGGAAGGAAGGACAGAGAATCCTGCACTTACTGAGCACCTAGCTTCTGCCAGGCCCTGCGCCCACCACTCAGCTGTGTCAGCTCATAGCAACCCTGTGCAAGATGCATGTACACTGTCCCCATTTTGCAGATGCAGAAACTGAGGCTCAAAGTAGTTAAGGAGCTGGCAGAGCTGGGGCCCAAACCCCAGAGGGTCTGACACCAAAGCCCGCCCCCCCCCAACCTGCTGCTGGCTTCTCCTCTGGAGGGAATGGTAACATGAAATATGGTGCAGCCATGAATAAGTACATTTATGACATGGAGAGATGTTCACGGAGCGCTGTGGAAAGGAGAGAGCAGCCACAGACAGAAGCTTCTCTGGCAACACTGGGTCCACAGTCCCGCATAGCAATGATTAAACACGTGCTTTCCGCCTTTTCCACAGTCCCCACCAGTCCTTATTGTGCCTCTTACCAAGCTCTGGTGGGCATTTTAGTTTGCCAGCCAGGAGCCATGGGAGAGAGACAAGGGCGGGGAGAAAGCAGGGGCCACATCAGATACACATATGTTTTATCCACCTCGATGTCTAACTAGAGGACATTCATGTGGTTAAGCCTTGATGGATGGATGGATGGAGGGAGGGATGAATGAATGAATGGAAGAAAGTATGGACAGAGAGAGAGAGAGAGAGAGTGAGAGAAGGAGGGATGGAGAGAGAGAAGGAAGGAAGGACTGATGGATGGAGGGCTGGGTGGAGGCGTAGAGAGTTGGAGAGACATGGATGAAGGGATGGATGGATGGAGTGACGGATGAAGGGTGGATGGAAGGATAAATGGTAGATAGACTGCTACCCCCCATCCCCACTCCAGCAAAGTCAGCACAAGGGTCCAGTGCAAGGGTTTGGAATCAGACAGGCTTGAGTTTGAATTTGAGTTTCTTTCCTTACAAGCTGTGTGACCCTGGGTGAGTCACTCACCCTCTCTGATCCTCAGTTTTCTCATCAGTGCCTCCTAGGACACCCGTGGAAGAAGCAGTGAGGGCCAGGTTTGAGGGAGGAGCTCGAGGAGTGCCAGCCCTTTATTACAGTCAGTGCTTCTGTCCTGCTTGGTCCTGAGAAAACGGGTCGGTTCCTGGGGAGACTCGGCATTTCCCCCTCCAGTTATGAGGATCTTGGGATCTCGCTGGATCACTGCCAATGCTGATAGCACCCTTTGCTCACTGGCTCTAACCGCAGCTGGACGGATATAGCCCACCCAATACACAAACAGTCTGCTGTGAACAGGGGGAGGGTCCTTGCAGCACCCCCGCAGCCCCGACCCTGACCCCAGTCCTGGCTGCACCGCAGAACCTGCCTCCGCAGGGCTTCCCAAAACGATACTGCATGGGCCCCACCGGGACCGGCTGAAGCCCAGTCTCTGGGAGGAGGGCCTGGGCCTGGGTATTTTTTAAAGGGCGTCTAGATGGTTCTAAAGTGAAGCTTGGCCTAAGAACCACTGTGTTCAGTACCTTTCAATTTTTTATATGTTTCCCCCTATCCGTTTTTCCTTTGTTTTGCTCTCTCCTTTCTTCAGAGGTCAAAAAGGACTCTGCCTTCCGTAGCTGGAGAAAGAATTCAAATTTGTTTCCTTTTTAGGATTTTGATAGTTCACTTTAAAAAATATTTTTTTGTGAATGCAGGAGAGATGGGAGCCCATCTCTTTCCTTCATGTGGCTCTAAGACCCTCCATGAGTATAGCGTGGGCTTTTATTATAACTTAGACTGGTTTAAAAGGATAACGCTAAATGCAATCAAAGCAAAAAAGTGAGATGTCACTTCACAGCCCCTAGGATGGCTAGAAGGAAAAGCCAGGAAAGAACCCATGTTGGCGGGGTGGGAGGGATTGGAACTCTCACCCTGCTGGCGGGAATGTGAACGGAGGACAGTCTGGCAGTTTTCAAATGATTCAATGTGGAGTTACCATATGACCCAGACATTGCCCGCCTGGGTATATACCAAGACAAATAAAAACATACATCCACGCAAAACCTTGTCCATGGATGTTCTAGCAGCCCTATTCACAGTAGCCCCAAAGTGGAAACAACCTCAATGTCCACCATTGAAAAATGGATAAACAAAGTATGGTATCCCATCCAAAGAATATTATTTGGTCATAAAGGGAACCAATGAAAAGGGAATGAAATTCTTTTTTTTTTTTTAATTAATTTTTATTGGAGAATGGTTGATTTACAATGTTGTGTTAGTTTCAGGTGTACAGCAAAGTGAATCAGTTATACGTATACATATATCTATTCTTGTTTTAGATTCTATTCCCATATAGGTCATTACAGGGTACTGAGTAGAGCTCCCTATGCTGTACAGTAAGTTCTTATTACCTATTTTATATCTAGTAGGGTGTATATGTCAATCCCATCTCCCAGTTTATTCCTCCCCCGCTTTCCCCCTTGGTAACCATAAGTTTGTTTTCTACATATGAAATTCTGATACATGCTACAACTCAGGTGAACCTTGAAAACAGGATGATAACTGGCAGAAGACAGTCACAAAAGACCACATCTTGTATGATTCCATTCATATGAAATGTCCAGAATGGGCAAATCCATAGAGATAGAAAGTAAGTCAGTGCTTGCAGGGGCTGGGGGGCGGGGGTGGCCTGTCACATACCAGGCACACCTCACCAGGCAGGTCTTAGGAAGCCAGCAAGGCAGTGGCTCTGAAAAAATGAGAAAAGAAAATGAAAGAATGTTCCAAAAGAGTGATGGAAGTCACCACGGGAAAAGGCAGAACTGTGAGCCCTCACCACACTTACTTATCGTTGAATATCACTTCTATTTTGGATGACGCATGCGATGGGCACCCAATCCTTCCTGATGTTTGTACCCAGGGTATCTGCTTGACTGGAGCCATGGGGCAAAGGCTGCGACCAGGGCCAGGCCCGGCCCAGGTAGGGAGTCGTCCCTGTGCTGGGCTGTGTCTCTAGGACACAAGGGGAGGGGAGGCTCTGGGCTTAGCCAATCTGGGGAGGGGACCCAGACCTCTCTGAGGCCTGCACCCACACTCGCCTGACCCTGGGCCTCCGCCTCAATGGTCTGAGGGTGGACGTGGGGGCATCAGGTATAACCTGGGGGGCAGGGGCTCTGATGAAAGGGGCATTCATGGACTTCAGGGCGGGTTGAGGGGTGCTGTCTGGCGAATGTGGATTTTACTTTCTACTCTATATGTATCTTTGTTTGAATGTGGTGCCACATTCACGTATTGCTTCTGTGATTATAAAAAACAAAAAGAGTGAAAAGAAATACAGTCTCAGAGTAAAACATTGGATGGCTACAGAGTTCGGTAACCTACAAAGGAATATTCCCTCCAATCCCAGATAACATTTGGGTTTGTTTCTCCAGATTTCTCTGTAGCAAGGCAGTGAGTGACATAGTCATAAATATTTTTAAATGAGACCTCCCTATTTTTCAACGTGCTTGTCCACGGACCTCCGTAGCTCACAGCCCCCTTGTCGTTTCTGCATTCCGTGAACTCTGCTAACTTGTATTAGTGCCTACCGTGCACAGACTCTCTTCTAGGCCCTGCGGAGACAGCAGGGAACAAAGCAGACAAATCCCCGCCCTCACAGGGCTTTCAGTTTACTGGGAGAAGTGGGCAGTAGACAAGGAAACAGTTAACTAAGATCCTTATGGAATCAGCAGGAGCTGGGGAGGAAATTAGCTGGTGATCACAGGACCTTTGCACGAGCTGTTCCTGCTGCCTGTGCCCTTCCCGCAGATGTTCACACAGTGCCCGTCCTTGGCCAACTCCTTGCCATCTTCCCACTCTGCACTCTGCTTGCCTGCCTCCTCTGGAGAACTTACCAGGGTTTGTACTTCTCAGTGCATTTTATTTGCTCATTTAATATCTGTCTCCCATCCTGGACTGTAAGCTGGGAGGGGCAGGAGCAGGCCAGAGACATCCATGCTGGTACCCAGCCTCTGCGCCCAATGCCGGGCACATAGAAGGGGGCTTCTAATATGTGCTGGCCATATGAATGCTAAATTAATTTAAATTAAATGATCTTCTAAGTTGAGGAGAGGCAATCTGAGGCAGTGGGGAGTGCATCTTCAGGAGAGGATGCATGGGGGAGTGGGTACCCTGCCTGTGGGCTCTGGACCCAGCCAGGACCTGACCGGGGAAGGGCCAGCAGAGTCCAGGCCCGGGGAAAGGAGGGATCGCCTGGTCTGGGTGTGAGGCAGGGATTAGCAGAAGTGAGCAGCCATACACCTCCCTCCCCACCCAAGTCTCTGGGAAGGATCAAGGATGCCCGCGGGAGTGTGGGAGGTGGACGCCTCCCGCGGGCTCCTCTGGGGATAGGCTCGGTCTCTTCTGAGGGCTGCATGTTTCAGTTTTCACCATATTTGCCTCAGAGCTAAGTGGCCACCCCGTGGGGCCATGGTATAAATATCGGTTTGTTTACTCTGTGTCCCAGTTGAGCATGCTTCTGAGGAACGCAAGCCTTCCCTGTTGTTTAGCCCGTGAGTTTGGAAACCGGGCCCTGGGGGTGGGCATTGTCCAGAGGTTCTGGGTCACATTCGCTGGGGCGGCTTGGGGCTCCTCGGCCCAGGCCACCCTACGTGGTGCTCAACTCCAGAAAGTAAAACAGGCAAATTCTCTGTGCGATCTCAAGCCCCCTTGTGTGGTGGCTTCTGTGGCCCTCTGCCCTCTAACTGTGCCCGAGTGTCCCCCTGGGAACTAGCCGTTCCCTACATCTGTCCCCGAGTCTCAGGTGGCTCCAGATCCACCCCTAACCCCGTTGAGATGGGCATGTGACCCAGACCTGGCCAAAAAGAAGGTTGCATGCCACTGGCCTTAGTGACTGACTCGGGAGTAGGCACATGGTTCAGCTACAGGCAATGAGAGTCAGTGAGACTTATGATGGGACAGCTGGGAGAGGCAGGCCCCCTTGCCTGTGGATTTAACCTGGGGGATGGGAGCCTGGAGCTGCCAGGGTGACCCATGGAGCCTGAGCATGAACAGCTTAGGAGGCAGCAGAGAAATTAAATCCCGAGGACAGTGTTTAAACTGCTGGATCCAGCCATTCCTGAAGTCAGGCTGAGAGAGCCTGTCAATTCTCTTTTTTCATTGAACCAGTGTGTATTAGTTTTCTATCAAATCGTCACAAACTTAGTGGCTTAAAACAACACATAATAGATGATTATGTCCTACTTTTGTGGGTCAGAACTCCAGATACAGCATGACCCAGCTTGGTCTTCAGCTTGGGGTGGCAAAAGTCAAGGTACCTGCAGAGCTGTGATCCTTCCTGGGGGCTCTGGGGAAGAATCCTCTTCCAGGCTCATTCAGTTTGCTGGCTGAATTCAGTTCCTTGTGGCTGTGGGACTGTGGTCCTCATTTCCTGCTAGCTGACAGCAGGGGTAGGTCTTTGCTTCTAGAGGCTGCCCATATTCCTTCTCGTGTTTTCCACATGGCTCCCTTCAGCCACGGTGGGTCAAGTCCCTCCTAGTGTTCAAATCTCTCCAACTTCCTCTTCTGCTGCTCCTCTCTGCCTCCTGCTAGAGAAAGTTCTCTGCTTTTAATGACTTATGTGATTAGATTGACCCCACCTGGATAACCCAGGATACGCTCCCTCTTTTTTTTTTTTTTAACTTTTGGCTGCATTGGGTCTTCGTTGCCGGGTGCAGGTTTTTCTCTAGTTGCGGTGAGCGGGGGTTACTCTTCTTTGCTGTGCGTGGGCTTCTCATTGTGGTGGCTTCCCTTGTTGCGGAGCACGGGCTCTAGGCACACAGGCTCAGTAGTTGTGGCTCATGGGCTCTAGGCGCACAGGCTCAGTAGTTGTGGCGCACGGGCTTAGTTGCTCCACGGCATGTGGGATCTTCCCAGACTAGGGCTCGAACCTGTGTCCCCTGCATTGGCAGGCGGATTCTTAACCACTGTGCCACCAGGGAAGCCCTACTCTCCCTCTTTTAAGATCTATAACCTTAATCACACCTGCAAAGTCCCTTTTGCCATGTAACAATATATTCAAACTTAATATAGTCACAATTTCCCGGGATTAGGACACAAATGTCTTGGAGGGAGGGGCATTATTCCACCCACCAGCAGTCTGACTTGGGTTTTCTGTCATTTGCAAAGAAAAGAATCTTGAATGATTCGCCCTCCTTCTGGAGAATGATTAGTTGGACATGACTGGCTTATGCAGCTGAATTTCTGACTTCAGGAATGGCTGGATCCAGCAGCTCAAGCACTGTTATAAGGATCCAAGTTCTCTTTATTTCTCAGCCTATGTTGGTTTCATGCTCAGAGTCCATGGCCCCTGGCTCCCACCCTCTGGGTTATTCCATTGGAAGGAAAATGTGTCTCCTTCCCGTTGGTCCCTAACCTTAGCCAAGCCCGTCACAAAATCAACCTCCTTTATCTTGAAGGGCAGTCTAATTTTCTGCTCTAAAATCCCCCACCTCGGTTAGATTCTGGCTCTCCCTTTGACTAGCCTCAGAACCACTGAATGTTTTCCCCCAAGTGACAGCACATTGTGCCCCAAAGATTCTTATTTTGTTCCTTCTACAAATGTCCGAGCTTCCTCTGTGCTAGGCACTGGAGGTGCAACAGTAAAAAAAAAAAAAGTGGGTGTGGCTACTGCCCTGACAAGGGCATAAGCAAAAAAAAAAAA
>NW_006774722.1:479002-481201 GCF_000442215.2 Lipotes vexillifer
CTAATCAATGAATTTGGTAAAGTTGCAGGATACAAAATTAATGCACAGAAATCTCTTGCATTCCTATACACTAATGATGAAAAATCTGAAAGAGAAATTAAGGAAACAATTCTATTTACCATGGCAACAAAAAGAATAAAATACCTAGGAATAAACCTTCCTAAGGAGGTAAAAGAACTATACTCAGAAAACTAGAAGACACTGATGAAAGAAATCAAAGACGACACAGATGGAGAGATATAGGATTTTCTTAGATTGGAAAAATCAGTATTGTGAAAATGAATACACTACCCCAAGCAGTCTACAGATTCAATGCATCCCTATCAAATTACCAATGGCATTTTCTGCAGAACTAGTACAAAAAGTCTTAAAATTTGTGTGGAGACACAAAAGACCCTGAATAGCCAAAAATATATACTTTTTTTTTTTTTTAACTTTTGGCTGCATTGGGTCTTCGTTGCCGGGTGCAGGTTTTTCTCTAGTTGCGGTGAGCGGGGGTTACTCTTCTTTGCTGTGCGTGGGCTTCTCATTGTGGTGGCTTCCCTTGTTGCGGAGCACGGGCTCTAGGCACACAGGCTCAGTAGTTGTGGCTCATGGGCTCTAGGCGCACAGGCTCAGTAGTTGTGGCGCACGGGCTTAGTTGCTCCACGGCATGTGGGATCTTCCCAGACTAGGGCTCGAACCTGTGTCCCCTGCATTGGCAGGCGGATTCTTAACCACTGTGCCACCAGGGAAGCCCTACTCTCCCTCTTTTAAGATCTATAACCTTAATCACACCTGCAAAGTCCCTTTTGCCATGTAACAATATATTCAAACTTAATATAGTCACAATTTCCCGGGATTAGGACACAAATGTCTTGGAGGGAGGGGCATTATTCCACCCACCAGCAGTCTGACTTGGGTTTTCTGTCATTTGCAAAGAAAAGAATCTTGAATGATTCGCCCTCCTTCTGGAGAATGATTAGTTGGACATGACTGGCTTATGCAGCTGAATTTCTGACTTCAGGAATGGCTGGATCCAGCAGCTCAAGCACTGTTATAAGGATCCAAGTTCTCTTTATTTCTCAGCCTATGTTGGTTTCATGCTCAGAGTCCATGGCCCCTGGCTCCCACCCTCTGGGTTATTCCATTGGAAGGAAAATGTGTCTCCTTCCCGTTGGTCCCTAACCTTAGCCAAGCCCGTCACAAAATCAACCTCCTTTATCTTGAAGGGCAGTCTAATTTTCTGCTCTAAAATCCCCCACCTCGGTTAGATTCTGGCTCTCCCTTTGACTAGCCTCAGAACCACTGAATGTTTTCCCCCAAGTGACAGCACATTGTGCCCCAAAGATTCTTATTTTGTTCCTTCTACAAATGTCCGAGCTTCCTCTGTGCTAGGCACTGGAGGTGCAACAGTAAAAAAAAAAAAAGTGGGTGTGGCTACTGCCCTGACAAGGGCATAAGCAAAAAAAAAAAAATCACTGCCTTCAAATTTGTGAAGGAAACAAGCAGGTGAGGTAATGGAGAAGAACCGGGAGAGTCCAGGTGAGAGGTGGGTCCAGCAAAAGTCACTGGAGGGCTTCCCTGTTGGCGCAGTGGTTAAGAATCTGCCGGCCACTGCAAGGGACATGGGTTCGAGCCCTGGCCCGGGAAGATCCCACATGCCGCGGAGCAACTAAGCCTGTGCGCCACAACTACTGAGCCTGAGCTCTAGAGCCTGCAAGCCACAACTACTGAGCCCATGTGCCACAACTACTGAAGCCTGCACGCCTAGAGCCCGTGCTCTGCAACAAGAAAACCCACCACAGTGAGAAGCCCGCGCACTGCAACGAAGACCCAACACAGCCAAAAATAAATAAATAAATACATTTATAAAAAAAAAAAAAAAGTCACTGGAGAAAAGTCATGGAAGGGGGCAAGACGGTAGAGCGTTCCAGAGGCAGTCACAGCCTGTGCAAACGTCCTGAGGTCGGGTGCGCTGGGCCAGGTTGAGGAACTGTGGGGAGGCCAGGAGGGCAAGAGTGTGGTCGGGGGGAAGGCGGTTGAGGCTGGCAGAGTGTAGAGGGAACTGAGTGGGGATGAAATGCATTAACCTACCCCCGCTTCCTATAAAACAGAAACTGGCTTGGCTTTGGACTAGCAGCTTCCGGGGGGGTGGGAGCACCCCGTGACACCTTCCTCCCCTCCCCGGGGCACCCCCCCCCCCAGCCCCTCCCCCTG